>NW_011888804.1:8668561-8674059 GCF_000151845.1 Pteropus vampyrus
ACCGGCCTCTGTCCAGCTTGGTGCAAAGAGGAAGGGCAGAAAGAAAAACAAAAGAACAGGAACAAGAACAAAGATAGGAGAGAGAGAGAGAGAGAAAGAGAGAGAGGAAGGGGGAGGGGGAGAGAGAGGGAGGGAGAGAGAGAGAGAGAGAGAGAGAGAGAGAGAGAGAGAGGGCGAGAGAGACAGAACGCGTGGAAAGAGGCGCACGAGAACAGAGGAGGGAAGGATGTGCAGAGAAGGCGGAGAGGGAAGATAAAAACAAAATAAAGTGTGTCAGATGAGTAGCACAGTCAAATTTCTGATGACGATGCGGATTTATGGGCTAGTTGACCGAGGCAGAAGTTCTCGGAAGGTGCATTAGCAGGTAGAATCTTCAGGGCAGCGCCCTGCAGGGTCTTCAGAGGGGATACCTACAGACGTGAGTATCGTACCAATAACCTTTAGCGAAGTCACTTGGTTTTTAATTTTCAAAAATGGAAAATCGCAGAAGGCTTGCAACCCAGTCCGAAAAACAAAGCCTTCACGCCGAGACTGGGAGACCTGGGTCAACCGCGTGCAATGAAATTCCCCCTGAATTATTAATTTACCTTCTCTGGCTTCGTTGTCATAAATGAGGACTTTCGATCCCTCCAGGACGATGTACTTCCTGTCCCAGCCTTGCTGTCCCCGTTTGTTATTCCTGGGAAAACAGACATGAAGAAGAAATGTTTGAACTCAGAAGGATCAGGCGGGAGGAAGGGGCAGGATGGGGAGGAAGTCCGAGACAAGACATTCCTCGAACTCCCTAGAGAACATCAGAAATGGAAGTGGCTTGTGGCCTTCCATGCCCAGGAGTTTGACTGATATCAGAGAGACGAACAGGAGAAAAGCATACAAATTTTATTTTACATGTATGTGGGCGTCTCCATAAGCAAATGAAGACCCAAAGGCTGACAGCCCAAGTGCTTGTTACACTAGGCTGAACAAAGAGTGGTAACTGTGGAAAAGTGACTAAAATGTACAAGGAGGCTGAAGGAGCATAAGGGTCACTTTAACAGGATCTGCCTGCGCTGGGGAAGGGGGGCAGCTTTATGGGAGTTTTATTTCTTCCTTTTAGGAAGAGAAAAAAAGTTTGCATCTGTTTTTCAAGTGCCTTTAGCTCAAAATAATCCTTATCCCAGTGTGGCATATTTGGGGGCGGCATATTCAGCCACCCTTCACCAGTACCTGCCCCAGCCCAGGCCGCCCTGCAACAATATACCTGGGCACCTTCATCCACCCTTCCAGATGCAAGCTGCTGCTGGGCTCCTTGGTCTGGAGACCCGGGGAGTTCATTTTGTCACGGCAGAAGGCCTCAGTGAAGTGCGTGGCATATTCAGCTGGCAGGCCACAGGTAGCTGGCAAGCACGTGGAGCACTTGGGATGACACATCACCTGACATTCTAGGGAAAAGCGGTGAACAACCTGAAAACTTGCTTGGCTGATCTTGGACCATTCCCTTCCTCTGCTGGCCAACCCCCCTGCCGGGCCAGTCACTTTGGCCCTGTCATCCAGGGAATCCCTAAGCTTTCCCAGGAGCCAAGCCCCTACAGACAGAGAAAATGACAGAGCCAAGTGCTCTCAATCCAATTTTCCTGGTTTCTCTCGGGCTGTCACAAACATCTGTGTAAAGGACACATTTGCATGTTTCCGGTGGAGCCAGCACACAGGCTAAAGGTAGGGAGAGACCAGCCTGATGAAAAGAAGGCTGGAAATTACCAAAATCCGGGGCATTCTGCACAGGGCGTTGGAGGCATGAGCTGAAAACAGGTATAAACTCACTCCTTTAACAGAAGAAAAATAGCATCCTCCCACTGAAACTAAAAGCTTGAAAATGAATGCACTACATAAGGAATTTAAAATGGAATAATAACCTTCGCAAGATAGATTTTTTAGGTGGAGACATACAGGTGCCCGCCGCAAATGCACAGCTGCTGCTCTTACCTAGACATTTGGATGCCTGGCGGCCAAAGTGCACAGTATCCAGACACACAGCACACTTCGTGGCTCGCATGTTCAGTCCTACGTTAAATCGGTGGGGAATATTGTGGTGCATGCGCTCCTTAAGACGCCGACTAAATTCTGGAGGAAAAATTTTTAAAAATCATTAGAGCGCTGCCAATTATACCATCAAGAAAGTGAAAAGACAACCCACATAACTGGAAAAAAAATTTGCAAATCCTATTTCTGACAGGGGACTTACAGCTAGACTACATGAAGAACATTTACAACTCAATAATAAAAAGACAAATAACCCAATTTAAAAATGAGGGAAGGATTCTCTTCGAAGAAGATAAATAAATGACCAAAAACCAAATGAAAAGATGCTCAACATCATTAGTCATTAGGGAAATGTAAATCAAAACCACATTGAGATACCAGTTCATGCTCCTCAGGAAGTCTAGAATTAAAAGTATGGAAAATAAGTGTTGATGAGGATATGGAGAAACTGGAACCCTCATACATTGCTGGAGGGAATGTAAAATGGCGCAGCCACTTTGAAACCCAGTCTGGCAGGTCCCAAAAAGGTTAAACATATGATTAGCATATGACCCACAAAGTCCACTAATAGGTATATGCCCAAGGGAACTAAAAACATACGTAGCCACAAAAATTTACACACAAATGTTCATAGCAGCATTGTTTGTGATAGCCAAAAAATAAAAACAACTAAAATGTCTATCAATGGATTAACAAAAAGAGATGTGCTATTCCTATAACAGAATATTATGCAACCATGAAAAATGAAGTACTAATAAACGGTACAACATGGACAAATCTCAAAAATGTTATGCTCAGTGAAAAAAGCCAGACGCAATAGGCCATATATGGTATAATTCCATTTCATAAAATGTCCCAGAATAGCAAATCCATAGAGATAAAAAGCAGATTAGTGATTGCCAGAGGTTAAGCAGAAGGAAATGGGAAGTGACTGCTAATGAGTATAGAATGTTTGGGGTGGGGGGGAGAGAGGGGAGGGGCAGAAAAGGCTCAAAAATTAGAATGTGATGGTTACATAACCTGTTAAACTTAACAAAAAACACTGAATTGTACATTTCAAGTGAGCAGATTATATGGTTTATGAATTTATCTCAATAAAGTTGTTAAACATATGCTTTTAGGTCAAATGCTTGTAAATATTTTAATCATGAAAGCTTTGTTTACCAAGTGAAATCACATATCTAGAGCGTTTCAGAATCCAATTTAAAAATCACTATAAGTTACAGAATTATTAATAAGATAGGCCCAAATGCTTATATATTACTATAAATTTCTAATTATTAAATATATAAACTAACTGAAGAATTCTCCCTTCATGTCCAGTTCTTTCATGAATAAACTCCTTTTGGTAAAAAAAAAAAAAAACAAAAAACACAACTTTAAGCCTCAAAAAACTGAGTCTTATATTTATATTCCTGCCTATTAAAATTAACAAGATTGATTTTTCTCCCCTACTGAATAGGCCCCTTCTCAATAGTGACTTAGAACTAATTAAAGGCAATTTTAAATAGAGAGAAAAACCTCAGAATCCAAATGTCTTTTTTCTTTTTTTTTTAAGTGAGAATACATCTTTTTTTTATTAGAACAATGAGGAAGCACAAGTAAAGAGTTTTAATCGTACACATTCACCACAGTTTTACCTTTTCTGCTTCATTTTAATAAAACAGCAGAACCACTAACTGTAAAATTGATTTAAAAATAAGTTATATTCCTGTCTGTTAAAATGAGCAATATTGATTTTTTTTTTTTTTTTTTGCCATTTAGTAGGCCCCCCTCCCAAGAGTGACCTAGAACTAATTAAAGACAGCTTTTAACAGAGAGAAAAGCTCAGGATCCCAATTTCTGAACCCAGATTGCGTTCTCCATCTATCATCGCCTCCGTTCCTTTATCACAAAGCTGTAAGGAATAAATACCATGTATGCACTTTAAAGGTGGGAAAAGTGCTTCACACCCAAAGGCAGCACTTAGCGTTAATACCGAACTACTCAGGTAGTCACTCTGTGAACCAGGGCCAGAAACCATTCTTTCCTGTGTTACCATCACCATTCCGATGACGTTGAGAGAAAAGCTCTCTGAGTTGGTGTTATGTAAACATAGGAAACAAGATGACATCATCATTGAAGAAAAACAACAACAAAATGCCATTAAGATTTACAACTAAAGTAAGCTTGATGGTGATACCATGATGCTAAACCAGCTCTACCCCATTCTCCCTAAGACTTTCCTAACTGCCTTCCTTGGCCTTTATTTAAGATCTTTTCATCTCAAGGTGAACACAGTATTTTTGAGACCACAAAGAAAAATCCTGACACTGGTGGTTAGGATACAAACTGGCACAAACTACCAACACTCCAATGCATATAACCTTTGACCCGATGATTTAGTTCCTAAGAATATATCCTACAGCGATAACGCCCATAGGGGCAGGATGTTCACTGGTGGGTGTGTATGGTAACAAGCAATTGGAAGTAACCTAAATGTCCATTGACAGAGGTCTGGTGTAATAGGGGAAACACATACCCATACCACAGAATACTATGCAGCTCTTTAAAAGGACGAGCTCTATTCACACCTGCTAATATGAAGCAGCCTAAGATAACATTTCAACCAAAAGAAGAAAAGAGTTTTTGCAGAATATAGCATAGTGTACTCTGATATTTATAAAAGAAAACAGAACAGAGAAAATAATATGACATATGAATAATATACACACATGTTTCCATGCATGAACTATTGCTGGAAGAATACGATGGTTGACTCTGGGTAAGGGAACTAGGATTGGGGGGATGGGGAGAAGACTTACTTCTTATTCTTTATCCCTGAATATTATTACTTATCATTTTTACCATATGTCTGCATTTCTTAGTCGATGAAAAAAAAAAATGTGAGAAAACTCCGATGGCTGCTTGAGAACATACCCTCTGGAGTTGAAGACTCCTTTCTGCGGCTGGATGGCGGGGCGAGCAGGCTCATGGCACTGGGCTGGTGCTCAGGCGACCGCACGATGGCAGACATGGCGATCTGCTGCCTCGCAGTGGCTGGCGTGGACGGGTGGGGGTGGTCTGTGGCTTTCCGATGAGCAGCTGGGGAGACACCAGTCCAATGCCTTTCAATAAGCCGGGTCACCAAGAGGCCCAGCCCAAGTGTACTGCCCCTGGGATGACTTTCAAAGACACCCGACCGAAAGGACACACATTATACCAAATCGGCAACGCCAAGGATGCCGTGAATTTTTCAGGCTTGGGCCGTCTGGGCGGAAAGCTTAGGGGGCCATAAGCACTGATGCTGAGCTAGTCCTGGCCAATCTCCTCGAGATCGGTCCTCCGCCTTTTCCACAGCACTTTGCACGGAGAGCGCGCCTACCTTCCTCCCGGGCGGAACGGAGCTCGATGCGGGTCTTCTGAAGGGCTTCCTCTAGCTCGGCACAGCGAGCTTTCTCCTTCTCCAGAGCCACCTTCAGCTCATTGTACTGCAGAGG
>NW_011888804.1:8675384-8692688 GCF_000151845.1 Pteropus vampyrus
GGGGCCAGATGATTTCTAGTCTTTTATGGAGTCCTATGTAACCTGAGAACCCCTCTCTCTCTAGAATCCCATACACGTGACCTGTCATCTCTCTGGAGTCTCATAACTGTGACCTACAAATCCCTCTAGAGTCCCATATGTGTAAGCTGAGAAGCCCTCTGGAGTCCTGTATGGTGACCTAGGTATAAACCTTTCTCTCTGTTACCATCCCTGGCCCAGCTTCTTAGGGGGAAAAAAAAAAAAAAATCGCTCCCATAACAAAGGCAGGCAGGATTATTTTAAAGGCCATGAACATCAAGTAATTTGTTACAGACTTGACAACGATATCCTCTCTTAAGGGCTATTCTGATGATATCAAAACCTATTCTGCGACCCAAAATAAAATAAGAAAATGTACATTTTTGTTCTCTTCGATGTTCCCTGGATTATCTATCACCATGGTATTCACTGAATTATAATGATCAGGCAAAAATGTCAGCTCCCTACTTTTCAAACACTTTGACCCACCTTTTTCTTTTTAGCAGGTTGGTCCATTTTGGCCTGCAGAAAATCAATGAGTTTGGTTTGTTGAGAAATAGTGCCTTCCATTTTCACCTTTTCATGAGAATAGAGAACCTAAAATTCATGAAAACAAAATTAGCCTCAGATCCAGAAAAAAGTATGCTTTTAAACTCAGAACTTTAAGAAAATAAAAAAAGTCATTAGGATACTAGCATATGGGAATTCAACATAAACACACTGGGTCAGTATTTCCTTTCTTCGTCCTATTCTTACATCCAACAAAAAAAAAATGAACTGATGAATAAAAATGTGAAAAAGTAAAAATAGCAAGTGGTTAATATTAGAATCTAGGGGATAATCATTATAGGAAGTTTCTAGCTTTGCTGAATGTTTGAAATTTTTCATAATGAAATACTGGAGAAATATACACAATGGTGCACAACTTAAAGAGACTGACTGCTTCACCGGATAGTTTTTAGCCATCGTGCTTTGCCTCCACAGACAATTTTTAAGTCAAATCCCTTTACCAGTCCTCACCTGAATGTTTTCTAGCTGATATTCCAGATCGCTCCTTTCTGTCTTCAGCAGGTCAGCCCGATCTAGAGCTTCCTGTAGCCCTTGTGTCAGACGGAAAATATGATTCTTCTGCAGGTCCATCTGCTGCTGTAATTTGGCTTGCTAGTGGGAAGAAAGGCCAGAGAAAGGCTCAGTACCACTCACGACATAACTTGTTCCCACACTGTTCCTATTACCAAACTAATTTCAGGCCTGGCACCAAAAGTTCAGCTTCTGAAGTCATCTCATTCCAGAATTAACGATTGTCTTCTCTTCCAAAATGATGCATGCAGTTAAAAAGAATTTGCACAGAAATCTCTGACGGCCGGCAAGTCACAGGATGCCCACCATAACAGGAGGTCCTGGCTGCTGGGTCTGCCTTCCCACTCAGAGTTGCAAATAAGGATATTTTCGTACTTAAGAGTACGAGCCATCTGAGTTGACATCTAAGGCAATGTGACTTAGTGCCTTGACAACCAAATTCCAATTTGTCCTTATTTTTTGTTTTTAAGATTTCAATTGCTATTATGAGAAATCACTTTTCCAGGCACTGTAGAATACACAAAAGGGAATCACATTGCCTTCAACTTAAAGGGCATCCCAAGGGCACCCCAACAAGCACACAAATGGCCACAATCATAGCAGATATTTCTACAGTGTGGGGGGAAGAGAAAGATCCCAGATTCAGTACAAGTACCAGTAACGCCTAGAAAAAAAAAATTCCAATTTAGTATATCAAAAATAGTTTTGTATTGGAAACCTCTCTCCAATTTTTACAATGGAAGTGAACCAAAAAATAGGGCAGGCTATAAACATACTAGTTTATGGCTCTCTTTCCTAAAATGCTTCTGTTTGTAAAAAGCAGGAGAAAGCAGTTATCCTGACAAGATGCTGCTTAATTTCATCCAGCACCTGGGTTATGGTCTAATCACACTTGCTGTGGCCCAAATACTCTCTCCTGGCAGCCTAAACCCTCTGCAGACTTAAGCTAGTGAAGAGCAATAAACATCCCTGTGGGGATTTTCCAACAGACAACAGAAAATCTCAGGGTTCTCAAGGCAAGCAGGCGAGAGCTACTGACGATCTCAGAATCTGCTGACTCTCGCAGTCTTACTGCACTTCCCGCTGTATATTTTCCCTTCCATTTCTACTCCTTGCCTGCCCTCTTCTTGAGAGGCAGCTGATGCCTTGGGGCCTCACAGTATAAGGGGGCAGACCTAGGCTTCGGAATATTAGAGACCCTGGTTTAAATACTGACATTAACACTTATCAGTCAGTGACCACGGGCATCTCTTACTGCTTCCTGAAGACTCAGTTTCTTCATCTGGGAGTGGGTCTAATACCTCCCCCCTCACTGGGCGAAACACTGAGCACGGTGCCCGCATGTAGTAGGCGTCTCATGAATTTTAGTACTACCTCCTTTGTCTTTCTGTCCCTCTTTCTTCCCTCCATCCAGTTCAGGTGCTCATCTCTCTTTCCTATCTGCCTTTCCTGTCTCAACCGACTCCACCAGCTTCTCTCTCTCCCATCAGTCCCCCACAAGGCAAGAGATACTGTCCCTAGGCGGAGATCATCTGGCCTGTGTGCCAACCTGGATTTTCTGAATCAAACAACAGAATCCCCTAGAGGGAGGGAGGGAGGGAGGGAGGGAGGGAGGAAGGAAGGAAGGAAGGAAGGAAGGAAGGAAGGAAGGAAGGAAGGAAGGAAGGAAAATAGCTAAGATAACTTCTCTTCAAGGGAGCTTTCCATCCCCTGCAGAATGAGTGACTTCTTCTGCAAATTATCTCTTTAGTTTCTTTCCACCTCTTTAGGACAACATGAATTACTAGGCAGGAAGCAGAGAAACCAGTGTTGGGAATAAGAATCTGTTTGGTGACAGCCAGGCCCAAAATATTTTTCTAGAATAAACACACCAACCATCCATTAGCTTTCCAAGAAGTAGGCTGGCCATTTACCATAATAAAAAGACCAATGAAATGTTTTTCAAAACCATTTACCTGCTTGCCGGAGAGAGAGGCAAATGGAAGCTATTCCTGGTCAGTGTTAGACTAAAAGGAACACTTCAGCTATGTGCTTAGATCTGTCCAACAAAGGACACTGGAAGGAAGTATGAAGGATCTGGATGACAGAAACCGGAGCATGAAACAACCCTGGTGGCTGGAAGTATGGATCAAAACGAACAAGAGAAAGTCCAACAGGCTGGTGTTTTTAAAAACTTCAACTGAATAAATACAGAACGTAAAGATGAAAAAAACACCTCGTGTAAGGGCAGGTGGTAACTTAACAGGTCAATGGGTGTCGATGGTGTGATAAAGCCACCCAAAGGACCCAGGTCACTGGCAGAGGTCTACAGAGGCCGGAAGGGAGGTGGAGATATCCCACTGCATTCCGTGCTGCTCAGACCCCACGGACTCCGAGGAACTCTCTTTGAAAAGATAAATTTACCAGAAAAGCTCATCGCAAACTTCCAATGTTTCATTTAGAAAAGAGAAGACGATTTGGAGTGGGAGAGCTACTTAGATATTTAATCAACTGTCGTGGAGATAATAGAATTAGTTATAGAATTGTCGCACAGAACATGTAAAGTACGCAGGCACCTGGCACATTGTAAGTGCTCATTAAACGTTAGTTATTTTGATTAATAATCAAGTAATTTGAATATTAATCTCCTATTTTGGTTGGAAATATCAGACTGTTCTCTATTTTCAAATGTTTCAACCTAATAGAACCAATGGGTAGAAGTTAAAGGCTTTAGTTCAAAATAAGAAAGGACTTTCTAAGAATTAGAGTTGCTGAAAAATGGTTGGGATGTAAGTCATTGTAAGTATTTAGGCCGAGGTTCAAGGAGGCCCATTGGTGAGGAATGTTGGGGAAGGGATTCTCTACCTTGGACAAGAGATGAACGGGATCAGGATTGGCAAAAGGACTTTCGTCTCTGGCGTTACTTCCAGTGAACTAATAGTGGCTGTAAAGTGCCATGTCAAAAAAGCTTCTGAGGCCGTTTGGGGCCCAAGAGGAAAGATTTGGGAGAAAGAACCATCAGCGAAGTCTGCCAAGGGCAAGAATAAAGGGAACAGTGGTGTGAGTGCTGGGAATTTGGACTAGATGACACATCAAAATGCCTTCCAGATTCTGGTCCCATTGACAAGTCTCTGTATCTAATGATGAGCCCTTGGTCACATGCTTCCAGGGTGCACACCACAACGACAGATCCTAGCTACATTTGGACAAAAATGATCGTCCTTTGTTTCATAATGGTTTCAACTGTCGGTTCAATCCGCCTCAAATTCAATGTCAGCCAGATGTCTGTGCTCAAAAATCTATCTGTGAGGTACAAACTGGGAAACTGGAAATGTTCTCATGCAGTTTGGAAGCGAGAATGAGAGGTCTGAATCAGGATTCTAGCGTTCTATTCCTAGCGTTATCACTGACTCACCGTGTAACCTTGGACCGAAGTACTGAGCTGTCAGGGCCAACTCCCCTTTCTCAGGAGGAAAACAGGACAGGCGAGATCAGTGATTATTCGTTCTTTCTGTTTCCAACATGTGCCTAAAGCTGGATACTGCCTATTCATTCCAGATGAAAGACCATAATTCTCTACTTGGTCATCCAGTAAGGCTTTTAAATTTCTCGTATAGCGTTCTTAGTGCTGCCTTTCGTGAATTTCCCACCCATGTAGATATATAATTAATTTTATTTTAAAAAATTTTCGTGGCAAAGTATACATCACATAAAGTTTAGCGTTTTAAGTGCATAGTTCAGTGGCACTAAGTATACTCACACCGTTGGGCAACCATCACCACTTCCATCTCCTGAACTTTCCCAAACTCCCACCCACGTTTTTTAAAATATCATTCTATCGAACATTTCATACTGACCTGCAAAATTTTCACTACACTTTTCAAACTTAATAATATAGCACTATTATTTCTACCAGCAGAGGCCTTTGGGGATTATGGGTACCATCCAATAAAACCTCAATTAAGCAGAAGAGGTACTCTGGTTCATTGAACTGTCAGGCTCACTGACAGTTAAACAGAACACTCTTGGAGTCTAACTTCTCATTAAACATCTTTATAAGTGCATTTGTCCTGTTTGGTCAATTCTAAAGAACCAAGCAGACTCATCGGCGATTCAACATAGAGGCCTTTGGTTGGGAGTGGGAAGTGGTTGTCACTTTAATTAGTGATTTTCGGGTTTCTGCTACAAAAGAACAGGAAATAATACAAGGGATGGGTTTAGGAGATTAATGTGAGCTTTTCATTTTATGTCTCAAAAGCAGGGCATAATTTTTGTTTTAATTGAATTAATGGAATGTCCAAAAGTCTTCACAAAATTTGGTACTCAGCAAAATCTGATCAGGTCTCTGCCCTGTGCTTGAAACTAATTCGCATGGATGTTCTATCAGCCTGAAAACTTAATATACTTCGGATATTAAGAACAATGTTATCTCAATATTCATTCACCAGTATATTTAATAAACTTCCATGTGGCACATATTCACTCTGGGCTCAACATTCAATTAAGCACCATGTAGGAGGGAGGACACGGATGACAAAGGGAACTTCTGGCCTTCAAGACACATTCTTTGAACGTGTTAAATACCTTCAAGAAAACATTAACTGACCACCTTACTCTTCCTCGAAAATTCCAATTGCAAAATTTAAACGTCTAATTTGGATCTGACCACCTGAACACAACCAATTTTTACTTTCAAAATTCCACCTGCCTCTGTTCGCCAGGCATTTCCCACTCACCTCTTCCAGAAGTCTTTGTTTGAGCTCTCGTTCAGTCTCCAGTTTCTGTTGTAAACTTCGGGCGTTCATTTCAAGCATGGCATGTTTCTTCTCCAGGTCGTTGAGCTGGACATTTGAAAAAAATTGGCCATGTTACCACATTTAGGACTGTTGGATGCTAATGACTTTTGCAAATATCCAAAAACCTTCACATGTAAAGAATAATCAAGTTCTAAAGGTCGGAACATAAATATTTGTTCAAGTATAAAAAAAGGCCCATATCACAGATAAGCTTTATATAGGTTATTCTATGAGGATAGAATATTATTTTTGAGGGATGGGTTTTATACACACACACACACACACACACAGAGAGAGAGAGAGAGAGAGAGAGAGAGAGAGAGAGAGAGAGAGAGAGAGATTGAGAGCGCATGTGTGAGCAAGCACGCTGTGATTAGTTCTAAGAGAATAACTGCTCAGGAATTTTTCTAACATGTTTTGGCCAAATTAAATAATCAGTAAAAGCTAAATGGCCCGTAACGAGGCACATACACAAATAATGAGACTGCTTTATAAGATGACAGTTTTAATAAAAGAGGTATGGAGAAGAGAAATTCATCCTGAATTACCAAGTATCAAGAAAAGATGGTATCAGAATGTCTGGAATATTAAAGGATGGGTAGAACTTCGCTGTAGAATATTTTAAGAACTGACAAATAGAAAAAAAATTTCTTCACGTTAAATACAAAAGGGCTCACTTATCTCTAAATAATATATTTGCTTTCCTTATAATTAAAAAAAGGTAGTAAGCCAGTATCAAAGAACTCAGGCATATTCCTGATGGCAAGCTCTAGCTCTGAATCCAAAAATTGTGTTTCTATAAAATTCTGGTAAGAAAAATAATCATGTATGTCCATAAAGATTTATGTTTATCACTGTGTTATTTATAATGACAAAAATAAATTGGAAGAAGCTCAGATTTCCAACACAAGTGGTGTAATTAAAATAGGTATCTCAATGTAATTTATGTTTTTAGAACTACATGTTCAAAAAATATTCAATAACTCAGGAAAAGCCCCTAGTTATGTGATTTTTTTAAAAAAGATGTAAAGCTATTTATATAGTAAGAACTTAAATTTATAAATGTATTTGTGTATATGTGTGTGTGTACACATAAACATATCATGCAAAGAAAAGACTACAAATTCACCGATATGAGTGGTGACAGATTACCAGTCATATTTTCCTTTATTTTCCTGTGTTTCGATATCTTCTACAATGACCCCCAAATAATGATTTTTATAATCATGAAATAACAAAAGTTACACAAAATACAAAATTCAGATTATTTTATGTGTGTGCATGAAAAAGAGTACGTCCGTGTGAATCTACGTGTATACATAAAATGTCTCTGATCTTCACTTTCCTCATATGTAACGGTGAAGCATCTATTCAAAATCTCTTTCAAGAATAACAAATAAAATCTCCAACCATTGGCACGTCACATTGTAAACACAACACGGAGTGCTACACGGACCGAATACACACTTCCAGTGTGAAATACTGAGGGCCTGCATTGTCATCAGACTCTACCTCTTCCCCGGACTTGGAACACAGAGAGGCTGAGCTGCCTCTTATTGCGGCGATGGAATGAGCATTAGTCCTCGCCATCAAGCACTTCTCGAGGATGCTCGACATTAAATCTACAAAGCCTCCCGGAAATCAAGTGCCAGAAAATGAGAGAGCTGTATGCGCAGGTCAAAATTCACATCTCCGGGGCCCAGGCAGGCAGATGTTGAGACGTCACTGGCTGACGGCAACATCCCAGTGCCCGCCGCACCACCCACACTACTGTCAGCCAGGGACGTCCCAGGGTGAAGCGTGACCGTGAGACGTCACTGGACTGAGTAAATGCATGTTTGTGAAACATGCTGACCACGGATCGCATCTGCATTTGTATCAAGTTATGTCTTCTACATGAAGGAAATGGAAATGTTTTCCTAAGAGGCAGAAGGGACAGGTGCTGACCTTGTCAGAGAGGCTCTCGGCTTTCAGCTTCTGTTCTTTGAGAGCCTGCTGCAGAGCGAGAATCTCAGCCTTGTGTTCCTTCACTGCCAGCTCAACCACCTGGCGCGACTCGGTGATCCGCTGATCGGCTCTTGCCCTGCAGGAGAAACACAGGCCCGCTTTCATAAGTCCCACCATTACCATCTCTAGTCCTGATGAGCAACCAAACAGGCTGCGGGCTGGACAGATGCCCGACCCTGAGTCCCAGTTCCAAGTTATGTCTTGCTTTCCAAATTATTATAGAGCAAAGATCTGACCCACTTTAGGCCTTAGGTAAAGAAACTCTTAAAAGGTAAAGTTCCTGTGAGCACTCACTTGGAAAGGCTGAAGGAGAAGAGGCATTTTTTTCCAAATGCGACTGGGCTGAGAGGATGTGTCAAGGCTGTCACCCCCTCCCATGAGAGTGGAAATGGAATGAGGTCCCACTGAAGTACCCCTGGGTGCAGAGGACCATGGCAGACCCCATTCCAGCAAACATTGCCTCTACTCGAAGTATATGCAAGACGTTACGTTTTGGGTGCTTGTCAGGAAACAAACTTGAATTTGATGAACGTAAAGAAGGTTAGAGAATAGAAAAACTAGAAGCAAACTAGGAAAATCACTTCCCTTCCCCCACATGGCTCTTACTTCAACGCCTGGGCTTGTACAAGCTCCTCCACTGGCAGCACTCCGGTTCCCGACCCTACAAACCCGAACCTCACTCGGCCTTCAAGGACAAACTCAAAGGCCACGTCCTCCATAAATCCTTTCTCAGTTTTTCCTCTCACAAGTAACCTCCCCTTACTCTGTATCCGAAGCACGCTTCTCTCCTGGCACACCCCACTCTCTATTTTAGGTGATAAGTATCTTCATGCATAGTTTATCTCCTCTACTAGAGTCTTAGCCTCTTGAGGACAAGAATTAAGAATTAGATTTTACTCATCTCGGTATCCCATATAACACCAAAATAGGGTTGCGGGGGGAGAGAGGGAGAAGGAGGGGGAGGGGGAAGGGGAAGGGAAGGGGAAGAAAGACCTTTTATAATTGCCCCTGAAAGTATGCATGAAATATCTAAGCGCAGCCCATAATTATATTCCATGTGTGCCTGTGTGTTTCTTGATTCTGAAGCCAGCTTCTGACCCCAAAAATTTTCTCTGAAGGACTCTAGAAATAGCTAGGAGAGGAGCTAAACTTGAGAGTGGAAGGGAGGGAGTCTGTGTGTAAGGAAGCAGAATGTACCATGAGATTTGGAGGGGCCCAAGAGTTCGGTGGAAAGAACAGGTGGTCTTAAAACAGGAGCCCTTCACATCGGCAAATACCCTGCAAAGGAGGATGTCCAAAAAGGGAATATTTCTACCAGTTTCTCTAGATTTTAAGAGTGCTCATCTTTTGTCTCCAATATTTTCTAGTTTAACTGACTCAGCATACATTAAACATCCAACACTTTTAGTTGAGTTTACTGTGGTCAAGTTAATGTGGGAAATACCAAAGTGAGCCTGATAGAATCCAACTAAATGATAAATATTTCTATGTACACTTTATCTTCCTTAAGGAGTATCATAGGAAGGTATGTTTCAGAGGAAGGTGACATTAGCGAGGTTATGAAGAATGAATACAATTTGGTTGTGCAGACCTGAAGTCATGGGGCGCAAAGTAGCTGACGTGGTACCTTTGTGCAAGCTGGAAAAAGGCACCCATTCTTCAAGACCATTTAATTCCACCTGTTGGTAAACTCTCTTAATATAGCAATTTTATTAGAGCAAAACGCTTTCCTGTCATGAGCTGTAAAAACTGTCCTAAGACAGTCTACGGTCATGCCACCCTGAACAAGACCAATCCCGTCTGATCTCGGAAGCTAAGCAGGGTCAGGCCTGGTTAGTACTTGGATGGGAGACCACCTAGGAAGACCAGGTGCTGTAGGTGTAAAAAATAAAAAAATAAGGGATTGTAAGCTGACAAGGTCCTTGCAACCTGTGAGGTCAACCAAGTGTTGCCTCGCCTAAAAAATAAAAAATAAATATATAAATTAATTAATTTTAAAAAATGTCCTAATAGATCCTCATATAGATCCTCAAATCTATGATGTCTTCAGTGTGAATGGCACCCCCTAGGGCCATGCAGGACACAACCTGCACCATCGTGGCCCCGGCAGGAACGGGATCCTAGCTGGGGGACATGGAAACAAAAGTGGGAAAACTGAGCACTGCCTGAACTGAACTTATTTCCTACCAAGGGGAAAAAATTAAAAAAGCTATTCTTGTAAAGCAGTTCTCAACTGGGGATGGTTTCGTACCCTCAGGGGACACTGGACAATGTCTGGAGACATTTTTGGTTGTCACAACTTGAGGAGGGGGTACTGCTACCAGCGTCTAGTGGGTAAAGACCAGGGATGATTGATGTTCAACGTCATACAATACACAGGACGGCCCCCATGACAAAAGATCATTGGGCCCAAACTGTCAACAGTGCCAAGGCTGAGGAACCCCAGGGCAGAGGGAAGACTAACATTATACACAACACAGGGGTTAAGCTGGTGATGGTCCTGCTACATGGTCATGATGACATGAAGCCTGAGGAAAGAGTTTCTGCAAAGAAAGCCCTGAGATAATTGTCCTGCTCTGCTTCGCAGGCCTCTGCACAGGGTAAACAGATGCCCGCTACTGCCACGGACTCCAGCTGACACTGACCATAGCTAAAGCGGGGATGACCAACCCATCCCAGTTTGCCCAAGAGTCTCCCAGTGTCAGCACGGAAAGTCTTCTGTCCCAGGAAACTTCTCAGTCCTGGGCGAGCTGGGACAATCGGTCACCCTGACCATCGGCATTCTACAAACAGAAAGTCCCACCTGCTCTGTTTCTCGGTGTCCAGCATCCTCTGTAACTCTCGAACCCGACACTCGAACTGGGACTTCTCGTCGCCGAGGACGCTCCTCCACGCCTCCCACTGCCGCTCCTTTTCCAGCAGCTCGTCGTTCAGGGCCTCCAAGTCCATGACCTGTTCTTCCAGCATCGTGCAGGTGGTCTTCAGCGCCTCCATCGTCTGCAAATCAGTACCACTGAGTTGTGCCTTGTATCAAATGAGGATTTCCTGGATGTTACTTTTGTCGGATTGGCTCCAGAAAAGCACAAGTTTCTAACTACAGCATAAATACAGCTTATCTCTTTCTTCTACAGACCAAGGGGACCGGATGAGATGGAAGGCGATTTCTGCTGCGATCTTCTAGGCAGAAGCCAAAGCAAGACCAGGGGGACCTTTTAAGAGACCTTGCTTAAAAATCAAGTGGCTCATTCATTTAATTATATGTTTGAATTATTTCAAGACAAGTATACCGCCAGTGTATACAAAATGTTTAACTTAGCCTATGTCAGATTCTAAACAGTGTTTTTTTCTTGAAGTTGTATAAGTTGCAAATAAAACCTTTCATTTCATTAAAAAAAAAAAAAAAGTGGCTCACACTAGCCTCCCAAAGTATTCTATTTTATTTTTAATTTTTTCAATAAAAATTAAGAACTAAACACTTTTAAAGGCCATTTTTAAAACCCCCAAGCTTTCAAAACACAGACATGATTTTTAAACAGAGCCCATTTAATGGCTAGGTTCAGTCTTGGAACCCCAGGGAGAGATGCACCAGTCCCCCATTCTAAAAATCTAGTGTCCCAGGGATGTCTGACGCTGTTATCCATCCTTACTTGCTTCTGGCTGGTGAGCTGCATCTCTCTCTCCGTGATCTCACGGCGGAGATGGTCCACTTCACTTCGCAGCTGCACTATCTCATCGTTGGCGCCAGAAGCCTCATCGAGTTGTTTGGACAAGTAGAAATTTTGGTTGTTGAGCTCAGCGTTGTCCTCGGTCAGCTGGTTTAGCTGCTCCTCCAGGTCTGTGATTACCTAAAAGAGAAAAGGAGACCAGTTATATACCAAGCCAGCCCATTTAAAATGAAAAGTTGCTTCTAGAGCCATGGGTTTTTGAACGTGCATGACAATGACAATCAAAGTGTGGCTCACGAGTTTGCCTATCCAACTACAAGAGCCACACCCACACTCCCATGCCCACCAAGTGCTAAGACACACAAGCTGTGGTAGAAAAGGAAAAGTCTCTGTTTCTTTCTAATCCAGGATTCACCTGGAAAATGTGGCAAATCGATCAAAAGTGAAGACCACATAGAAGGGGCAACTTTAAACATGATAAAGTTATTGGACAATAATACAAAGTGCAAAACACAAACTGAAGAAAAAGGTATCACAATCGTGAAATGCCTATGACACCATCGAGACGTTATAATTGGAGATAGATAGTCTTAGAAAGCAAAATACAGTTCTTATCAAGGAAGACTGAGTGAAAGGACATTAAGAGTTATTTTAATAATATCTCAGACAGTAAATTTAATTTCATGCAACAAAGGTAAAAAAAGAAACTTAGGAGAAGCTCAGAATAATCCTGAAAATTTAATATTGTACTATGGCATCACTTTAATGGTATTTTTTTTATACGGTTAGCTATCAGAAAATGGGAAGGCACGTATATGAAACTGTCTTTTTATTGAGAGATTTAATCTGGTTTTGCTAAATTATTTCCCTGTTCAATGGCAGAATGACTTCAATTTCAGTGCATTTGGCTTTCCTATTCTCTCTGCAAAGGCTCAGTATTGGCGCTTGCAGAGAGCTTTTATATATAATACTTTAAAAGTTTAAGGGCAATTTTCTTACCATAGTTGGAATGAGGCACACAGGCAGTAAATTAAATTTGATGTAACAAAAAGATGTAAATTAAAAGGAAATGCCTTTAAGCCTATGATTATTAATTATTTCCAATTTTCAAACTTAGAGTAGAGCTCGTTTATGAAATGTTACCACTGTTTCCATGGCTAATTCTCTATTTTAACCACCTTTGATTAGCAATTAAAAAAAAAAAACCTTCTCAGGCATATAGAATTAAAGAGCATCAATTAAGTACATTTGTTCAATGTGGCTCACACAACTCAGCTTCGCACTTTAACTGAGCTGATAGGCATTTAATGTAGTAAATGGTCTAGAAATTTGTATTTTAATGTCAGAAGCCATGTTAATCCCTAAAGTACTGGTTTGAAGCACACTGTCGGCTACAAAAGGGGGAATAAAGGTTATCTGGCTGGGTTCTTAGCTGAGACTCCTTTATCGGGGGAAAAAAATAGGAAAACAGTACAGGTTTGTCATTCCTGGCAGGCAGTTACGTTTAAGATAGTTTTCATCCTAGACTGCCAATGTCACCATTTAACTACTATGATTCCTTCTACCTCTTGTCCAAAGAAAAACAAGACTGAGGTAAACTGGCTTGGAAGCTATATAATAAAATGAATTCAGGAGCCCCCAGAAGCGTCTTTGAACTCTGATGGGTTGGTTTCTCTATCTGTGACATGAAGGTAAATACTATATTTACTACTCTCCTGTTACTACTGTTTTAATGTTCTGAATTTTCTTGCACCTTAAGTACCAAGGGATAAAAATAAAGATGATGCTTCATTTTAAAGATTACGGTGGTGCCTCTTGAGGAGCAAACAGACTACATAAAATCTGTTGACATAAGAACATACACATTGCCAAAATAATTTCCTTGACATTTGAAGACATATTTAAGCCTTTGGGTACCCACTTCCTTTCCTTAAGATTTATGGGGAAAAAAATTCAATTTGTTATGAATCCATTTTTGCTACCTCTTCTTTTTCTCCCAAAATTAAATTATGAAGTGCTTAAGAAGAAGCACTTGAAAAAAGTCAATGAGGTGCCAAGATTATTATTCTCACTTCATTTGAGATGTGTCCATTGGAGCAGGAAGGGTCCTGTTTCCCTGTTGTCTTCTAGTTTTCAAGGGGTTTCATGTCTTTGATTTCGACATGTGGTTTGTGATTGCATGTTCTATATTTTGTCGTCATCTCTATTTTGCCCATTGGACGAGAGAAGACTTATGTGTCTGTGTGAAGCACCCAAGCACTCATGAAAGCATTTTAACTCATTTAGACTTTTTATATATTCTCTCTGCCCAAGCCATAACATATTTAGCTTGTGACTCTGTTTCGAGTTGCTGGAGTTATGGGATTGTTAGACACATACACACATTATTGAGTTTGCAGATATTCAACTGACTTTAAAAAGTATAATAATAGACAATAGGTGATTTTGAAGCAGGTAATGTGCAAGAAGAATTCTTGGGTCTACTTTGTGGCCCTTGGTACATTTCTCTCCACAAGGGCAAATGATCTTTTTACTATATTAGAGTCTGTTAACCTTTAAGCTCCAAGGATAGAGAATAAAAAAGATAAACCGAAAGGCTGATTCAATCTTAGCAGTAAAAAAAAGATGAGGGAGACAGCATCATAATGCAGCTTCCTTATGTACTGTTTCTGCAGATAAGAGATCTTGGTGCAGTTCTAAGAGAATACAAGGATATAAAAAATAATCTCTCGGTGTCAAAAAATTTTAAAAAGCTTCTATTTGAGGTTATCTGTTGCTTTTCAAGGCTTTCATGAAAACCTCTTCCTGAGGAATAGATGTTAACCTTTCCCACCTGGCTGGGAGACCAGTGAGGGAACGTTACCAGGTAAATGTTCAACGGCATGATGGGCTGAAGAAACCAATCAGACAGTATCAGGCTACAAAGACACAGGACTGAAGTCCTATTTTAATCCCATTTTAATGCCTGGTTCTTTCTTGAAGGGAGCTATTTGCATATTATTTATTTTTAATCTTATAGCTGACAGATTGATTCATAATTAAAACTGTGTCATATGTTTGCCCACCAACTCCCCTCCAAAACAGCCTTAGGTAGGGTTTTAGGTGCCAGATTGAATCGAATCCTTTTTTAAATCACTTCAAAATATAGAAATGGTCAGAGCTTGAAAATCCTACTGTTCTTGAGCTTTTTAAAAGCTGCTCACTGGGAGCTTCTATCAACTGAGTTATAATTATAAGAGTCCCCAGCAGTAACGACGATGACGCTTCCTAGCAGAGACCATCTCGGCGCCAGCGAGAAAGGAACGCCCACCACACTCTCCTGAAGTGTCTGTCTTGAAAGCAGTCTTTGAACTTGCGAAAATATAATTGAGATCGACTATGGTCACCAAGTATTGTTCTAAAGTGGTAGTTTTCATTCAAACATTTTTAAGGAACAGAACCCTTTTCTCAACAAAGATGATGTCATAAATCCAAAATAATAAAATAATAACAGTAACCAATACTTTTTAGCACTATCTATGGATCAGGCCCTGTGCAAAGCACTTCGATGCATCAGCTCATTTAATTCTTGCAGGAACCCCATAGAATAGGTATTATTACCAGGTTTCTGATTTTATGACTCAGTGTTTCCTAAGTTTTACTGTTTCTGAAATTTGAATATATATTGGAACTAAAAGCAGCAGTCTCTCTTCCCTCACCCAGTTGCCAAAGAGCAGTTATGAAATGAATTATGTGTCTTATAATCGAGGACATAACAAGTTATCCTCGTGTTAAGAGGCTTGGGAGGATAATATCACATACGTTACCAAGAGGCCAATTTAGGATCTGAACCCGGTCTGCCTGACACCAAAGCACATGGTTTGGACCACTGAACTATCCAGCTGCTCTAGACAAAATGTAGGTGGGAGTGTCTCCTTGCACTTAAAGAGGCCCCCAGAGGCTTCTCCACAGAATGCCAGAGGTAAGCAAAGGAAGAATTAGAGGTCACTGTTCCATAAAAAGCAAATTTGAGGAATAAAGAGAGTCTAAGAGTGACATAAGAAAGTAACCAAATTCATTCTACATATTGCTATATTCTTTTAAAAACTAAACTTCAAAAATAAATAAATAAATATATAAAAAATGATAATAAAAATAAAAAATAAAATTTAAAAAACCCCTAAACTTCCAATTTAAAAAATGTGAGGGAGAGTGGATTACAAAGGAGCACAAGGAAACTTCTGAGGATGATGGATATGTTCAACTTTTTTTATTGTTTTGCTGGTTTCATAGATATATACACATTTAAAAACTCATCGGATAATTGTACTCCAATTATTTCTCAATAAAACTATAAAAAAAGTTTAAGTTCTTATGCCAAAAGACTAAAAAAAGAGAAAAGAAACCTCCAGATGAAGGATTACTGATGTACACATTTAAAATACATCCAAGTTTATTTTAGGAAAAAAAGAGTAATGTAAAAAAAAAAAAAAATCACAGTCACAAAATGATCTATATTTTATTCAGTGATCATTTATGAGTATGTATATAACATAAGCAAAAAATTCTTGTGTAAAATAAGAAACCAAGGTAATAAGAAATTTAAAAAGTAGGGCAAAAGAAAACAAGAACAGAATGCATCCTCTCAAGGGAGGCGAGAATAGAGGAAACGAACAGATATTTCTAAGGCGGGCCCGCCCTAATCCAGCCATCAGCATCCAGAAATACAGACCAAAAATCCACCTGCCAGGGGCCCCAGAGTTAAACAAGAAGCACATCTCACAATTTAGCTATTCCACTTTTGAGAATATGCTCATCAGAAATGAGTGCTTGTAGCCACCAGAGGAATTGTATGAGAATGTTTTCTAACAGCTTTATTCAGAACAAAAACAATCCATATGTCCATCAACAGGAGGATAGAGAAACAAGCTTCAGTTCTATGCACACACTGGAAACACTATACCATGGTGGAAAAGAACAAATTCGGGACGGATACAACAACATGGATGAACCACACAGACCAGTTAAGTCAAAAAAGGCTAAACTCAGAAGAGCACATCCTCTGTGATTCCATTTAAATGAAGTTCAAGAAAAGGCAAACCTCATCTATAGTATCAGAGGTCAGAATAGTGGTTCCCTCTGGGCAAAGGATGCTGGTGAGAAGAGATGAGGGAGCCTTCTGTGGGCTGAAAATGGTCTGTATTTGATCTGTGTTGTGGTTGCATAGTTGTTTATATGGGTGACAATTTCATTGAACTGTACACTTAAGATTGGTGCACTTTATAGACTTTACTGTGTACATTTTATATCTAAATTAAGGAGGGAGAAGCACATACCATCAGGACTTAATGTCCCATTTGTAGTAGGTAAAGAGGAAAGAAAGAGTTCATTACAAGAAAATAAAATATGTGGGGACGGGGGGCGGGTTCTAGAAATTCACTGATGCAAATAATGCAAATTGAGGCAAGCTCACGAGGACTGACTAAGGAGATAATAAATAAAGCAATGAAAGGACCAAAGAAAGGCAGTGGAACCATAAATAAAGATAACATCCCAATCTTCTGAAAGGGGCCTATTTCAGTCCTCCGTTTTGATCAAAAATAGACTTTGCATTTCCACTGACCCTATCCTATTACATAACCTGTGAAAGATGCTTATCTGCTCATAGAATTTATTTCTCTCGATATAAATAACATCTCCCAAAGAGTCCTAGATTTTAAATTTGCATGTTAGGAAGCCAGATTTCACCTGTTAGGAAGTTGAATTTTCTGGATCCCCAG
>NW_011888804.1:8692738-8694949 GCF_000151845.1 Pteropus vampyrus
TCCCATTTGTAGTAGGTAAAGAGGAAAGAAAGAGTTCATTACAAGAAAATAAAATATGTGGGGACGGGGGGCGGGTTCTAGAAATTCACTGATGCAAATAACGCAAATTGAGGCAAGCTCACGAGGACTGACTAAGGAGATAATAAATAAAGCAATGAAAGGACCAAAGAAAGGCAGTGGAACCATAAATAAAGATAACATCCCAATCTTCTGAAAGGGGCCTATTTCAGTCCTCCGTTTTGATCAAAAATAGACTTTGCATTTCCACTGACCCTATCCTATTACATAACCTGTGAAAGATGCTTATCTGCTCATAGAATTTATTTCTCTCGATATAAATAACATCTCCCAAAGAGTCCTAGATTTTAAATTTGCATGTTAGGAAGCCAGATTTCACCTGTTAGGAAGTTGAATTTTCTGGATCCCCAGAAGAAGGACTCGCAGCAGGCTGGAGCAGCCTCACACACATAACTGCCCCTAACCTCTAGATAGTGTCTGGCTTGGGCTAGCCTCAGGACCTTCCACACTGGAGAAGGAGGGAGAGCTGCCCTGGGCCTTTTGTTGCAGCTTCTGAAACCTATTAGTGGTGGTCATGCAGTGAGACTTATTTAAACCATTACAACTATACTCCCTCAAACATGAAGAATGGTTTTAAATTTTTAAATCGACTGAAACCCAAGAAACTGAAGTTATCTGGGGTTCAGAAACGCCAAATCAGTTTGACAGCATTAACTGCTTCAAGCTGAAAGTCTGTATCAAAAATCAGCCCCTGATATCATGAAGAGATGTCCCCTTTTCCTTCTCAGTTTTAGTTTTGTTATTTTAATCATCTTTGGTTCATACTCACAGTACAGCTGTTACGAAGGGCATCAAATTTGCGCTGGATTTCATCTCTATGTGCCTAAAAGGTAAGAAGTTGATTATAAATTTTCCATAGGGAAGAATACAATTCTACATGCTACGGGTCAAATAAAGAGAACAGCAGTAGCCTAGAAAGACAAGAATGCTGTTGCAGCAGCCCCGACATCTGTTTTTCGAAGAATTAATTAATCAAGTCATCCCCAACAGAAGAAGAAAAAGTTATAGGAACACATGATGCTATGTTAATAATAATTAACTATTTTTTTTAATTTAATTTATTTTTTCAATTACAGTTGACATACAACAATGAACTATTTAGACCATACAGCCTATTCTTTACAAGTATATTTGAACATTCATATTAATGCCTAGGGATGAGTGAAAGGCAAAAATAATAAAGGATGAAGTTTTTACTCTCCTTCATTTGCCTTATTCCTCACTCTTAATTTTCCCTCTTCCCTTGATTGGACTCCCCATCCCAAGCCTATTCCCGAGAGAAAGATACACACACACAAACACAGACATACATACAAGACAATAGCCAGGACAAAGTAGGGACTTTTTTTTTAATCGAAAGCTGCTGAAATTCAGGAACCTCACAGTGACCTTGAAATAAATATAAAGGCAGAGCTGCTCTAAAACAGCAGCATTCATTCGGTTGACAAGGATTTTTTTTTTTAGTGCATACTCTATGGCAGACACGCAATAGGATAGAGCATGTAGGGCCTACACCTTCATTGTGGTGAGGGAAGATAGAACATAAACAAGTGCATGATTACGAACAGTGTCAAATGCTATAAAGGAAACAAACAATAAAAGGAATAAGGGGAATCGAAAGGAAGTTACTTAGAAGGGGTGGTCAAGGAGGCTTTTCTGAAGAGGTGACATTTAAACTGAAACCTGCAGGTTGATGAGGAGCCAGTCATGCAAAGAACAGTTAAAGCAGAGAGAACAGCATGTGCAAAAACCCTGAGGCAAGAAAGGGTTTGGTGCATTTCATGGACAAAAAAGAGCTGAGTGGCTAGACCGGAGCTTTTAAACTTCGAGCTGTGACCAAATAATGAGCATGACAAGCAGGATTTTTTTTGGTTTGTTTTATCCAATGAAATGAGATTAACAGGATAGAACAGAAAATATCAGAATGTACCTTGGATAGTTAAGGTAAGTATTGTTGTAGGACTTTTGCTCAGATATCATATTCATCAAGTTTAAGTTGCTATCAATCATAAGACTAGCAACATATATGTAACATTAAAAAAAGAAAAAGTGCTATCAATTAAACTATAATATGTTTATGTCTATGTAACTATATACTCACATATAGGCTCTGATGATAAGATGCACCCTGAT
>NW_011888804.1:8695859-8703358 GCF_000151845.1 Pteropus vampyrus
TGTAATTAGAGTCTCTGAAGGAGTGTAGAGGTGAGATAGAAAAAAAAATTTGAAGGAATTTCCAAAGTTGATGAAAATCATAAACTCACAGATGCAAAAACTTCAATGAACCTAATAAGCACAAGAAACATGATGAGACTTAAACTAAATCAGATCATAAACCAACTGCTTAAAACTGGTAATTAGCAAAAATCTTAAAACCAGCCAGACAAAAAAACAAGTTACACACAGAGAAACAAACAGACGAAAGACAGATTTCTAACTAAGGTGGGTTTGAGTAAGGGTGGAAAGCAAGCTAGAAGACAGTGGAGGAACATCTTTAAAGTATTACTGAAAGAGAAAAAAAAAATAACAGAAACAAAAAAAGCTGTCAATCTAAAATTCTATACCTAACAAAAATCTTTCAAAAATTAAGGTGAAATAAAGACTCTTTCAGATATGCAAAAGCTGAAGGAATTTGCCACCTGCACACCTGTACTCTAAGAAATGTTAAAGGAATTCTTTCAGGCAGAAGGAAAATCACAACCGGAAACTTAAATCTGTAGAAAAGAATGAAGAGCACTGGGAAAATGGAATAACAAAACAAAAATAGATAGTTGCATAGACAGACTCACAAACAGATTCATAAGTAGTTATCATTTACAATCAGCTTCCAAAAAAAGTAGCTGATATTTTTATGGCTTAATTCAATAGATTATATCATTTTCCCCCAAAAAAATCAATGTGCTTTTTAACCCAGCAACAATATGAGAGACTTATTAATTAAATGGAGTAAGAATACTATTTATCTAAAGTAGGAACATGGCTGTCTACATACACTACTGTTGAAATTTCATCTGTCAGCAAACAGCAGCCTGGCCCCAAAGACCATCCAATGCTCTTGAGTGCATTTCATGATTACCAAGAACAAAAAAAACAAGGATTCTAGAGGAAGAAGAAGGCCCTTGGGTTACTAAATAAACTCTAGCACAGGAGTGATAAAATTTTTTCTTTAAAGGACCAGACAGACAGTAAATATTTTTGGCTTTGAGGGCCATTCAGTCTCTGTGACAACTACTCAACTCTTTCCTCACAGAACAAGAGTGGAGCCATACTCAATATGTAAACAACTGAGCATGGTTGTGTGCCAGAGAAACTTTATTTACAGAAAACAGAGGCAGATCCAATTTGGCCCACTGGCTGTAGCTTGCTGACCCCTGCTCTAAGTAATTATTTGGTGTGAAATCTCTCAAAGACAGAAACAGAAAGCTGAGGGTACAGTTAATCCCTTCAAAGCCTAAACAGTGAGGATAAAAAAGCTCCCTGACCTAAACCTAGGGGTAGACCCTCTAATCCACTTTCTTATTAATAGCAAAGTCTCCAAGTAACACCGCACCATTGAAAACTTGTTCAATTGCCCCGACTGTAGTATGAAATTTCAATCACTAATACTGTTTTGTCTTTAAAATTTACCATTACGAGGCCTTTGGATCCTTTTGACACATCAAATGGCAATCCTCTCTGAAAGTATAATGTAATGAATTACCGTCATTATGGCTTTTGATTTATTATTGACTGTGAAATATAAATACAAAATGTAGGATTGATCTTGTTGTGACTGCTAGAAATACTATGAGCATTTAACAATTATTAGACTGATCTGAGTAAGAAAATGTTAAGAAACATGTTTTATGTTTCTTTGAAATAAGTTGTAAACAAATATACAAAAAAGCAAAAGGTCACAGAATAGTATACATAGGGATAGTAAAAACCTTAGATAAGTTTTAGATTCTCTCAGTGAGATATCTAAGTGTTAACTAGGCATTAGGTGCTACAGGGAATAAATACTCTTGAAAATTATTGAGGACCCCGAAAAGCTTTTGTTTACATGGGTTGTATCTATATTTACCATATTAGAAATTAAAAACGGATTTTTAAAAAATATTTGTATTCTATTTCTTTTAAAATAATAACATTGGTCTTGCACCACCAGTATAAATGTTAACACAATAAAAATGCCAAATGATATTTAGTATTATTGCGAAAATAATCTGACCTTGGGGACGCCCTAGAATACACAGATCCCACTTTGAGAACCACTGATCCAGGGGTTGAGTGGCAATAAGGTAAAATGAACAGGCTGCAGCCTGGAGACTGAAGAGGCACTCTATTTTCGGAGTACTTACGTCTTCACTAATTTTAAGGAAAGTTACAAGAGGACAAAAAAAAAGGAATTATAATACAGCCTTGATGAAAGAAAATATCTGCAGAGGTGAGGGAAAGAAACCAGTATTTAGAAGACTGATCACCTTCTGGGATCCCTGGTCAGGATTCTAGAATACTCAGCCTTCCATGCATCCACCCCTGGCCCTGTGAAGGCAGGCACTAAGCAAGACTGTCACCTTGCATGCCCAAATTCTATATTTTGGCTACCACACCGATGGCTTACTAATTAAATACAGGGTTTGATATTTATGGAAAAAAAAAAAAAGAGTGTGTATCGACTAATGATTTTAACCAAGCAAAGAGGATGACTCTGGGATCTCATAATCACCAGATGCTGAGAGGACTTCTTTCATTAGTCGTGTCTCTAGCTTTAGACTCTTGATTATTCGGTGTTAGTCATTTAACAAAATCAGTAAAAGAACGAGAGGGCAGGGACACCAAACGTGTCCGTGGGGCCTTGCTGGTGTACACAGGGCCCCACACCAAGTCTACCCCGTGGTCCCCTTCAGAGTCACAGCTACATCGTGTCACACATCTGTGTGCTCTAATCTGTGCAGACTCAAAATTATCTTGTTTAGATGAAGAAATTACATGGAGTCTTAAATCTCAAGTCCAGGCAGAAAACTCTCTCTTCCACAGAGAATTTAAGCACGGAAGCGTCTTAAAAGTATGGAGTTTTGTTAAAATGGGACTTGTCTGTCGGTCTCTACCTTGATTTAATTCAGCTTTTAGCGGCCAGTGAATTTCAACGCAAATGCAATTGACAGGATGAGTAAAGTGAAAGTGGGAGAAAAGCACTTCCAAGACCAACAACGGCTGCTAGGGGGCCCTTGCCGAGCTCCTCCAACGCAGAGATTCAATCTGACCAGGCTCCCCTCTAAGCTGGCCCAGAGCCAGAGGCTGAACAGGATAGCTACTCCTTCCCAGGCTAAAAGATAGAGGCCTCTTAGAAATAAGCAATAATAGCCCATTTGGCTATTCCCTTTTATTGACGGAACAGCCTGCTATGAAGCTCACAAACCTCCTGGGAGATAATTTTAGATCCAGCTGATTTAATTTGATTGATGCTTCTGCTGTGTCTGAACTTGGGCCTTGAACAATGAGAGAGAGTACTGCATTTGTGACCATTTTCTCTTTCTCTTGGAAAATACATTCTTCAGAACAAATACAACAAAGCCGGTCAGGCAACAACCACATACGGTCCACAACCAGGTTTCTAGGATGTAATAAAAAGGAGGGGAAAGAAAAAACCCACAGCCTCAAAACTGAACGGAAGCAAACTGACATGGGGTTGGAATTCCTGCATGACGGGCTTACAAACAGCTGTCTGACCAAAGGCATCATTTTTAACAAGCCCTGTTTTCCATGGCATCTTCATCTGCAAGACTGGTAGGTAGAGCCCTAGTTTCTAGAGCTAAGGAGGTCTGTTTCTTTCTTTTTTTCCTAAGAAGATGCTCTGAGGCAGTGATCTCATCTGACTAAATTAAGTCGTGACTTGCTGCTATGCTAGGCTCCCAGCAGCCATTAGACACAGCGCATTCCAACCAGCAGCAATACAGGATTTAAAGACTAATTTCCCCACAGATAAACAGCAGTGACACATGCTCTATTTTCTACCCTCCTCCTTCTGAACGGAAGGATGAGATGCATGACCACCACCCTCCCTCCCAATTCCAATAGAGCACAAGATAAATACATCCTTCTCCTCCAATATGAAAGGATTTGAGGAATTACAGGCCAACTCCTTGGAAAGAAAAAGCTAGACACAGCAGCACCAGGTACACAGTGGGGGCTCATTAAGAATAGATTAAATTACTGATGGCTCCTCTTTCTTTCAGAGCTTGGGTGTTCAAACAGGGGCAAAATATTAATATACAATGCATTAAATATAATAGTGGTTAGATTTTTAGGTGTCTCCTTTAGTAGCTAAGAAATGCTACCTGCTTGTCTCCCTCCCCATCCATCCAACTCCAGAAAGCGTATAAGCCTTCTTTGCATGTACTCGTGCATTCGTTTCTTTCCTACATCCATTTTTTTCCTTCTATAGACTTATTTTCTCTTTGCCTTTTCTTCTTATTTTATCCTGTTATACTGTTTTGCATCTTTCAAAACTTCTTTCAGTACATTTTGAAACAAGGCAGAGTATATGTACATAAAGAGATATCGTGACTCCTTTTTCCAAACCAGGTATTGGGGGCATGTGGCATCGACAAGTGTTTAATAAGTGTTCACACAGAGACAATAGAAATTCAGGTTACGGTCGGTATCTGAACTTGGCTTAAGCCCTGAAAAATCTAAGATACACAAGCACCTTCTGCATAGGAGTTACTATGTACCCCCAGAATCTTGGAAATCCCTGCATCCCAGACTGGTCCCTAAGGACCCTGGCTGGCACTGTCAGATCTCATTCCCAATTTGGTTCAGATAATGGGCTCCCCAAACCCAACAAAGGGAGATAAATTCTAAGAATGAAGCTTAAAATAAATAATAAATTTATTTATCTTAAACTAGTGTTTTACACACACACACACACACACACACACACACACACACACACACACACTTTTAAACAGGGTGAATCATAAGCACCAAATGTGCATGGCCATCTGTAGGAGGAACCCTACTCTAAGAGATGTCTGGAGATATCTGCTGATGGAGATGGGGACAGCATCCAAGATGAATCCGGTACCTTATTTTAAAAAGCACTAAAGCCTATCAGTGTGGCATTGTGACCTGCCCACAGGAGAGTGTACCCTGACCAGCAGGCACGACTATACCCATCCACTTGGGAGGCACAGTACGTTACTATTAGAGATATAGGTGCTTGGTTGACAATAGCCATTAAACTCATTCAGCTTTCTATGCCCACAGTCCAGGTGCACCAAGCAACCTTCCCAGAGTAATGGGATTTTTAAGCAGACTTCCCCAAAGGGAAAAAAAAATGCAAAGATTAAGCCACCTGGAGGGTCCTGACAACTTGGAGGTTGTACTTCCCACTATAAGCTAATAAGATGGCATTTTATATATAAGAATCTTGTGAGTTTTGTTAGCCTGGGTCAGTCCTTGTGAGAAGGATCAGCTGTGGGAGATTGGCTAAAGAAGTCATATTTTTAGACTTCTACAAAGAACTAAGTCTAATGACCTCCTTGCCCAAGTTCTACTTCCAAAGAACACTCGAGTAAACTAGTCTCTCAGAAAGAGCAGGGAAGCAAGGTCCCTTTTAGAGAAAGAATCTCTCATTCGGATCATACCAGATGCTTACATAAGACATAAAGCAAAACCTGCAACTTAAAAAAAAAAAGGTAACATAAATGAAGTTAACCAAAACAAATACAGAAATATGGTAGAAAGACTACTATAAGGTATAAGATTATTATTATTTTTAACGATTATTGAGAACCAACATAGAAGACCCAGGTAAACAGACTCTGGCTGAAACTGAAATTTGAAATATAATGATGATTATTTTAAAAAGAAGAAAGATACATAAATAAAGGAGAAACTTTTTAAGATGCTAAGGAAAGCTCAGATATTACCAACTGATTGAGTATACTAATTCCAATGAAAAAGAAGCCTTTGTGAGCCACTCTTCTGCCCATTATACAGCTCTATAAACCATTTTTTTCCTCTCTTGAAATTTCTAAGAGTGAGCAAACATCCTCTGCACCACAATCATCCTAGCTGAGGCCTTCGGCAACCGGAAGGGGCCACGCCCCAGGCCTACCGTGAGTGCCTGGATCTCTTCTTCTGCCTCTGCTGTCGTCTCTTCCAGCTCGGTCTTGGCCTGGCGAAGCTGGCTCTCCAGGGCTGCCCGGGCAGCCTGCAGGGCTGTCAGCTGAGACTCGCGCTCCTGCAGGGAGAGCTGCAGCTCTGTGAGCTGGCGCTTTAGCTCCAATTTCTGCTCCTCGTGCTCTAGACTGACCTGAGAGAGAGAGAGAGACGGAGATGCATGCTCATTTGACCTTAACTATATAAAGAAAGCCAGGACTCGACCTGCTGTTCAATGTGCATCTTAAACTTGGTCATGGAATCAAATTTTCAGCACTCGACTGAGGGAGGGAAATGCAGTTCAACAGGTCTGACTTCTACGATTCTCAAAAATCAACAGGAGTAAAAAAAATGTAAGAGAGAGTACATATAAAGCATCCCTTACTTACAAATATTCAAATGATCGAGAAGGTTTCACAAAAAACAACAACAAAAAAAACATGGCAACAATCTTCAGTGAAAATTATAACAAGTACTCTTATTAGAAAAGCATTTAAAAGTAATCAGATATAAATAACATCTTATTTAACATCATATTAGTAACAGGGACATCTTCATAATTAGAATACAAATGGAACATCAGAATGAATTCTATTTATTTTAAATGGTCCTGCTCTGATTTGTTCTCATTATATAACCTGCATTAGTGTCACATTATGAACTAAGCATTCTTCCTTCCATCTGCCCATCTATCTACTCAACATTTCATCCATTCATTTAAAAAATGTTTACCCAGTAACTTCTGTGTAAAATGGAATATGGTGATGAAAGACAGTCTTGACTTAAAGTTGGGGAAGAAAATGAAAGCCAACCATTACTATACACTGCAGTCAAGCGCAAGGGTCGGGATGCATAGCGATGTAGTGAGAACCCAAAGGATAGAATGGGTAGGGGAGATAACTCTGGATCTGTGTATTGAAGAATACAGGAGCCCAATGAGCAGCTCAGACAGGAAAGAAAATTCCAAGCAGGGGAAGCGAGATATCCAAAGGCAGGGAAATGAGGGAGACCATGGCACATCTACTGAGCTAACAAACACTGACAAGGTTGTCCTAGGGACCAGACCCTGTGTCAGACACTGGGGATGCCAAGCAAATGCAAGATGCTTGTTGCCCTCAGAGAGCTCACTGTCTAATGGGGACTACCAAGAGGTACATGGGGTGAAGAGCCAAACACTGAAGGGACACCCCATCCAGCTCCAGAGGGTAGGAGAAGGTTCCCCAGAAAAGGTGACACCAAAGTCCCGAAGGCCATAGGGTACAGAAAGGCTTATAAAAGATTTAGCCTAGGGAACCAACAGGATTTAATGGTTGATTCAAGGCGGGACTGGGGACAAAGGACAGAGCGAAGTCAAAGGTGATGCCTGTGTTTCTGGGCAGGTGAGCCCCACAGCGTGAGACCAGTAGCTATGACAGGGAACATGAGAGGAAGAGCTAGTCTGAGAAGAAAAATAAGAAATTCAGTCTTGACGTGTTAAACCTGAGCAACAAGGGAGACGTCTGGGTGGAGACATCTAATGTCTGGGA
>NW_011888804.1:8703408-8710251 GCF_000151845.1 Pteropus vampyrus
GAGAGAGAGAGACGGAGATGCATGCTCATTTGACCTTAACTATATAAAGAAAGCCAGGACTCGACCTGCTGTTCAATGTGCATCTTAAACTTGGTCATGGAATCAAATTTTCAGCACTCGACTGAGGGAGGGAAATGCAGTTCAACAGGTCTGACTTCTACGATTCTCAAAAATCAACAGGAGTAAAAAAAATGTAAGAGAGAGTACATATAAAGCATCCCTTACTTACAAATATTCAAATGATCGAGAAGGTTTCACAAAAAACAACAACAAAAAAAACATGGCAACAATCTTCAGTGAAAATTATAACAAGTACTCTTATTAGAAAAGCATTTAAAAGTAATCAGATATAAATAACATCTTATTTAACATCATATTAGTAACAGGGACATCTTCATAATTAGAATACAAATGGAACATCAGAATGAATTCTATTTATTTTAAATGGTCCTGCTCTGATTTGTTCTCATTATATAACCTGCATTAGTGTCACATTATGAACTAAGCATTCTTCCTTCCATCTGCCCATCTATCTACTCAACATTTCATCCATTCATTTAAAAAATGTTTACCCAGTAACTTCTGTGTAAAATGGAATATGGTGATGAAAGACAGTCTTGACTTAAAGTTGGGGAAGAAAATGAAAGCCAACCATTACTATACACTGCAGTCAAGCGCAAGGGTCGGGATGCATAGCGATGTAGTGAGAACCCAAAGGATAGAATGGGTAGGGGAGATAACTCTGGATCTGTGTATTGAAGAATACAGGAGCCCAATGAGCAGCTCAGACAGGAAAGAAAATTCCAAGCAGGGGAAGCGAGATATCCAAAGGCAGGGAAATGAGGGAGACCATGGCACATCTACTGAGCTAACAAACACTGACAAGGTTGTCCTAGGGACCAGACCCTGTGTCAGACACTGGGGATGCCAAGCAAATGCAAGATGCTTGTTGCCCTCAGAGAGCTCACTGTCTAATGGGGACTACCAAGAGGTACATGGGGTGAAGAGCCAAACACTGAAGGGACACCCCATCCAGCTCCAGAGGGTAGGAGAAGGTTCCCCAGAAAAGGTGACACCAAAGTCCCGAAGGCCATAGGGTACAGAAAGGCTTATAAAAGATTTAGCCTAGGGAACCAACAGGATTTAATGGTTGATTCAAGGCGGGACTGGGGACAAAGGACAGAGCGAAGTCAAAGGTGATGCCTGTGTTTCTGGGCAGGTGAGCCCCACAGCGTGAGACCAGTAGCTATGACAGGGAACATGAGAGGAAGAGCTAGTCTGAGAAGAAAAATAAGAAATTCAGTCTTGACGTGTTAAACCTGAGCAACAAGGGAGACGTCTGGGTGGAGACATCTAATGTCTGGGACGACAGGTCAGAAACTGGAGAAAGATCTGGGCTGGTGAGTCAGTGGCAGCTGAAGCCAACACTGTGACCTCTCTCTAGTGAAGGTGAGGATGACGACAGATGATGATGATGATGTGACAGCAGCAAATGTAGTATTCACAACGTGCCTGGCACTGTTTTAACTCCTTTCGTCTTCAAATCACCCCAGTGAGGGAGGTACTACTATTACCTCCATTTTGCAGATAAGCAAACCGTGGCAGGGAGAGATCAAGTTAACCAAGCAAATGTCACAGAGCTAAACAACGGCAGGGCTCCAAACCTAGGAAGTCTGGCTCCACTGCTTCCCACTGGCCTTCTTTAAAGCAGTCAGAGCTGGCTGTGACTCTACCGGCAGGCCTGAAAACTCCCATGGTGCCACTTGGCAAAACCATGAGAGATAGGTGACAGCGACAGGTGAGCAAGATGCTGTACAATGACAGGAAGTCCCAGGAGCCCTGCACCTTCGGGACTCCACACACTTGACTAGAGAAGAGCTAACAATGCACACACGGGGTTGGGGAAAAGCCCAGGGCCCTTTAAGGTAAGGCCTCTGCCTCCAATCTCAATAGCAGCAGCTTGCAAAAAGAAGGTGGGCCCGCCTTGTTATAGCTAAAGCTAAGCTCCAAAACTCCCAGAGTATATACAACTCTGAGCCTCTCACGAGCATTCTAAATTTCTCCCACCATCCTTGGGGGGATAGCTAGATTAATTTAAGAACAAAGCAACACACTTCCCCTGGGGCGATTTACTTGCTCAGATGAGCTACAGCAGCAGGGCAGGCAAGGTACGAGAAATTGTGGAAAGGAAAGGCAGGACAGCCAGCCAATGTTCCCACGCTCAAAGAAATCTGAGTTATTTACACTCACACTTTTAAGGCTGACACTACGGGGAAATGTTGTTACTTACTGAAGAGTAAAAATATAGCCTGGCTAATAAAAATTAAACCATCACTAAGGCTTTTGGACGACCTGGAACAATGGTTCTCAAACTCCAGAAGTATAAGAATTACCGGCAGCCCCTGTTAAAAATGCAAACCCCTACTCCTCACCCCGCCAACCCAATTCCATTTAAACAGGCCTAGGGAGGAAGAGACCCAGGAATCTGCATTTGAACAGACATACCAGGTAGTCCAAATGGAGGGGTCCACATCCATGACAACCCCTGTTCCTTTGAAGAACTGGCCTCATTTTAATACTCCGGTAAAAACTAAAACATGCCCAAACATGAGTATTCCCCAAGGTTGAGTCCTTAGACCTCTGCTTAACAGTCTTTTAAGAGTGATAGTCGGCTCCTGAAGGATTCCGTCACAACACGTGAGCACAGCGTCTCCACTCCCAGCCCAGACGTCCCCCTTGCAATAGACCACTCTCCTGAATTCCAGTCCTGCCTCTGGCAGTGCCAGCTAACCCTGCCCAGTAGGCTCACTGCCTCAAGACCAGGGACTGGGTCTGTCTTGTCACCACTGTATATCAGGCTACTAACTGGCACACAGCAGGCACTTAATAAACACACGGCGAACGTATACATGCATGTAACTTCCCAGCTTCAATCATCATCAACATGTTTACAACCAAATGAGTTATATTTTGCTCCCCAAAATCTGGCTGCCCTTTGCACCTTTTCTTATATCTCTGAAAAGAACCATCTTCTGTCAAACAAACCTAATGTTTAGGTTTGTCTTTTAATCTTCCACTGTCATGAGACCTCTGCCACTCACTGTCATTACGCCACACTACTACTACCCAATACTGTGCTAAACTCCCTGCATGGACTCAGTCACGTGACCCTGGTTAAACCAGGATAAAGGAGGAATCGCTCTGCCCCCATTTGAAGATGCGCCAATTTACATAAGCCCCACATGACCCTGTAAGGAAGACACACTTCCGCTGCCACTTTACAGACGAGGAGACTGAAGCACAGAGAGGAGGCCGCCTGCCTGAAGTTACAAAACTCAAAAGAAGTGGAGGTGGAACTCTAACCCAGAGCCCTGGGCCCAGTCTGTGCCCTTCCCCACCACGTACAATGCCTCTCAGGTGAGCACTGATTGATGCCTGACGCCTGGCTGGTTTGGGGCCCTTGAGGCCTCCAAAAACTCCTCTTAGGAGAGCACCCTCATTCTCACCTCCCTCAGCCTTGTCTCCAGCTCCAGTAGACGATTCTTGTCACTGTGGTCTTGGTGGCTGATTTTTTCCAGCTGCTCCTCCAGCTTCCGGTTCTGGGCCTCCAATTTCCCAGCCTGTGTCTCCAGGTAAAACTTCTGTTGCCTGAGTTCTGAAATCATCTCTTCCTGAGCCTTCCTGGTGGGGGTGGTAGGAGGAGCCAAGCAAAATCAGAGTCTCGTCAGAGGTGAGAGCATGTCCCCTCAGAAGGACAGACAGAAACAGAGCGAGAGGTGTGCCTTAGTAAGTGACCACGGTCATTCCAGGCTAGCTCTGCTCTGACCTGGCCTTATGTGCATGATCCCAGCATGGGGACCTGAGGTCTATTTAATCCTCATGGCTCAGCGTCCCTCATCTATGCAATTAAGTAAGGTCAGGGGGGATGTGAGAGGTACTACTATGCCCTTTTTTGTGAGTCTGTATAGGAGGACCCTATACAGTACCATGAGTACCCTAATGACTCATTAAGGCAGAAGATGGGGCAGAAGATGGGGAAGAAAGGGCGCTGAGGAGAAACAGTGCCATTCCTTCTCCTTCTCCGTGGACCAGCACGTGCTCACCTCTCAGAGCATCAGAAGCCGGAATGACTCAAAGACCAAAAAGCAGTCTCCCAAGACGGTTTAAACTAAACGGAGATGTTTTAGAAGATCTCCTGAAAACTGTAATTCTTTGGGGGGAAAAGATTAAGATTAAAGTGCTTCTGGAACAAAAAGAGTCCTTGCTGAACCCCAAACTTCACCCCTCTCCCCCAGGGCCTGACTTAACAACAGCAAAATGGATGGCCCATCTGGACGCACACAGGTTCACCTCTGGCTAATTACGGGAGGCAAGGCCGGGGAACAAGGACCGCAGCTTTCCAAAAGCAAACTATAAATAGCCTCATTAGAGAGAGCGAAACACTGTAATCTGATGGCAATGTGAAGCATTTAAGAAAACTCAGCTCAAAAAACAGGACATGGCAGAAAGAGACCACTTAAGAGAGGGCAAAATTTCATTAAGTACGGGGTAGGGAGGGGTAGTGGGTCAAACTACAGAAGTAATTAAATCTGCTCCAGCTCCATGGGACAGAGGAACAGAGTTTATGCCACCAGAGAGAAGACCAAAGTGTAATCATGCACGCAGTTAGAATTTGAATACTTACATGTTCCTCTGGGTAAAAAGGCTGCTGTTGGCTGCAAGTTTATTGGCTTCTGACAATTCCACAATCCTCTGTTCCAGGGATCTGATCTTGGAATCCATAGCATTGATCATCTGAAACACAGGGGATCCCTGAAACCTCACGCACAGACAGTTGTCCCAGAATGAGAGTAACGTAGGCCGCGTGGGAAGGGTAAACGTCTCATCTGAAATGCAGGCAATCTGACCAGAGGTAACAAGGGACTCAACTGGCCTGTCACCCTGAGGATCACAGATCTTACTGCTCAAATGAATGGCTCATACTTGTTTTATTACACAGAGATTACACGTCCCCACACTAGCTAATTGGCTTACATTAAAAACATGCAGAAAGTCCTATTTCCGGAGCCTGACACTCTATAAGTAAGCGGGCCTCATTAAATCCCCGTGTCATCTACATGTGGCCTGAGCCTGCAGGAGCCTCTAACCTGAATCTGCAAGTTCATACTTCTCATCACCCGTGGGGCTGTCATTTTCTGAGTGATTCCTTTTTACCCAGCCACTATTGTCCTAGATTCTCTACATCGAAGTTTCGCCAACATAATGAATCATAAAAATCGGGGGGAGGGGGGATGTCCTGGTTAAAAATACAACTTCCCAGGACCCTCCTTTGGAGATTCTGACGTAGGAAGTCTCAGTGGGGTCTCAGATAATATGCAGATTAACAAGCACTGAAGGAGAACCGCATGAGCAGTTCCTCTGAAACACCTGCCTACATGGATTAGAAAGGAGAGAAAGAGGCAAATAAAAGGAAGACACATGAAGGAGGCCAAGGGACACTGGGCATCTTGGCAGGGAGCATTTTGAAGGATGATGTTCTAGCTGGTAACAGATTGGCTCTTAAAGAAGAGTGTGAAAGGCTAAATTGGCCGCCCTGAGCCGCCACCTCCACTGCTTTTACGAGAGGGAATTCACAGAGAGAGCTACCTGTTAGCAACGAACTCCACAGGACAAAACAGGAAAAAAAAAAAATTCATTGGCTGAAATGGACTCATCTCAGGTGTGTGGTTCCTGGCATGGTTTACAAACCCTACTTTCAAGACTGGCCTTGCGATTCCTTAGACCTACCGCCTTCTGCTCGCTGAGAATTTTGCCTTTCTCGTGGGCCTCCTCTTCGTGTCGCTGCATCATATTCTCCAGAGTCTCTTTATCGGCCAGGTCCTTCTTTATCTGATTGTCCAAGACCTGTGGGAAACAAAAGGAGAAGTGAGTTCACTGAGCAGCAAAGCTGAGCAGGAAGACTAACCGGGACCACTTGAGAAAAACGGGAAAAGGAGGGGAAAAGCAATGAAGAGGACAAGCCCTCCGCACTCTGGGGCAGAGAGAGGGGTTGGGAGTCTGTTTCTCAGCCACGAGGAGGTTAAGAAATCAGGTACCACCATGAAACAGCAAGTAACTCATGGACTTGAACTAAGAGCTTATTTTAAAATCACCAGTCAATAAAGACCCGAGTGGTATATCAAAAATGGAGGGGGGCTCCAAAATTAGAGAAGAAAAAAATAGATCTCCACAGATCTCATAATTTGCAGACATTACCTGGGGACAACTTTATCATAGCCAGTGCACCAGGAGTTTTCAGAGCATTACTTGCTCTTAATTAATTTGTACCAAATTAATCTAGATAGCTCTGGGCTGTGTACAGAGAGATAGAGAGCTGGAGCCTGAGAAAGTCTGTGTGACCAAGGCTGATGTTCAGAAACAGCCAGGGACAAGAGGATTTTTTTGCCCCACCAATGAAGTAAGTGGAGAGTCAACATAAAAGAAAGGAAAAAAAATGTCTCTTTCCTCCGTTATTTCCTCTGATCCAGATGCAAAAAAAAAAAAAAGTCACTGGAAAGAGAAACTTTCCCCAGGGGAAGAGAAATCATGTGTTCTCAGTGCTGAGAACACCACTGTAAGCACCTACTGTTCCCAAGAGGGAAAAAAATGAAACGGCAATGGTGTCACCATCCGCCAGCTTGATCTAATGTTCTGCAAGGCACACACGCAGCCCTACCAGTTGCCAAAACAAGCCAAAAAGGAAAAAAAAGGAAGACATCATAACTTGTCCGAGCCTTTGACCGCAACGCTGTGTTTCTCATCTGCGAGAATCTACTCTGCTGTTCTGCACAACACCAACTGCAT
>NW_011888804.1:8710301-8728937 GCF_000151845.1 Pteropus vampyrus
GTCTCCACTCCCAGCCCAGACGTCCCCCTTGCAATAGACCACTCTCCTGAATTCCAGTCCTGCCTCTGGCAGTGCCAGCTAACCCTGCCCAGTAGGCTCACTGCCTCAAGACCAGGGACTGGGTCTGTCTTGTCACCACTGTATATCAGGCTACTAACTGGCACACAGCAGGCACTTAATAAACACACGGCGAACGTATACATGCATGTAACTTCCCAGCTTCAATCATCATCAACATGTTTACAACCAAATGAGTTATATTTTGCTCCCCAAAATCTGGCTGCCCTTTGCACCTTTTCTTATATCTCTGAAAAGAACCATCTTCTGTCAAACAAACCTAATGTTTAGGTTTGTCTTTTAATCTTCCACTGTCATGAGACCTCTGCCACTCACTATCATTACGCCACACTACTACTACCCAATACTGTGCTAAACTCCCTGCATGGACTCGGTCACGTGACCCTGGTTAAACCAGGATAAAGGAGGAATCGCTCTGCCCCCATTTGAAGATGCGCCAATTTACATAAGCCCCACGTGACCCTGTAAGGAAGACACACTTCCGCTGCCACTTTACAGACGAGGAGACTGAAGCACAGAGAGGAGGCCGCCTGCCTGAAGTTACAAAACTCAAAAGAAGTGGAGGTGGAACTCTAACCCAGAGCCCTGGGCCCAGTCTGTGCCCTTCCCCACCACGTACAATGCCTCTCAGGTGAGCACTGATTGATGCCTGACGCCTGGCTGGTTTGGGGCCCTTGAGGCCTCCAAAAACTCCTCTTAGGAGAGCACCCTCATTCTCACCTCCCTCAGCCTTGTCTCCAGCTCCAGTAGACGATTCTTGTCACTGTGGTCTTGGTGGCTGATTTTTTCCAGCTGCTCCTCCAGCTTCCGGTTCTGGGCCTCCAATTTCCCAGCCTGTGTCTCCAGGTAAAACTTCTGTTGCCTGAGTTCTGAAATCATCTCTTCCTGAGCCTTCCTGGTGGGGGTGGTAGGAGGAGCCAAGCAAAATCAGAGTCTCGTCAGAGGTGAGAGCATGTCCCCTCAGAAGGACAGACAGAAACAGAGCGAGAGGTGTGCCTTAGTAAGTGACCACGGTCATTCCAGGCTAGCTCTGCTCTGACCTGGCCTTATGTGCATGATCCCAGCATGGGGACCTGAGGTCTATTTAATCCTCATGGCTCAGCGTCCCTCATCTATGCGATTAAGTAAGGTCAGGGGGGATGTGAGAGGTACTACTATGCCACTCCTTTAGTAGGCCCTTTTTTGTGAGTCTGTATAGGAGGACCCTATACAGTACCATGAGTACCCTAATGACTCATTAAGGCAGAAGATGGGGAAGAAAGGGCGCTGAGGAGAAACAGTGCCATTCCTTCTCCTTCTCCGTGGACCAGCACGTGCTCACCTCTCCATCAGACCACTCAGAGCATCAGAAGCCGGAATGACTCAAAGACCAAAAAGCGGTCTCCCAAGACGGTTTCAACTAAACGGAGATGTTTTAGAAGATCTCCTGAAAACTGTAATTCTTTGGGGGGAAAAGATTAAGATTAAAGTGCTTCTGGAACAAAAAGAGTCCTTGCTGAACCCCAAACTTCACCCCTCTCCCCCAGGGCCTGACTTAACAACAGCAAAATGGACGGCCCATCTGGACGCACACAGGTTCACCTCTGGCAAATTACGGGAGGCAAGGCCGGGGAACAAGGACCGCAGCTTTCCAAAAGCAAACTATAAATAGCCTCATTAGAGAGAGCGAAACACTGTAATCTGATGGCAATGTGAAGCATTTAAGAAAACTCAGCTCAAAAAACAGGACATGGCAGAAAGAGACCACTTAAGAGAGGGCAAAATTTCATTAAGTACGGGGTAGGGAGGGGTAGTGGGTCAAACTACAGAAGTAATTAAATCTGCTCCAGCTCCATGGGACAGAGGAACAGAGTTTATGCCACCAGAGAGAAGACCAAAGTGTAATCATGCACGCAGTTAGAATTTGAATACTTACATGTTCCTCTGGGTAAAAAGGCTGCTGTTGGCTGCAAGTTTATTGGCTTCTGACAATTCCACAATCCTCTGTTCCAGGGATCTGATCTTGGAATCCATAGCATTGATCATCTGAAACACAGGGGATCCCTGAAACCTCACGCACAGACAGTTGTCCCAGAATGAGAGTAACGTAGGCCGCGTGGGAAGGGTAAACGTCTCATCTGAAATGCAGGCAATCTGACCAGAGGTAACAAGGGACTCAACTGGCCTGTCACCCTGAGGATCACAGATCTTACTGCTCAAATGAATGGCTCATACTTGTTTTATTACACAGAGATTACACGTCCCCACACTAGCTAATTGGCTTACATTAAAAACATGCAGAAAGTCCTATTTCCGGAGCCTGACACTCTATAAGTAAGCGGGCCTCATTAAATCCCCGTGTCATCTACATGTGGCCTGAGCCTGCAGGAGCCTCTAACCTGAATCTGCAAGTTCATACTTCTCATCACCCGTGGGGCTGTCATTTTCTGAGTGATTCCTTTTTACCCAGCCACTATTGTCCTAGATTCTCTACATCGAAGTTTCGCCAACATAATGAATCATAAAAATCGGGGGGAGGGGGGATGTCCTGGTTAAAAATACAACTTCCCAGGACCCTCCTTTGGAGATTCTGACGTAGGAAGTCTCAGTGGGGTCTCAGATAATATGCAGATTAACAAGCACTGAAGGAGAACCGCATGAGCAGTTCCTCTGAAACACCTGCCTACATGGATTAGAAAGGAGAGAAAGAGGCAAATAAAAGGAAGACACATGAAGGAGGCCAAGGGACACTGGGCATCTTGGCAGGGAGCATTTTGAAGGATGATGTTCTAGCTGGTAACAGATTGGCTCTTAAAGAAGAGTGTGAAAGGCTAAATTGGCCGCCCTGAGCCGCCACCTCCACTGCTTTTACGAGAGGGAATTCACAGAGAGAGCTACCTGTTAGCAACGAACTCCACAGGACAAAACAGGAAAAAAAAAAAATTCATTGGCTGAAATGGACTCATCTCAGGTGTGTGGTTCCTGGCATGGTTTACAAACCCTACTTTCAAGACTGGCCTTGCGATTCCTTAGACCTACCGCCTTCTGCTCGCTGAGAATTTTGCCTTTCTCGTGGGCCTCCTCTTCGTGTCGCTGCATCATATTCTCCAGAGTCTCTTTATCGGCCAGGTCCTTCTTTATCTGATTGTCCAAGACCTGTGGGAAACAAAAGGAGAAGTGAGTTCACTGAGCAGCAAAGCTGAGCAGGAAGACTAACCGGGACCACTTGAGAAAAACGGGAAAAGGAGGGGAAAAGCAATGAAGAGGACAAGCCCTCCGCACTCTGGGGCAGAGAGAGGGGTTGGGAGTCTGTTTCTCAGCCACGAGGAGGTTAAGAAATCAGGTCCACCATGAAACAGCAAGTAACTCATGGACTTGAACTAAGAGCTTATTTTAAAATCAGCAGTCAATAAAGACCCGAGTGGTATATCCAAAATGGAGGGGGGCTCCAAAATTAGAGAAGAAAAAAAGAGATCTCCACAGATCTCATAATTTGCAGACATTACCTGGGGACAACTTTATCATAGCCAGTGCACCAGGAGTTTTCAGAGCATTACTTGTTCTTAATTAATTGTACCAAATTAATCTAGATAGCTCTGGGCTGTGTACAGAGAGATAGAGAGCTGGAGCCTGAGAAAGTCTGTGTGACCAAGGCTGATGTTCAGAAACAGCCAGGGACAAGAGGATTTTTTTGCCCCACCAATGAAGTAAGTGGAGAGTCAACATAAAAGAAAGGAAAAAAAATGTCTCTTTCCTCCGTTATTTCCTCTGATCCAGATGCAAAAAAAAAAAAAAGTCACTGGAAAGAGAAACTTTCCCCAGGGGAAGAGAAATCATGTGTTCTCAGTGCTGAGAACACCACTGTAAGCACCTACTGTTCCCAAGAGGGAAAAAAATGAAACGGCAATGGTGTCACCATCCGCCAGCTTGATCTAATGTTCTGCAAGGCACACACGCAGCCCTACCAGTTGCCAAAACAAGCCAAAAAGGAAAAAAAAGGAAGACATCATAACTTGTCCGAGCCTTTGACCGCAACGCTGTGTTTCTCATCTGCGAGAATCTACTCTGCTGTTCTGCACAACACCAACTGCATTTGTCACTGAGGAGAAAGCTGAAAGAATTGGGGTCACCCATGGGACTGAAATCTGCCTTTCCCACAATGCCTATTGTGAAGGGACCTTCGTAGCTTATGGGGACATCATCCCTAAAAAGAGCCAGGCAGCAGGGAGGGGGGCCACGAGATAAAGAAAGGAAAGAATGGATTTCAAAGAGGGCTTTAAACTAGAACCGACTGATGGAAAAAAATAGAATGAGAGTTGGTGGAGAAGAACAAAAGGTGGAGGACAGGGTCATGGGAAGAGGGAAGATGCTCAATAGGAGAAGCGGCCCATTCTCTTAGATGTCGGGGTGTGATTCTAAAATTATGAACAAGAAAAGGATAGAATCTAGGGTATGATCATAATTATTACTAAAGCGGCCTTACAGAGCCTGAAACGGAAAACATAAAGCGGAACAGGCTAAAAAGAAATGCTTTCATAAAAATTCCGGGAGGGATAACAGAAGAAAACAGATCTTTCCTAGGACCTATAAAACAAAGTTCTTTCCATCTGGAAGGCAAGAGAGACCACGTAACACCTACGCCAGGTATGCTTTTTTACGAGGTGCTAATGCAATAAAGCACATTTTCAGGATGCCTCTGCTCAAAACAAGACCCCAGCTCTGGCAGTGACGCATACCAGTAAGAGGTAAGGCGAGCCTGAAGAAATAAGTCTCTGCCAAGAACATACACATCTCAGCTTTGATAGGATCAGACTAGCAGGAGGATGAGCAAGAAGATGTTTGGAAGGAAGCAAGGTATTTGAGAGATTCCACTGCAGACATTTATATCAATTTAAGTCAGAACATGGCTTTTTGACAAGAAAGTCAATATAATCACACAAATCACAATGAATTTTGCAAAAGGTTATTTTCATCATGCAATAGTGTCAATGGACTACTGTATACATTCTCATAATTGTCTGAAAGTTAGTTTACTCCAAAGATAAAAGTCTAGAAGCCAGTGAGAATTCAAACCAAAAGGATTGGTATATAAAGTTTAAAATGCACTAAAGTAGAGGATCATTGTCACCTTTGAGTTATTTTCCTATATATATATATATATATATATATATTTTTTTTTTTTTTTTTAAATGAAAAATAACCAAAAGTAACACCAAGGGTAAAAGAAAGAAGGTGCCAGGGTGGTAAATGGTGACGATGCTGTGGGAGCACGTACATGTTTGGTTCTTCAAAAAAGGTCAGCTCTTTGAGAATATCAACCAAATCAACAACAGCATCATCATAAAAATTAAAAGCCTCCTTCACTGTCTGATTTGGAAAAGGAAGAAACAATATTTGAGATGTAATCCCCAATGTCTGATTCTCAAGAACATAAGAAATGAGTTAAAGGCTTGGTCCAAAATCATAATGAAAATGTGATGTGATTTTTAAAAGGAAATAAATAGGCTGGCATCTGTTTCTGATCACTGAATTTATTAATAATAATCAAACTGAAATAATTTCAATAATTGAAATAATAACTGATTGTATCATTTTATATGGTGGGCTAAATTATTTAGGTCAGCTATTGTACAGAGAATAACTTACAATGCTGGATAAAATACGGAAAACATTTTCCCAAAAGCACCTAAAAGTTGGCAAGAGAATCAGAAATTATAGACTAAAATCTAAGTGAAAGCATAAACCTAGAAAGGTAAAATGGGCACAAAGCTGTTTTTAACTTGAGGGATTTACTAAACCAAATAAACTTGAGCTTCATTTTTAATAGCTTACAAGGGTAAGAAGACAGACAAATCAAAGCTCAGGGCCACCCCTCAAGGTGGGCACACATTTTCACTTAAGATCTCAAAGAATTCTCATTAATAATTTTCCAAGGAAAATGAGCTGTGCACCAGGAGACAGCCACCATGAACCAAGAGAAACCACAGAGCAGAAACAGACCTTCCAATACTTCAGATATTGCAATTATCAAGACAGATCATAAAAAACTAGGCTTAATGCATTTCAAGAAATATAAAACAAGCTTAGAAACGAATGCAGGGAATAGAAAATGGTCTTAAATAATCTAGGAAATTTGAGAAAGAACCAAATACAAAAAATACGATAACTGAAATTTAAAAAGACTGATTACTTTCAAAGAAAGCAAAAGTTAGGCTGACAGCCGACTTCTCAATAGCAATAATGAAAACCAAAATTCAGTGGAATGATAACTGCCAACCTAGAATTCTATCCCCAGTCAAAACATCTTTCAAGAATAAGAATGAAATAAAGACATTTTCAGACAAGCAAAACAGAGAGCTTGTCAGCAGCAGATCTACACCAAAGAATGTCTTCAAGGATATACTTGAAACAAACAAACAAAAAGGATCCCAATTCTGAAATAGAAGAAAGAAACTGAAAGCAACAAATGTGGCGAATCTGTCTAAATCTAAAACATCTTGGACTGAACGACAGTGGGTCAAAAAACAGTTTAAAGGTGAAACTGAGATACACGATGACAACATTTTTTTAAAAATATTTTTTGAGCCTCTGACGTCCAAGTGTCCATCTGGATAACACCCCAAAACCTCCCACCATAGCCTGAGGACAGCATTTACCCCAGACAGTCCTTTGGACTAGCAAGAAGTGGCCCAAAGTGCCCAGGAAGAGAGAGAAGCTATGTGGTGCTACAAGAGGAATGCCAGGAAAGATCAGAAAGTGCCGTTACTTTAATTTTTTCCTCGTAGTGCTGCTCTTTCTGTTTCAGGTGCACCTCTAGGTGCTGGGCTGAGAGCTGGGCCTCCCGGTGCTTCTCCTCCAGCTCCTGGACATAAAAAAAGAGATGGTCAGGTGTGCAAAGGGCAGGGAATAGCCAATATACATTAGACAGTCACAGGAAACATGACTGGCACAGGCAACAGGCATCTGTTCCTTCATCACTAGCCCTAAGGCTCTTGGGAAGGAAACCACCACTGAGCCTTGGCCCTGGGTTTCCCAAGTCCAAGTATTCACACATAGACACACACAGCTGGTGGGCTAGGATCAGAAATCTGTCAGTGTGACAGGTCAAACAAAGACAGCTCTTCGGCTCTGCATAGAGAAATAAGAGTAACAAGGCAACATTTGAAAGTTTAGTACAGCACAAAGCCCCTGACTACTACCTTGAGCCTCGGGCCATTTTCACTATTATGACAGCCTTAAACGAGAAAAGTAATTTTAATTTACTTTAAATTTAAAGTTAATTTATTATTATGGTAAAAAATATTTTGTATTTTTCTCATTAACAAAATGATTGCTCAAGAACCCTAGCTAAGGAGCAAAACTAACGTTACAATTCAAACACTTTGAGTTTGGAATGATCATTTTAACTGACTGGTACATGGAATACGTGCATGGAGACATTCATATGATACAATGTTTACATGATACAATGCTAATGGGAACAGAGCAGAACATAAAATACACTAATAATAATGATGTAAATATGTATGCGTATGTAATAAAGATGGGAAGAGAATTTGGAGTAACATAAGTAGCTCAGATTGAATGTTCTCTTCATTCTTCTAAGTATTCAGATTTTAAACAAAATTGTTATTCATTTGAAAATTATACTATTCATTTGCCAATGTATTATAAACGGATCTATAAAAGGCAGCATTCAATTCAATGAAACATTCTCTAAATGCAGATATCATATCTGCATCCACATTAATTCTTATGAATCTGGACCCATTAGTTAATTACTAATAACAAAAGTCGTTACTCCGAGTTTTCATCTCTTCACAGTATTATGAAATTTTTCTTTGAAATGGAAGTAATTACTAGAATTTTAAAGAATGAAGAAATTATACAGGATATGTCCATGAAATGGGAAGAAAACACTTTCAAATTTGCATGCACATAAAATGTTACTGATTAAGCTCTTGAAATTCTAAAGTCTGCAAGTGTTGACTTTGCTTTGGGGGGGCCAATAAAGTGTTCAGCTTTAAGAGCAGGTGTTCAAGGTCTGTTGCAATCTAACCGATGTGATCTTGAAAAGTTGAACTTAGGACATGGTTCCATAGTGTAGCGGTTAGCAAGTCTGCTTTACACACAGAAAGTCCTGAGTTTGCGCCCCAGTGGAGCCACGGTCCATGGTCTACGGCCATGCCACCCTGAACGAGCTGGATGTCTGATCTCAGAAGCTAAAACAGGGTGGGGCATGGTTAGTACTTGGATGGGAGACCACCTAGGAAGACCAGATGCTTTAGGCATAAATAATAATAATAATAAAAAACTGAACGTAAAGAGGACTTTAATTAATAAAAGCATACTTTAAGGGCTTTATGTACACTAAAAGATCTCCTGCAATGACTTCTTTTATTAAAGCAAAAGACTGCTATAATGAATGAGAACCCCAATTATCTGTTTGAAAAGTTCTTGCCAGAATAGCAAATATTTTGAAACAATGACAGTTTGGGATCTGTTTCCAAGCATTATCATTATATGATGACATTAAGGACCACCTCTGCCCATGTCCTAGATATTTTGCAGCCTAAGCACAGGGTTCTTGAGCAAAAGGCACCTTCCAATAAATGAAGTCACAACTGCAAAGGTACTCGAGCAGGTGACAAGATAGATTAAGACAGAGAAATCTGCTTACTTTTCCTTTATGTTAGAAGTCACTTGATAGTCAGCTTAATTTCAGTTCTCATAAGATAGCACAGGAGTGAAAATCAGAATCTAAAACCAGGTCCAAAACTCAGATACCTGAGACTAACAACTTTAAGACCAAATTTCTGGTCTACATATGAATGGGAATTTACAACATATCATCGAATAACATAGAACTCTATATACCTACATTTTAATTGCAAGTGAACCTTTGGAAAAGCAGATATTCTAAAATCTGACTTCTTGGCAGTTTGGCATTTTTTGTTGTTGTTGTCATTTTTTTAAAACGTTAACTTTTCTATACGTATTGGATCAAACTCTTCAGTCCTATTACACAAACACTGTCGTTTGCTGCTATATTTCCAGCTCCTAGAACAGTGCCTGGCACATAGTAGAAGCTCATTAAATATTTGTTGAATGAATGAATGAACACATCACCAGTAAACAGAGAAACATTTTGCAACCACAAGAGACTTAACCACTTTGTTTGCACCAAGCAAGAGACAGCAGTGGTGGGATCTCGGTGGGTTCTAATCTCACTCATGTTAAAATTCACACACTTGACAACCGCCAAGAGAAACTTCGATGACGGAACAAGAGAACAGAAAAGAAAGACTAACAGCCACATTTGCCTTTGTGTACAGACGTATATATGAAGACTGTGTGTCAAAGCAAAACAATCCAACCAATTTCTCCTTCAAGAGCATCCACAGGCTCAAGAAAATATACAAACATAGAAATGTAAAGTTTTGAAGGATTTTTTTTTTTTTTTTTTTTTTGCATTAAGTATAGACCTATAAGTTGGCCATTCCTGAGGTCATATGGTTGCTGGTGACTCATTTCCCAGAAGTGATGCAGAGAGAGAGAGAGATGAAGTAACCTGCTCACCACCTCGCCTCCATATGGTAGAGAGGAACAGCCGACTACTCGAGTCTCTCCTGGGTGGGGGAACTCTGAACGGACTCCGAGTCATCACTAAGTGGCACCAAATTCTTGGCTTTGGGACTGAGATTCAAGGAGAGTCCTTCAAAGGTTCGCCTGCCTTCCACCCTGGCAGGGACAAACACCGCCCGAGCCTTCCTTGATTAAGTTAATTTGGTTATTAGAGCCAACAACAGAATCATGATGATTACAAATCTAAAAAAAAAAGATCTGCTACATCTAAGGAAATTGAAAAAATAATAACAACAACAATCAACTGTAGCAGAGAGAGTGAGTGGGTGAACATGGATCTGTGACAAATACTACACTGAGAAAAACAATTCTGCATGACTAATTTCTTTCTCCTCCAAAAACAAGGATCTGGGTTTTGGTCTAAACCCCTACAGCTTTTTAAATTGGCTTGCGAAGTTAACAGCCGTACAAAACTCTGCTAAGAGAAGCACATAAATGCTATTGTAAAAATCTATCGGAAGTGACAGAGGATGCACTTTCATATTTTAAAATGTCAGGCCGTAGCAGACAGAAGCAAAAAAAATAATAATATTTACGGATCTGTTACCGGGGCTGAAACGTCCCACACTGGGTCACTCGCACTCTCCTCTGATGTGGCGCATACACTGAAGCCGCTTCTCTTAACTCACCTACGCGGAGATACGTCCCCTCTTTTGACCCCCTTCCCTCTGCAACCTCTAACCTGTTATCTTTTAACTCTTCAACTTTCGTTCCTGCTCACCAGAATTTTATCAGCCATCTGCTGGATCTGTTGGGATTTTGTCTGGATGTCATCCTTCAGTCTGTTTTCTCTACGCTCCATGGTCTCTAGCCTCTTTACCTTGTTCTCCAGAGAATGGCGGCGTTCCTGTAGATCGTGAATCAATCAGAGAATTTTAATGGAGTAACTGCTATGGGCATAACGCCTGCGCCGAGGGAGAGAGCCCTCAAGAAGCACACACTCGAGGCGGAAGGGGAAGTCTCAGGCACCCGCGGCAACAGCGAAGAAAGTAAGACTCTATCATTCGAGTACTCAGCTGTGAAGGTTACCAGAGTGCATTCATTCATTCAAATATTTACCAAGCGCCTACTATCTGCAAAAGTACCATGCTAGGCATCACGGAAAATACAGAGAGGAAGCCGGCATAATTCCTGCCCTTGGAAAAGATAAGACAAACACAGATAAACATAATATAGGTTAAGAGAGGGAAGAGCCATACAGCAAATAGGTACAGAGTGCTGCGGGAAGTCGTAGGCAGGAAAGAGGACATTTTACCCAACAGGTGGCGGGGAAGAGTCGCAGAGACGCGGGCTTGGGAGAGGGCTGGGATGTGGAGGGCAGAAGAGGTTGGAGGGAGGCCTTTCAGACAAAGGCCGGCACATCCGCAGAAACACGCAGGTGGTCGAGAGCCATTTAGGTCCCGGCTGAAGCCCAGAGTGGCTACAGCTTAAGATGAGTGATAGGGAGTAGCAGCAGAAAAGGTGAAAGGGGAGTATTTTCGGGTCAAATAGCTGAGTGTCATGTACCGGGCTCAGGGATGCACCTAAGATATTTGGAAGCCCTGAAAGGTTTGGGATGGGGCGGGGGGTGCTGACGAGCTCCTGTCTGAGGTCCATGAGTCTTAGGGTGTATGAGCTAGCTAGAAGGAAGGAGCGACTGGAAGCAGAAGTCCAAAAAGTTACTATTTGCTCAGCTAAGAGGAAGAGGGCCTGGACTCTGAGACCTACAGAAATGGCAAGCGGGGGATGGATGGGGGAGACATGCAGCTGTATTTAGAGGACTGAGTGACTCACTGAATGGCAGGGTTCAAGGAGAAGCAGAGATGATGTTAAGGTTTCAAGCCTGGGGTGGCTACATGAATGACGGTGGCCCTGACCGCCATGAGGAAATTGAGAGGGGAACGCAGCTCGTTGGGGAAGAGCCCGAGTTCCTTTTAGATTCAATTCACTGTTCAGACACCCAGTCAAGATGTCAGGGGGACAGTGGGAAATACTGCCTGAAACGTGGGTGAGGATGGCCCCAAAGAGACATGCCAGCACTGTGACAGGGAAAGGCGGAAGGCCCAGCAACAGGGGGGACGGTTGAATCAAACTATGGCACATCGGTTGTGTAGACCAATCACCACGGCGCTACAGGAGGTGGAGAGGAGAAAAAAGGAAATTTCACTTTTTATTGTATAGTTTTCAGTACTGTTTAAGTTTTTGACAATGAGGAGACACTTGAGCATTTCCTATATAATTATATGTAAACAATTTCAACAACAACAACAACAAAGAATATGAGAGAGAGAAAAGGCCCAAAAATATAGATCTGGAAAGTCATCAACACACGGGTAGGTAATAGCTGAAGCCTTGAAAATTAACATGTTATTAACACTGTGGGGAAAAGGCAAGGAAAAACAAGGGTACAGAGGGAAGGAAAAGAAAAACTCAAGGACTGCGTTACAGTTCATCTATGTAACCATAAACCCTCCCAGACTGGTGAGCAAGTCGGAGGAAAAACAGAAAGGGAAAGCTTTTATCGAAACATCTTTCTACTTGAAGCTGCTATGACAAATCTTCCTTTTCCCCTGCGGGGAAAACGTTTCCAAGCCTCTCACATTTCAAAGATATTTGCAGAAGGGAAAGCGGTTTGGCCCAACAGAAGCAAGAGGTGGCTGTGTGGTTCCTCTCCCTTGGCACAGCCAAAGGCCGGTCACAGTTGTTCGCAGGTGGCCACGCCCGGACCAGTGTCAGTCCACCACGGGCTAGAAGCCTCCTACTCACCTCGGCCTCAACTAGCTTCTTTTTTATGCCCTCAGAGGAATCCTCGCGGTTCTGCAGCTTCTCCAGCTCACGTTCGGCTCGCTCCTTTGCCTGGCGGATATTCTGTAGCAGCTCGGTGGCCTCTGCACTGGCTTTTACTGCCTACCAGGAAAGAGGGAACAGGACACAGATGGCCAAATTTATTCAGTATTCTCAAGAGAAAACATCAGGGAACAATAAGTATGTAGAGTATATCCACTTTTCAAAACAGATAAACATTCACTTTATTCTGTTACTTCACCTAAGATGCACTTAGATATATATGTATATATTAACATTACTGAATTTGGAATGCATCCTACAATCAATATTGACAGCATTTTCTTCTTTGCATACATAAGATAATGATGTACCTGAATTTCACTAGCATCGCAGATTCAATGCAACGTAGTAAATGCAAACACGAAAGTCTAGAATGATTTATTTACCCAGGTATTAATGTATTTACATCAGAGCATTAATTTTCTCCATATTTAATTATCTCATTTGCTAATTTTCCTATGGGGAATTTTTACTACGTTTATAAGAAAACAAAGATAAAAACTACAATTTAAACTTTTTTTCTTCAAATAAATACCTTTCGAAGGGCACAGCAATCATTGTGTTCATGGTAATTTGCAAATCCATATTTTTTAAAAAAACAGCTAGACCTTTTGAAGTTAATTTTTATTTGGGTCTTAACTATATTGCAGCTCTTACAGCACCACAGTAAAGCTCTGCATTTAAGAGACCAACAGCTTCCCACTTACTTGCTTTAAATTAAAATTTTAAAAAAATAGAAACAAAATTTAAAGTGGGAACTGCAGGAAAACTCCAATTTCAAGACCAGCTCTGTCCAAAATGGGAGCCACTAGCCACATGTGGCCCTGGAACACGAGAATGTGGCCAGTGTGACTGAAAAGTAAGTTTTTAATTTTATTTAAGTTTAATTTATTTAAAAACTGAAATAGTGTATATGTTTTATTTGTGACACATGCTGCCACAATATTTTGGATATATTGTTTTAAATAAACTATATCATTCAAATAATTCCACCAATGTTTCTCTTTGCTCTTTCTAATGTGCCTACTAGAAAATTTTAAATTACAGCTATTGCTGACACTTGTGGCTTACATCAGACCTCTGGTGGAGACCACAGTTCTAGACGAAAACATGAGTCTTCACACAAGCTTCTAACTGAAAGAGGGCAGTACAGGTTTTCTTTAGTGAGCTCAAGAATAGGTAAGAAGAGGAGAGATGAATGGAGAAAGAAAATGTGGTATGTAGTCAACGGAATATTACATAGCCTTGAAGAAGGAGATCCTGTCACATGCTACAACATGGATTAAACTCAAGGACATTATGCTAAGTGAAGTAAGCCAGCTGCAAAAGGACAAATACTGTATGATACCACTCATGTGAAATATCTAAAGCAGTCATAACCATAGAAAACAGGTGGTTACCAGGGACTGGGGGAAAGAAAGGGGAAATTAGTGTGTAGCAGGTATAGAGTTTCAGTTTTGCAAGATAAAAGGGTTCTACAGATTCTTTGCACAATGTGAACATACTTAACACTACTGAACTGTACTCTTAAAATGGTTACGATAGTAAATTTAATGTTATGTGTCTTTTAACACACTTAAAAAAAAAAAAAAGAAGAAGAAATAAGAAAGGGCTCTGTTAAACTAAGCCAGTAAACACATTCACAAACATTCACAAGGCATGTCTGAGAACCACATTCATTCTGGCCTTTTCATTAGCATTTCCAGTGTTCGACTAGCACGAACTTTTGCAGGATTCTATAAACCAAACCCACCCCCTTCCCCAACCACAAGATGACTCCACGGCTCCTCCCACATTCCAGCAATGCTGCCCACAGAGTTTCTGATTGAAAGCAGTCTGAGCCGTGAACAACACATGCATCTCTTTACAAATGTGCAAACTGGGGAGCCTGGCCCCATGAAGGGAGAGGGAGCCGGCTTCCTGAGCTCTGTCATAGTATAATTAGAACTTTTACTTGAGAGTCTCACACAGCTTGGTTTTTAAAAATAAACACTGCTGACACATCTCAAAAGGAAAAAGTATATTCATAACTCTCATATTTTCAGGTAATAGCTCACTCCCCCTTCATTTTCCTCAGTGCTGGGTGACTAATTCTGTTTCTTTCATCTCTCACGCTCTAGAACACGGCAAAGTAAAGTATTTGGAAACAGAAATTAAGGTCCCAAAAAGTCACTTCGGGCTTACCTTTTCCAGCTTCTCTTGGAGCTCCTGAATTTTGAGCTGCTGCTCAGCATTAATCTATAATTAAAATCCCAGGAAATAAAGCAAAAGATAAACCAGTATTAAGATCTTGCTACGTTTATTGCAGTCCTATTTCCTTGAGGCTTCTGTGGGGTCTTTTTGTTTTGTTTTCCAGTACCTACTAAGGGAGAGGAAGAACAGTGGCCTATCCGAAAAGACTAGGTGTCCCGGTGCAAACCTCCATGCTGACCATTTCTCTAGAACCAGCAACATACAAACCGCAAAAAGAGAACCAAAGTCGCCCAGCACCTTAAAACAATGAGAATTTCTACAAATGTTTTACTAAGAGTCTGGGTTTATTTGTTGCCCTGAGCAGGCATGACAAGAAATGAGGTGTCCGTTATGCCTTTTAGCACCATAGCTGAAACTAAAAGTGACCACCCAGAAGTTGACCATCAAAATAAACCTAGACGAAAGTTCTCTATTCATTGCAAGAGTATTCTTCCCAGTGACTGGCCACTGATAGTAACTTTTAAAAGATTATCTACCAAAAACAGCAATACCAATAATGGAAAATACCTTCTCCAGCTTGGAATATTCTCCCACTTCGGGCTTCCCTTGATCCTTAGCCTGTAATTTAAAAGATACACCATAATGGGAAGTCTCGAGAACATTAAAATCTAATAGATAACACTGCCTGCTGTACTTTCTTGGTCTCTGTGACCAAAATAATAATGCGGATGATGATAATAAATAGGTTATCTTCTAGAAAGACCAGAGGCTTTCCAGGGTATCCGATTATTTCCCAAATGTATACTCATTAAGCTAGTATTCCCTTTATTCTTGCTAAGATCACCCATGACTCTACCCCCTAAACACCCTGCTGGCTGGTGGCTAGCTACCTTCATCAGTTTATGCTGACACTCTGTGGCTTTCCGCTTGAACTCTTCAGCGGCGAGCCGAGACTCTCTCAGCTCGGATTCATAGAGATCACTCCGTCTTCTTGCTGAAACCAGGTCCTCTTCCAACTGATTCATCATCAACCTCATTTCTTCCACTTGAGCCTGGTACTCCTAAAGAGCAACGGCAGAAAGGTGAACTTCAGAACTCCTAAAAGAGTACTTTGACCACAGAGGGGAGATGAAAATTGAAGAGATTGGCAGAGAGGAGACCTAGACAGAAGGTGAGTTGACAGATGGGCAAAAGGGAGAGGTGTGGGAGGACGAAGAGGGAGAACACAGTGTTAAATCTTTAAACTGTTTTAATGCAGAATCTGTATTACTAGTAACACCATTTGGAACGCATGTGCCTATAATAAAATCTTTTGAGCAAATAATACCACAAATAAGCAGAACACCTCTAAGCATCTGTAACACAGGAAAGCTAGAAGGGATGTTCTTTAAACAACCAGGATAAACTGCTTATGTGTAGCTTTCCTCCAAGGGTAATCGTTTATATAGATTTGTCCTTTAGAAGTCATGTGCTCCTAACATAATTAGATATGGTACTAGTTTTAAAATTAACCTTTCAGATGGCACAAGGGGATAATTGGAAATCTTGATGGAAAGAATCTTGGAAGGTGAAACTCATCATGTCAGTTTCTCACCATTAATTTTTCTGGGCCCAAAACTGAATGATGAAACTTAACAATGCTCTTGAAAAGCAAGTCACCCTGAAATTTGGAAGAGTCACAATACTCTGGCTCTGGTCAAAATAACGTGTGAGAAAAATTCCAGAGAAAGAATTATCTTGTTCCCTCAAGCAAACCCTTTAAAGTGATCCAAACAGCCTGACCTTTTCTAAAATGCATTTCTAAGATCAAAACAGAACATATGAAATGAGGTTTTTCAAAATTGGATTTACCAGAAGAAATGGGCAATGGTTTTGAAAATTCTTTGTTAGCAAAATCAAAGTTTATACATATAAAGATTATGAATGAGCATTTATCCAATCCAAGGTGCCTGGTGGGGGTGGTATATAAAATGAAAAGAATAAGGAATTGAATCAGACTGTCTTTGACATTCACAATACACAGTGAATATCTCTAAGATCCATTCGCCCAAGTAATAATTGAAGAGGTATCAACAGAGCAAGGATGGGGCTTTGTAAATAACAGGGTATAGAGTAAATCTTTCATCCTATTGTAACAGGCAATCCCCTCAGTGCACACAAAAGGAGAGGTGATATTCCTATGAAGATTGGGTAGTTTTCATGCAAGCACACCTCTCTCTACATCATTGGAAAGGAAAAAAATGTCCCCAGAGTAAAGCACGGTCTCATTTCACTCCACCCAAAAATATACTGTTATTGAAGGCCAATCTTAGAAGTCCTGGGGGAACCAGTTTCCCAGGTGGTGCACTCTGAGTGGGTGATGTGGGGTGATAAAACCAAAGGGCTTTACAACCTGCTCGCGGTGATCTGAACCCAGAGCGGAACGTGAGCCATTATGTATTATGGGAGACAATACATCTTCGACTTGGGGTTTTTCTAGAACCCTCAGCGAGGGTCGCATTCTGATTTCTGTGGCCCTGAGTACTGCGGCTTCCTGGACGCCTTCCTCCATAATTAATTAACTGATTGATAGATAGAGAAATAAAATGAAAATTATATTTTATAACTGTGTTCATATAAAGCCCAAAACACTAATATTATCTATGAAAAGTTTTTTGATCTGAAAGCTCAATTTCTTTCTTCTAAAGTGAAAAAAAAAAAGTTTGTTGTTTTTTTTTTTTTTTATCATTTTATGGGCACCCAAAAGTACCATGAGCCCTACCCACAGCCACAAATACCAAAGTGTGGAGAAAGCAGAGCTGGGAGAAAATCTTGGGCATCTTTTATCCTCAAGCTCCCTTTTCTTTCTTAAACTTGTGTCAGCGAGAAGGGAATATAATTTTCATGTTTTGGCAAGAGCAAGGACAGAGCGTCTGTTCATCCTCCTCAACAATTCTCTTGCCTCAGCTGTTGGTGCCCAGGGGAGGAAGGCAAAAATCAGGCCACATCTCTGCCAGCAATCTGAACCCCTGGGGCACCCAGCCTGCCACAGGCACCAAAAGGAATTCCGTCTACCTCACTTGTTGAGCCGCTGTTATTATGCTGGATACTTCAAGGCAATCTTATCAACCCAACAGCTAACCAAATCCCTGCTTCAGAAAAAGTCTGAGAGATCATCGGGTCTGTGTCCAAGGACAGCTGAGCGAGCCGTCGTATCTCAGCACGGACTGAATTATAAATCACGGCTGAGCGGGATCAGGATGGGAACCATGAGCAACTTTTGAAGCCTGTCTAAGGTAAGTCTTCTGAATGGAGCGTCAGAATTTTGTGGAAAGGAAGTATCAGACATAGTCCTATTCAATCAGAAATCCTGAGACAACGAATGCCTTCCATATTATCCAAACTTCTGTTTCCCGTCCTGAGGAGTGTGCCAAGGGGAATCGGCAACTGCCAGTAATGACGCATGAATCAAACCATCACGTGAGACTCTTAAATGTTTGTACTTTAAACCAAATCCAAATACTCTATAGGGAGTAGCTAAGTAGAAGCAAAATATTAAAAAATTAATAGTTGTATAGAAATTAGCTTTCGAGATAAAGAGTGGGGGCAAAAAAATGCCAAATCTGGGAGGAATCGGCATGCTGCAAACCAAATATTAGGAGTTTGCTCAAAGCATGAAATGCTTTTTTTCTGGACTGCAAACAGCCTGCTTTCACAAAACTTATCAAAAGTCATTTTAATAAATCCTTCTTCTGATGAGAAATCAAATCTGAAACTAAGAAGTCTTCTTTGTGGAACTTTTAGCAGTCGTTAAATCTAAAACTCCACATGCATGCCAACTGTGATATGAATCACAAAAGACATTTCTTTGAACTTAACCACCTTTCAAAATGTTCTGATAATTCTGTTTCTATGGAATTCATGGACACCAGCTGC
>NW_011888804.1:8728987-8737449 GCF_000151845.1 Pteropus vampyrus
AGACTCTTAAATGTTTGTACTTTAAACCAAATCCAAATACTCTATAGGGAGTAGCTAAGTAGAAGCAAAATATTAAAAAATTAATAGTTGTATGGAAATTAGCTTTCGAGATAAAGAGTGGGGGCAAAAAAAATGCCAAATCTGGGAGGAATCGGCATGCTGCAAACCAAATATTAGGAGTTTGCTGAAAGCATGAAATGCTTTTTTTCTGGACTGCAAACAGCCTGCTCTCACAAAACTTATCAAAAGTCATTTTAATAAATCCTTCTTCTGATGAGAAATCAAATCTGAAACTAAGAAGTTTTCTTTGTGGAACTTTTAGCAGTTGTTAAATCTAAAACTCCACATGCATGCCAACTGTGATATGAATCACAAAAGACATTTCTTTGAACTTAACCACCTTTCAGAATGTTCTGATAATTCTGTTTCTATGGAATTCATGGACACCAGCTGCTCCCTCTAGTGGCCAAACACAGCTTTCATTTCCCCCAGGATGTCACCAAAAGCAAATTTCCAAACACATTGAACTAATGGGAGAAAAAAAAAATCCCACCTCTTGAAACTTTTAGGATAAAAAAAAAACTTTGTTGATAAAGGAGCAATGAGTCAACTATAAAAGCAGATTTTTCAAACTGTACACGTGGCCTTCAAAATTTCTAAGATTAGTATCGTTGTTCAGAAGCCTGATAACCAGATTGCTACGTTTCCTCTGCATATTTACATTTTTATTGTGCAAGAGAATATTAACCAATCATTTAAAAATATTAAGGTGAGAAACAGATTATGCCAACAAAACCCTCCCAAAACAATAATTCTTTCTTTAAAGAATAGTTAGTGGATCAAATTATTTGCAAGAGCTTCTTACATTTCATTTAGCATCACCCAGATGGCTAAGTTTGTGCTACCCAGAGACAAAAATGTTCATTTCCATCACTGTTTACATTAGGTTTTCTGAAGTGAATGAGAGTTGCCTGGCAGCTGATAATTCAACTTTCCAATTGCACATTGTCATTTCTTCATTAAAGTTTCTATTTACGGTTTCTTCAAAGGACAGAAAAATCCATGCTAAAAAGGAAACAATGCAGTGAAATAAAAATGGACCATCTAGAAAGAAAACCCTTTTAGAAAAGGGGAGGAAAAAAAGAGTGGGCTTTTTAAAGGTCTCAGTGCTCTCTTCCGAACACACAGGATGGCTTCCTGCACCCAGATTTGCCAAGTTAAATCTTACTCGGCCTTAACTGCTCAAACTCTACTTCTAGAATATTTCTTTACATAAGTAGACCTATGGATTATCCAGGCTTCTCTCAAAAATTTAAAGTATATTTGAAAAGCTATAAAAATATTCAAGTTTTTTTAATAGCCTAAAGCAGAGGATGGCATACTTTTCCTGCAAAAGGCTATATATTAAGCAATTTCAGCTTCGTAGGCCACATCGTCTTGGTCACAACCGCACCCTCTGCCACTGTAGCATGAGAAGCAGCTACAGACAGTGCGTAAATAAATAAGCATGGCTGTGTTCCAATAAAACTTTATTTATTATGGACACTAAAATTTGACTTCTACATATTTTTCACATGTCATGAAATATTCTTCTTCTTTTTTTTCCCGTTTTTAAAAATGCAAAACCCATTCTTAGCTTGTGGCCATAGAAAACAAGTAGTGGACCAGATTCGTCCCAGAGGCTGCTGTTTGCCCAGCTTTGCTCTAAACCTATGCCACAGTAGCCATTATGGGGTGCAGATTTCAAAGGAGCTAGAACAAGCACTCTACAGTTTATACAAACCACGGAGAATTGAAAGTTTCCAAATGACCTATATACCTCTCTGTCTCCCCACTCTCCTGTCTCTTTTCCTCTCTGCCTCTCAAACACACCTCTCTGGAAATCAGAGGTCACACCGGCCGCCCTGCTCCCGGCAAGGCAGTCATACCTGCTCTTTGATTTCTTGGAGCTTCCGGCTCTGCTCTCTGATATCGTGGAGAAGCTGCAGTGCTTTGTCATCCTCCTGGGACACCTCCATCCGTGCTTGCTCCAAACTTCGCTTTAAGCTCTGCAGAAAGCAAAAATTTTAATAGGAATGCCCTGTGGATCCTGCTCTGTTTGAAAAGATTCATTAAGGGAGCTGCAAGCCGCTTCACAGACGCCAAGACGGTTTCGGGTGACGGACCAAAGTTGACAGCTTCCAGTTGGTTGCCGATTCCAGTTTTCATCCTGTAAAACCCCTGGATTCAAGAAACATCATCGCGACCTTGTAACCTTACGAATCTTGCCTGAAACTACAGCAACCTGTCTCCTACCACCAGATATCTATCTACCTGTCGGAGCAGATACTTACTTGTGTGTTCAGGACTAAAAATTAGGATGATCCCTTAGCCATTATAACCACCATTGGGATGGCTACAAAGTCTTTTCTGTAATATCAGTTATGCAAGGACTCTCAAGTATACATCTCTTTCAAAGTAGCAATGACTGCATTCTCTGCCCAGTTGTCATTTAAGACTCTCCTAGCAGTCTATTTTCATTTCCTGGCTTACATCTCCTGGACACCTTTCATCCATAAGGTTCCCTCAATGCTTCAGTGGCACTGAAATATAGATCTGAAATACATAGCTGAATAACTTCACCCACCACTGAAAGGCAGCCAAATCTGGAATGGAAACATAGCAGTTATTCTTAATTAGCCATGTCCTATAGATTTCCTCTCCCTCGTGAAAAAAAAACAAAACAAAAAACTTGAAAAATGTGTGATTCAAACTTCTTAAAACTGTTTAATTGGGCACATTAAGAAAACACCTGGATGAAAAATTTAACGAGACAATGGAGAAGACAGTCTACTCTTGTGAAGGAAAGAAAAAAAAAAGCCACATGGTAAATAATGACAGAGGGTCTGGGTTTTAGAGGCTTAGTTTTCTTGTTGCTACTCTGGTAGTAGGCAATGGAAAAGTGATTTCAGGCAGATTCCAAATACATTTTCTTGCACTTATTTGTGAGTTTGGTTCCCGAGGCTGACCATGTCAGACATAATGCGGACCAGAGAAGTTGGGATGGGAGATGTCAGGGCTCTCTGTGACTCGCTGCAATGACGACTACGTCCGCCTCCAAGCTCCGCGGCCTACCCGGACTTTCTAGAGCCCAGTCTCACTGCTCTGGAACCCCTCGCCTGGCTCACTCTGCTCTGCAAATCACAGATCTCACTTCTGGACTCTCCCTCTCTCTACGTCCTGCCATTGGCTGTGATGTGCCTCATGAAGCTGTCATGAAACAGGATGAGACACACACAACAGGAAGTGCCACCTCCAAGGGAAGGGGACTTTGGGGAAGGCTCACACTGCATTCTGTGATGTAGGTAGCAAGGTCCTGCTCCAGGAGGGATCTCTGAGTCTCAGAGGCCTTCAGCTCCACCTCCTTCTGACTAAGCACAGCCTCCACCTCTGACACTCTCCGATGTAACCGGGTCATTTCCTGTTCCATCTGAAATAAACACATCGACAGGTTAAAAAGGCCCATGGAGGTTCATTGGGAGCAATCAAATCTCAAGCACCCTCCGAAACCACCTGGTGGTCCGGGCTAGTGCTATTTCGCCAAAGGTTAGGATGGAAATACCATTGTTTCTTCGCCAGGGAGCACACAGATCTTCGTAAGGATTGTCACCAATGCTAGGTCACTCCTCTCATTCAAGTCTCGATTCACACTTGATCACTTCTCTAACCCAGTGAGCAAGGAAGCCACAATCATCTTTTTTCACCTGTTTGCTTTTTTGGTTGGGTTGGGTTTTTGCAGACGTCACTTTAATTTATCCCAAATCCATCTTGATCCCCCCCATCTCCTTGCAAAGATCTAGAGGACAAATCCAGGACAGGGCAAGGAGATACGTATTCGTCTGCACTCTTAAGAGTCCCAGGCAAGTAGTGATTTTTACGAGCTCCCAGAAAGCTGCCCCCAGGCAGGAACAGTGAGTGTTAAGAGACGTTGAGCATAACCAACACCGTGGCCACAGTTACATAAGCAGGAGTTTTTAAAGACTAGGAAGAGAGACTTCGCATCACTCAAAGCAGATGGGCTGCATCTCGGCCACAGGTGAGGACCCACGCCACCTGCCGGAAGAAGCAGACATCTGGCTGGGCCATGCTGAGGAACCGGCCGATTTAAATCCAGGGCCTCCTCTGGTTAAGATTTAAAGGATTTACAGCAACGTCAAGGCCCGAATTCATCTCTCTCTGAGCTGCCGGAGGCGTGACTTCGGCGAGGGAGGGAGCAGGTGGCTCAGTGCCAGCAGCGGCCACAGGCGGCTCCCTTGGCATATATTGACGGGAGGATCCTGGAGCAAGGAGAGAGGCCGGCTGTGGAAATAAATACCTTGTGACACTTGTCCTGGGAGTCTTGCAGCTCTTTGCTTTTGATGAGAAGTTTCTTTTCCATGGAGCTAGTCTTGGCAGGGGAGTCCAGGCCCGACACAACAGACCTAGATAGAAGAAAACCAATGTCAAGGTGGCAAGTAGGTGGGCTTGGAAAGATGCACTCAAAAACTCTGTCACAGACAAGGGACCTTCCGGAGTTCTGTGGCTGTTAGCAGAGTGTCTAATGGCCTCAAGGCCATGAGGCAGGGAGGTGAAAGGAAGCAAGAACTCTGGAAGCAGGCGAACCTGGATGTAAAGTCAGTCACCACCGACCTGCGGCAACAATTCAGGCTCTCCGAGCCTCGGGTTCCATGTATATGAAGTGCAATGATCACAAAAGGACCCACTAAAGAAGGTTCAAACGCAGCATCCCGCTAAGGGCTTCAGTCACTTACTCAGTAGGTATGTACTATGCACCTACTGTGTTCCAGAACCCACTCCAGGCACTGGCATAGCAGTAAACAAGATGTCAAGGTCCCTGCCCTCCTGGAATTGACATTCCACAGAGGACAGGAAGAATGCATCAGGCAGACACACAAACGAAAAGGTTACAGACGATGATAATTTTTGTCAGAGAAGGAAACAGAGTGACGTGATATGATAGAGGAAGTGGGTAGAGGGTCTGCTTTAAGTAATCAGGGAGGGCTTCCCTGAGAGAGTACATTTGAGCTGGGGCCTGAAGGATAATAAGGTGCTGACCATCTAAAGCTCTGGAAGGGAACAAGCTCTAGGGAGGAGAAATAACAGATGCCACAGTCCTGAAGCAGGACAGCTAACCCAGCAAGTACCCAATAAATATCGTTAGTTACTATACTGATCAAATTATTGTTTATTCTATCCCCAAGCTAGCCAGTTGATTGTTTCATTTTATAAAAACTGGTAAGGCTTATTATGGTAGGCCAAATAATGCCCCTGCCCCAAGATGTTCATATCCTGACCTGGCAAGAGACTGTGTAGATGTGATAAAGTTAATGATTCTGCAATGGGGCCATTATCCTGGATTAATCTGGGTGGGTCCAATGTGATCCCAAGGGTCCTTGTAAAATGGAGGCAGAAGAGAGAAGTAGATGTGACAACAGGATTAGGATCGGAGTCAGAGAGATTTGAAGATGTTATACTGCTGGCTTTGAATATGGAGGAAGGGGCCACAAGCCAAGGAATTTGGGCAGCAACTAGAAGCTGGAAAAGGCAAGGGAACCGATTCTCACAGAGGCTCCAGAGGGTGCTGCAGCCTTGTCTACACCTTGATTTCACCCCAGTTAACCCATGTCAGACTTCTGCCTCCAGAACTCTAAGATAATAAATTTGTGTTGTTTTAAGCCACTAAATTTGTGCCACCTTGTTACAGCAGCCATAGAAAACTCATACACTTCTTAAGCACTGACAACAGGCCTGGTTCTGTTCTAACGCTAGACATGTTTTAACTCTTCATTTCCCACAGCAACTCCAGGAGGCAGATACAATTTATTATCCCCATTTTATAGATGAGGAAATGGAAGCCCAGAGAGGTTAAGTAACCTGCCAGTTACTAAGTGGTTTCTGTTGGTCTCAAAAGAAAGCTGGGGTAGCAACACAGACTTGATGCCCCTGATATAACAACCTTCAGGAAAACATCAACAGACAGTGCAGCATGACCTCGTAAGAGCAGGCTAAAAGGATGCTCTCTCCACAGCGAGGACATACTTCCTCGCACATGCGTGTGTAACTCACACACTCTGCTTCATCTCTAGAAGCGGTTAATTATGGGTGGAGATGACAGTTCTCATCCAGGACAGCTTCCCTCAGGGGTTGGCTCCCCGGCACAAACACTAGGGTTAGTGAAGGACGGGGCTGGAGCGAAAGCAGGCAAAGCTTCCTACTCAGGGAAGGTCATGTGGCAGAGCCCACCATGGCCCAACAGCCCCATCTTTGTTGCCTTGGTAACAGGATTGCAGGAGCTGGTTGTCGATGAGCCTTCACTTCCTACCAGCAGGTGAAAGTCCTGCTTTCTGCTGCCCCAAACCACTTCCTTGCCTAAAAGAGGTCAGTTCTCCGCAGCAACTTGAAACACCTCTCTCCCTGCAGCTTCCAGCCCAGTGACAAGGACCGGTGTGTTAGTGCTGGTTCACTGAACCCCAGTGACACCTCCCTACATACACACACTACAGGGCAACCGAGTGATTTGATACCCAGAGTCAGGCTGCTCTGTTCAAATTCTGACTCCCCAGCTGCATGATCTCTCTGAACTTTGGTTTCCTCATCTGTGAAACGGAGATAATTCTCAACCTGTTCAAAGAATTCTTGCAAGGATTAAATGAGGTACACTGTGTAAAGCCCCTTAGCACAGTGCCTGGCACGTCATGAAGGTTCAGTAGATGCCAACCACTACTTAATCACTGTCATTTTTATCACAACCCATGCGACATCATAAATAGCACATGCCTGACAGGCCTAAAACGGCTGCTTGAAATAGTCAAACTCAGGGGGCTAAATTCCCTCTGTAACATCATTCATATTAAAACAAATGTCGATTATTCATAGAAATGGGCAACAGGGACTGAAACCCAGAAACGCATCCTTTTTAAAATCTAGCTTTCGGACAAAATTTTTAACCAATTTCTACATCTCTCTCACTAGCCTGTTTTCTACCTAAAATGTGTGCGGGCGCACACACACACACACACATACACACACACACAAACACACACTTTTTTTTTCCTTTTTAATCTGAGATCAACTGGGTTGTTTGGCATGGCCTATGCTATTGCCTTTATTCCTGACTTCACTCTGCGGGGTGAGCTAGAGAAAAAGAACCAAACCAAGCAAGGAGGGAAGGATGATCCACAGGTGGGCTCCCTGGTCCTTCCACAATCAAGAGTCATCAACATGTCACTAAGTCACACGCACTGACATGACTCACAGATAACAACACGGGCCACACAGCTCGTTGTGCCCAAGAACAAAACTGGCACCCTTAAGAGCAATTACATGGGTGAGTGATGATGGGGTGGGAAGTGGCTCCCAAAACTTGATGACACATGGAGAGCCGACTCCAGTGGTATTTAATGTTTAAAGTGTGCTGCTGTGGGTACAAAGCTGATCTGCTTATTCACACATACACAAAAAAAGTTTCTAGGTCACTCATTAATGGGGCCCAGAATTGAGATGTGCGGCCCCACCCACAGCCACAAGTAGGAGACAATGCCACAGCCCAATGCCACAGCCCCAACTCGTCACCCAAGGTCCAACTTCTTTACTCTGCTAATTCGATGCTTCACAAATGTTCATTGTTTAGAAGTTCTAAGTATAGCAATTAAGAGCTCTTCAGAATAAAGGTGCTAAGGAAATCTTTTTTTTTTTTTTTAAAGAAATAAAAATCAATTTAAAAATGCTACAGTAAGAATTCTGTGATTAAACCCGGCTTGTAGCAACAATCTTATAAACAATAATGGGATGGGAGCACGAGAGACTGAATGACAGAGCAGGGAAAGGTCACGGCAGCTTTCTGGAACTTCCCCTGCGTAATCACCTGGCGAGCTTTTCAAAAATACTGATGTCCGGACCATGAAAATAACACTGCATATGAAACTATCATGATGGATACATGTTATTATATAAATGTCCAAACCCACAGAATGTATACCACCAAGAGCGAACCCCAATGCAAACTATGGACTCTGGGTGAAAATGATGTGTCACTGTAGGTTCACTGATTGTAACAAATGTCCCACTCTGGTGAGGGATGTTGACAGTAGGGGTGGGGGGGGGCGGTTGTGAGAGATCTCTGTATCTTCCTCTCAATTTTGCTATGAACCTAAAATTGCTCTAAAAAAAAAAAAATAAATCTTAAAAAAAACAAAAAGAAAGAAAAAGAAAAAAGATGTCCAGGGCCCAACCAAACCAGTTAAATCAGAAACAGACAGCCTGGGAGTGGGGCCTGAACAGCACCGTTGTTATTAAGCTTCCAGATGATTCTAATGTACAGACAGGCCTGAGAACCACGGTGCCCATCAGAAGAAAATGCCTGTGATTTAGGGTCTAGGCATTTAAAACTCCTAGTATGACTGTTGCCAGCATTTGATACTAGG
>NW_011888804.1:8737499-8739710 GCF_000151845.1 Pteropus vampyrus
AGGTCACGGCAGCTTTCTGGAACTTCCCCTGCGTAATCACCTGGCGAGCTTTTCAAAAATACTGATGTCCGGACCATGAAAATAACACTGCATATGAAACTATCATGATGGATACATGTTATTATATAAATGTCCAAACCCACAGAATGTATACCACCAAGAGCGAACCCCAATGCAAACTATGGACTCTGGGTGAAAATGATGTGTCACTGTAGGTTCACTGATTGTAACAAATGTCCCACTCTGGTGGGGGATGTTGACAGTAGGGGTGGGGGGGGGCGGTTGTGAGAGATCTCTGTATCTTCCTCTCAATTTTGCTATGAACCTAAAATTGCTCTAAAAAAAAAAAAATAAATCTTAAAAAAAACAAAAAGAAAGAAAAAGAAAAAAGATGTCCAGGGCCCAACCAAACCAGTTAAATCAGAAACAGACAGCCTGGGAGTGGGGCCTGAACAGCACCGTTGTTATTAAGCTTCCAGATGATTCTAATGTACAGACAGGCCTGAGAACCACGGTGCCCATCAGAAGAAAATGCCTGTGATTTAGGGTCTAGGCATTTAAAACTCCTAGTATGACTGTTGCCAGCATTTGATACTAGGGGGCATTTTGGCCACACCATTTGGTACTGGTGCCTTCTGGTCACTCTTTGAGTGGGAACACAATTTTGAAGTCAATTGTAGTGGTCTATTAAATTCATGACAATGTACACATTTCAGACAATGGTTAAAGACTATTCCTGCCCCACAATTTTAATAAGTCAATTAAAATAAACCATTTCCATGAATTTCTATAAAAGAAATATACTGGAGGCAGCGTGGCTCAACTTAACATATTTGTATTCTATTTCTTTCTCACATAGACATTTTGGCCAATTAAATAGCTAAGGCCAATGAGAAGCTCTCAATATGTATTTCTTGAACGAACAGATCCTCTCCCCCAATAGATATTCTGAAATTATAAGATATTATCATAACTTATTTCAATAGCCATCCTTCTGACTTTCAAAGCAACAGCAAATTACTGCTGACATTTGCATTATTCTAGAACTGACCATAATGTAAATCATAGCTTGGCAGGTGTGATCCAAAGCTGGCCTCAGAGCCACCAGACTCTTACCAAAAAGGACCCTGTCCTCTTCAAGTAGCAACTCTGCTGGTCTAAAGTCACCCTGAAATGCACCATTTCATCAAGAGTGGTAATATTTAAAGAGCTGATGCTAATGTTGCTTTAACGAAAGTTTGCAAAAAATCCTGTAACTGGTTTGAACACTAAAGTTATGGGTGATGGGCGTGGTACAGTAAAGAAACTATCTGATCACGAAGTTCTGTCAACCCCTGGAACGGGATAGGGTCTACCTGCCGACTAAAGTCTTCCAAGAATTTCCCTTTGTTTTCAAAATTCTTAAACTTCGACAAGTATTTTTTAGACACCTGCTATAAGTGAATGTGTATGTGAGATAAACAGATGATAGACAGACAGAAAAAATATACAAATGCACATACATGAACAGAAAAGCCCTGTAATCTCATGACAGCTACCTGTAAACCAGTGGTTCTCAACCAGGGAAAATTTTGTCACCTAAGGGACATTTAGCAATGTCTGGAGACTTTTTTTATTTTCATGCCTAGGAGTGGGAGTGCTATCGACATCTAGTGGGTTGAGGCCAGAGATGTTGGTCAACATCCTGCAATCCACAGAACAACCTCCCACAAAAATGATCCAGGCCAAAATGTCAACTGTGCTAAGCTGAGAGACCCTGATGTGGTGGCTATACAGTTAAGGAAGCCACAGTTCCTGTCCTCAAGGAAGTAGCAATGCAGGAGAATTAATGCTGTTACCTTTGTCGTCAATAATAATGCACATTTATTGAGCACTTACTATGTGCCAGGCACTATGCTCGGTGCTCTGTGGGTTACCTCACTGAATCTTCACAACAATCCTACAAAGTGGGTATTATTATCCCATGGGTCTGATGCTCAGGAATAGCTTACCCTACGACATCTCTATTTTCCGACATTATGATGATTTGGGTGCCAGTGCGGGGCAGCAGAGCTGGGGGTTCAGAGTTGGACTCTGCAACCTAACAGTTGTGGGTTCAAAGCCCAACTTTGCTACTTCTTGATTGGATGGCCTTGGACAAATCCAAGAAAAGAAACCCATGAAAAGTACTCGAGAAGCTCAGAGGAGTGAAGTCACAAAGGAAAGGAAAAT
>NW_011888804.1:8740922-8771050 GCF_000151845.1 Pteropus vampyrus
CACACACACACACACACACACACACACACACACACACACACAACCAGCAGTAGACTCCAGCTATGTTAGAGCCATCTGCTTTGGAATGATTAATATGTAATTCAAGAATAATTTATTAAAAATCATGTTAATAAAAGCATAGCCTCCCACCAGATCTCTAATACCAGCACCACCTCTAAGCCAGTGCCTAGCTTTGCAGGTTAATTTCATTGACATACCTCCATTTCTTGCCTGGATGGCTGCAGTAATCTAACTTACTTCCCCTAATCTAACTTTTGTCACCCTACCATCCACAACACAACACCAGAGGGATCCTTTGTAAAATGAGAACCAGATATTCCATGTCCCTACTCAAAATCCTACAAAGGCTTCCTGCTCACTGCAACTACGGATGCTCCTTGAATTACAACAGGGTTACATCCCCAATAAACCTATCGTAAGTTGAAAATACCATAAGTCAAAAATGCATTCCATACTCCAAACCTACTGAACATCATAGCTTAGCCTAGCCTACCTTAAACATGCTCAGAAAAAAATATTCGAAAAATCGCTAGTAACACAGCACAGCGTAGAGAATTGGTTGTTTACTCTCCTGATCAGCGATCACATGGCTGAGAGCTTCAGTTCGCTGCTGCTGTCCAGATTTGCACGAGAGTACCAGACTGCATATCGCCAGCCAGGGAAAAGGTAAAACTTCAAATTCAAAGTATAACTTCTACTAAATGCATATCGCTTTCGCACCGCTGTAAAGCCTGAAAATCTTAAGTCAAACCATCGTAAGTCAGGGACCCTCTGTACAGCAAAAACCTAACCTAAAGGCCCTGCCTATCACAACTCAGATCATGTCTCTCATGCGTCCTGAAAGTCCAGTCGCCCAACGTGCTTCCGGTCACTGGACACCCACAGGATAGTCCTGGCCTCTAGGACTAAAGTGGTCATTCCAAGTCACTCCCCATTTAAGCTCTGATTTCTGCAGAACCCTTACGGCCATCTGAAAATTTCTTATTTATGAGCTTATTCATCCTCTGTCTCCCTCCAACAGAATGCTAGCTTCTATAGGGCAGGAACATTACCTGTCATGTTCATAGTGATACCACAAGGCCTACAGCAACATATTCATTGGGCAAATGAATGAATGAATGAATGAACTTCTGTGCCCCAGGCAGCCTCGGTTTAAAGGTCACAATGGGAGAGGGATCCAGAATAAGCTGTGCGCTGAATTGACACTAGCATGAGAAATCTTTCTGGCCCTTGCCTGGGAGATGCCCGGCATTAGTTCTGGGACAGCAATGCCATATAACACACACTCTTCGATCCAGAAGATACACAAGGGCTTAAGGGTGAGTGAGGGTGTGTGATATCCACTCCCTCCTTCCCCAGCACCGGGTTCCAGACTCCATGAGAACTGGAGCCTACCAGAAGCCCTGAGAGTGTTTCCTGAAAGGTGCAGATTTAATCGATATGTCACAGACTCCATTCATAGTAAAAAATTGGATGGAGGTATTAGGACATCTGTCAGGCACCCCACATGGAGCCTGATTCTCTCAATAGGCAGAAACCAGCAAGATATCTTTACCAAATGGAAGCAGGAAAGAAAAGAGAGTCAAAAGCACCCTTAGGTCCATCCTCACCCCTAAATAACAATAATGAATATGAAATATTCACTCTGCTCCAGGCACTAACACTGAGGGCTCTACATGTCCCCACAACAAAACTAGCAGACGGGCATTATTATAATCCCTATTTATACATAAGAGAATTGTGGCTGGGAGACGTTAAATGCCTTGTTCACACAGCTAATGAGGGGTGGAGCTGAGATTTGAGCCCATGTCTGTCTATTCCAAAGCCTGGACTTTAAACGAATATGCTATAGTTCATCACGAAAAATAAAGAATGCTTATATCAGCTCTCAAGTTAAATGTTGGGAAAAAGTTGGCCATTCTCTGCCATGTGCAGAGTATGTGAACTTAAGAAGTAACCTGAACTTCTGAGCATCAGTTTCCTTATCTATAAAACAATGGCTTGTTGCAGGAATTAAATGAGAATGCTTGTCAAACACTTAGAATAGAGGCTGGTACAGAGTGAATGCCAGGAGTGTCAGCTTTTCCATCTTTATTATTAGGTTACTCCGTGGATCCTGCATAATCTAGCAAAGCACCGTGGTCCTGGAGGCAGCCAGCTATGGGTCTAAATCTTAGATCTCTTACTACCCACAAAACCTCAGAAAAATAACTTGACATTGCTGAGCCTCAGTGCTCTCGTCTATAAAATGAGGATAACACCAGCTGCCTCACAGAGTTATAGTGAGATTGTGAGGACTTAATGAGACAGTACGTATAAGGCACTCAGCCTAGTTCTGGGAACACAGGAAGTACACAGGAAGACAACGGCTCTCATTAGCAGTTGTATAAACTGTGTAGAAGGAAACGGTATTATCCCTGGCTACTTTAGTCTCATTCAATTTGAGAAATGTTCATTGAAGATCTTCCAGGGGAAAGAAACAAGGTAGAAAACACAGTCCCTGTCCTCGGTGAATGCTGAGCAGCTTGGCCATGCACAGGGGACAAGAAAGAGATACGACTGAAAGGCAGACAGGGGCCTTGGCATACCAGGCTTGAATACCAAGTTCAGGAGTGGCCATTAATTCTGTGCACACTATGATGCTACTAAAGCTCCGAGCAGTAGAATGACATCATCCAACCTGCACTTTGGAAGAATTCCACCTTCTGTGGAGAATGGATTAGAGCCAGGCATACTGGAGACAGAGAAATCAGTTAGGAGGCTACTGCACCGGTCCAAGCAAAAGTCAATAAGGATTGGCGGTGAGAAAAGAAACATGGGCATAGATGCAAGTGTCCCCCTAGAGGCACAACTTAGAGGACTTGGCAACTGACAGGATGGTGGGGGAGGTGGAAAAGAGTTTAAGATGACTCAGTTTTCTTGCCTAGAAGGGTAGAGAAAGTGGTAGTTTCTTAAATGAAATGAGGAAGCCAAAAGCAAGCACCTAGTGGCTTACTGAGTGAGCAAGCAAGTCTGTCTATTGGGAGGGAAGACTGGACAGAGATGATGAGAAACCAGGAGAATACCCTGGCGACGATGATCACAGGGTACGCTGGGAGGAAGCCATGGGGAAGCGAGAGTTAAAGTCAAGGAACTGAATGAAATCACCAAGAACAGGATAAAAGGGGAAATGAGGAGGGAGCTTTAGGGAACCGTGTGGATATTTCAAGGGCCTGGGACAGAAGAGAACAGTCACAAAAGAGTGAGAATGGCAGTCGAGAGGGTTAGGGGGAAAACCAAGTTCCCGGATGAAAGCAGAAAGTTTCAAGATGAATGTGGCAATTCTTGGTGGAAGTCACTGGGTCTGGAGACTGAGTGGAATCACGGGCTTCCGAGACAGGAGTTTCTGTAGAGCTGTGGAGGTTGAGAAGGGGGCACTGCGTGTAGGCGACTCCTTCTGGAATTTTGTCAGAGAAAGGAAGGTGAGTGAGGTCAGGAGACGAAAGATAAGTAAAACAGAGAGAATGGAGAGAAATTCGCTTAGGCAAAGAGCTGCCAAACTGGCACACAGCTTGGGAACATATAGCACCATTTAGTCAATTACTGTCTTCTTAGGGGAGCCGAGGCAACCATGCAAATTAGCGTGTGTAGGCCAGCGAACAATGCACTTGACAGATCTTCTGAAGCCTAATCTTCAGGACTGGACTAGGATGGTTTGGATTAGATTTCCTCAAGGTATCTTTAAAACAAATGAGAAGGCGGCAGAATGGTCCTGCCAGGCCTGCAAGGCAAGCACGCACAGTCTAAATAGAGAACAGAATAAGACAAGTAGAACAAGATGTGCTCAACTAAGAGGAAGAAGAAATCGAATGATCAAGAGGAGAGGACCCAGCACAACAAATGGAGGGGAATGTTAGGCATCTGGTCCAGATAACAGCAGAACGGAAACAACAGAGGGCACCTGAGGGCAGTAATCACAGGCAGGAGTTCATTACGGGTCTCTAACCCGTTTGGGAAGTACAGGGGAGGCACACCTTGGTGGACCAAAGCAGATTCTGTTATTGTTGCTATTTTTAAAAAAATCAAAACAGATGAGGCTGTTTGCAATAGAGATCTCATGATAGTATACACAATGACAAACAGCCCTGAGCTGAATGTGGAAAGGAAAACAATTTTTAAGTGAAGATTCCCCCTACCCTCCCAAGTATTTCAGTAAAAAGGAAGGAGGACTAACTGGAGAGTTCAGGCTATCTTCCACGAGAAGAAGCCATGCCAGGAGAGATGACAGGCGGCAGCTGGAAGTACAAAACGTAGATTTGAAGAGACACAGATCACAGAGTCATCAACAAATGGAGAGGAGCAGCCAGAAAAATGATGTGAATCGATTCATCAAATGCTTATTGAACAATCTGTATATGATCAATCTGAACATATGGTGGAGAGCAAAGTCGATGCAAAGTTCCCTGTCCTCACCAAACTTAAACCCTAGCAAATAAGAACTCTCAGCGTGGGTTGGAGGAAGTAGGAGAGAGTATAATAATAATATGAGTGTGTTTATGTACGTACACGTACGTACACACACACACACACACACACACACACACACACACCCACCCACCCACCCACCCAGGTCAGAGTCTCTAAATAAAAGAGGAAATAATCAGAATAATCTAAGAGCTACACATTCCATCTACGCAGAGGTTGGAAACAAAATCATTTAGCATTTAATAGACCACATGTCGGTTCTCATCCCGCCCTGCCCCCACCCCATTGCTCATCACTCCCCAACACTGGACCTCCACTTCAGACAAGCATGTCAACCTGGGAACCTCATGCAGATTTCTGAATTCCTCCTGTCTATGGCACTTACATTTGGCAGCAAAGCACAGTGGCCAAGAGACTCTAGTCATGCAGCCTGGGTTCAAGTCCCAGCTGAACTACTCCCTCTGAGCACATGACCTTGGGCAAGCTGTTTAATCTTTGCACCTCAGGTTCCTACAGGTAAAATGCGAATGATGACGGTACCTTCCTTATGGGCTGCTATGCAGTTTAAACGCATTAATCTGGGTAAAGTGCTCGGAACAGAGCTGACACAGAGCTGGTACCTCTCTCTGTAAGGATGAGCTGTTGTTATCACTCTGCCCACCTGAAATTCTCTCTACATCCCTCTCCGCTCATCCAAATCACTATCTTTTAAAATGCCAAGCCAAATATGTTACCTTCCATTAGTATGCTTACAAGCTCAGTTCCAACATACATATATAACGAGGGTGCACCATGTCCAGAGCTCCAGGAAACGTAGGATAAATAAGACCAAGCTCAATCCTTGTGATCACAGTTGACTAGGGAAAATGGACAGACATTCCAACGAAGATCATCACTGTAATTTCGCAAGAACTGTAAACAGGCATTACCCATCAAGGGTCCCTGCTCTGGATTTTGCCTTTCTCTACTGATTCTCCTAAAACAGTTAGATATCCAATTTGTACCATGATATTCTGCAGCAAAGGTGTCTGCTTAGTGTTCCGAGTTGTTTCACACATATATGCTCTGACCTGTTCAATCTGATGGAAAGGATCCCATTCTGGGAATGGATCATATAATTCTACCCCCCAATCCACTCCGTCCCAACAACTGCCTTCTAACTACAGATATACTGGCAACCACGTGTTAATTTGTGGTCGGTCAGGATGTTTAAGCTTCTCTAGCAGAAAATTCCCAGGGCATGGGAAGCTGGGTTTCTGGTCTGGCATGGCTTTGGACTACTTAATTATTGCTGAGTTCTTTCCATACATACTTGGCATAAATAGGACTCTATGCATAGATAGAACAGTAATAATGAAAATAATAAAAGTGAATGTTTGAGACTTCTCTATGTGCCAGGTACTAGACCAAGTGCTTTATATAGTTCTTATAATCCTCCCAACAGCCTTAAGGGGAAGTGTGATTGTTACTCCACTTTGCAGTTGAGGAAATTGACATGCAGAGGCCCCAGCAGAGCAGGGAAGAAGCACTAAAAACTGGTTCTCTGAAAATCCAGGAGGGCAATGATGGCAACCATGTTTCACGTCCCCCCTCCAACCACCACCATCATCAAACATCACCACATTTGGATGGCTGGCTCCAAAACAAAATTTTCAAATCCACCCAAAAGGAAAGGAAAAAGCCCTAGGCCGGAAAGAACAGCAAGCTCCCTTCCTAAAAATGGCCTATTCAGACACTGGCATCCTGCAGATTCCAGTCTCACTGAGGTCCCAATGCTTCTCTAAGATTTCCAACTTCTCCAAAAGCATAAAACCAGCATGTGTAAAACACACAATACAAAAGCAACTGACTTTTTCCTTCTAGAGTTTATACTGAAGGTTTGCAGAAATAGAAACCGACTGTTTCAGCAAGAGCTTAAACAAAGCAGATCTAGTAGGAAGGAGAAGGGACCTTAAGAAATAAACTCCATGAGGACGGTGGAGGGAAGAGAGCTGGGATCCATTTTATTTTTAAATCTTTAACACACTAATTTCTGTTACTACCCTACTATTCTGAAATTCAAGCAAACAGAGGCTCACAGGAACACCCAGGCATTCAGAGCTTGGGGATTTGGTTTGGGTGGATCATTGGTTAAAAAGAAAAAGAAGCAACAGACACTCACCTACTCTCCAGCACCAATTTCACCATAATCCCACCCAGAACCCAGACAAGCAAAACTAGTTCTGTAGAATCTCTCCTACTCCCTCCAACCCAAGCTGCAAGGATCTCCTACTAAAACTCACATGTAAAATGCTGAGACCAAGATTCTTCTTAAACCTTAAAATAAGGATGCACTCAGTAGCTTGCTTAGAAATAGTCTGGGGTCCCACAAAAGGATCCTAAAAAGTGACAAAAGATCACGGTTAAGATAATTCTCACTGCCAGAGTCTCCCTGAATATTTCTCTGAACGTTTCATTCAATTCAGTGGTAACAGACCTGAGGTCAATTTACCCAAGGCAGTAGAGCAGCATCTGCAATTTCCTCAGTGGTGTGAAGAGTGAGTAACAGTACAGGTAATCAGTGTGCGTAAACAAAAACCTGTGATACTGAAAACAGGGAGGGGAGGAGGAGAAATTCAGGAAGAAACACCAGGTCCCTGGTGGCAAATTGTATCCCCAGGAAATGCCTCCCCTCCCCCACCTCCAAATAAATTTTGTAGCTCTAGGTCAACAAAACTGCAGGGGCTTCTGAGTAATTTCATTACTCCATCGCTTCCATTGGATTTCTAAATAACGATTATCCAATAGACTCAGGATCACCTACATCCAAAAGGGGGAGTGAATTTCCAGAGTTAAGCTGTAGGTTTCACCCACAGGGCTGCCTCTGGCAGAAGAGCCAAACCCAATGGCAAGATCACATGAGAAGACATAAGATGAAGGAAAATCTTTGATTCTAATCCTGAATTGCCATGGAAAAGGCATTAAATTTCCCCCAAAGACAGGTACTACAGTTCCGTGCTCCAGATAAGAAATGCTCTGTTTTGTTTGCATGGACTTTTTTTTATTTTATGAGCATCTTACTAACCACTCTGTTGGGGAGTGAACAGAAGCTCATTTTATGCTGCAGAGATATATTTTGAACTATCAAAGGTGAAATAGCATATCTCCGAACACAGCGAGCAATATAAACACAACCTGGGAAAAAGGAACATGAGTAAATTAAATCAACAAATACTTATCGAGTGCCTGGGCCTTAACAATGAGATGCCCTGCCAGAGAGCTCCCTTAACTGGGCTTGAGGTGAGAAGCAGGAAGATGCAATTACAGTCTTCCTGAAAAATAAGTAATTAATCACACACTGCTTTAGATTAATTGCCATGTCTAAGATCTCCCCGCATCATTCTGCTTTTGCCCCTGTAGTCTAATTCCCCTGAGCCCTGTTTTTTCATTTCACTGATTAGCACCCCAAGCAAGCTTTCCTTCTGACCTGGCCAGCTCACTACTAACCAGAACTAGAACTCTCCACACACCTTCTTCCAGTCTGATTTGTGACCTTCAGAGTGTTGTGTGTGTCAAGGTTAAGCTGCCCACTAACCCATGCATCCTTTAATATCAGGCCTCCACTTCTGTCCTGCCTTTAGCTCCGATGCCAGAGCAAAACCTCGCAGCCTTGCTGGGCCATTTCAAATCCATCTGACAGCACATTCAACAGCTAGGTAGCTTTCTACCTCTCCTCCTGTCATCCAGATTGCTTTGGGGTTGCAGAGCAAATTGGTCAGAAAGGCACAGCCAACACTACCAAAATCCAACCTCAAATTTTAAACCCAGCCTCCAGGCAGGAAGGAAAGAAGGACCACCTCAGCGTTTTTCAAATTCTCTCTCAAATTCAATCACAGCCCTCACCCTTATTTCGTGTCAACTGCCCAATTCCCCCACAATAGTCTGAAATCTTTTTAGGAATATTACTGCCAAAATAGCACCCCAGGGGAGACACCATCCAAGAATCGACATGACATCCCTTCAAATTGATATCCAAGCTACCAGCCCAACAAATCTTACAAGCTCAGTTCCAACATACATATATAATGAGGGTGCACCATGTCCAGAGCTCCAGGAAACGTAGGATAAATAAGACCAAGCTCAATCCTTGTGATCACAGTTGACTAGGGAAAATGGACAGACATTCCAACGAAGATCATCACTGTAATTTCACAAGAACTGTAAACAGGCATTACCCATCAAGGGTCCCTGCTCTGGATTTTGCCTTTCTCTACTGATTCTCCTAAAACAGTTAGATATCCAATTTGTACCATGATATTCTGCAGCAAAGGTGTCTGCTTAGTGTTCCGAGTTGTTTCACACATATATGCTCTGACCTGTTCAATCTGATGGAAAGGATCCCATTCTGGGAATGGATCATATAATTCTACCCCCCAATCCACTCCGTCCCAACAACTGCCTTCTAACTACAGATATACTGGCAACCACGTGTTAATTTGTGGTCGGTCAGGATGTTTAAGCTTCTCTAGCAGAAAATTCCCAGGGCATGGGAAGCTGGGTTTCTGGTCTGGCATGGCTTTGGACTACTTAATTATTGCTGAGTTCTTTCCATACATACTTGGCATAAATAGGACTCTATGCATAGATAGAACAGTAATAATGAAAATAATAAAAGTGAATGTTTGAGACTTCTCTATGTGCCAGGTACTAGACCAAGTGCTTTATATAGTTCTTATAATCCTCCCAACAGCCTTAAGGGGAAGTGTGATTGTTACTCCACTTTGCAGTTGAGGAAATTGACATGCAGAGGCCCCAGCAGAGCAGGGAAGAAGCACTAAAAACTGGTTCTCTGAAAATCCAGGAGGGCAATGATGGCAACCATGTTTCACGTCCCCCCTCCAACCACCACCATCATCAAACATCACCACATTTGGATGGCTGGCTCCAAAACAAAATTTTCAAATCCACCCAAAAGGAAAGGAAAAAGCCCTAGGCCGGAAAGAACAGCAAGCTCCCTTCCTAAAAATGGCCTATTCAGACACTGGCATCCTGCAGATTCCAGTCTCACTGAGGTCCCAATGCTTCTCTAAGATTTCCAACTTCTCCAAAAGCATAAAACCAGCATGTGTAAAACACACAATACAAAAGCAACTGACTTTTTCCTTCTAGAGTTTATACTGAAGGTTTGCAGAAATAGAAACCGACTGTTTCAGCAAGAGCTTAAACAAAGCAGATCTAGTAGGAAGGAGAAGGGACCTTAAGAAATAAACTCCATGAGGACGGTGGAGGGAAGAGAGCTGGGATCCATTTTATTTTTAAATCTTTAACACACTAATTTCTGTTACTACCCTACTATTCTGAAATTCAAGCAAACAGAGGCTCACAGGAACACCCAGGCATTCAGAGCTTGGGGATTTGGTTTGGGTGGATCATTGGTTAAAAAGAAAAAGAAGCAACAGACACTCACCTACTCTCCAGCACCAATTTCACCATAATCCCACCCAGAACCCAGACAAGCAAAACTAGTTCTGTAGAATCTCTCCTACTCCCTCCAACCCAAGCTGCAAGGATCTCCTACTAAAACTCACATGTAAAATGCTGAGACCAAGATTCTTCTTAAACCTTAAAATAAGGATGCACTCAGTAGCTTGCTTAGAAATAGTCTGGGGTCCCACAAAAGGATCCTAAAAAGTGACAAAAGATCACGGTTAAGATAATTCTCACTGCCAGAGTCTCCCTGAATATTTCTCTGAACGTTTCATTCAATTCAGTGGTAACAGACCTGAGGTCAATTTACCCAAGGCAGTAGAGCAGCATCTGCAATTTCCTCAGTGGTGTGAAGAGTGAGTAACAGTACAGGTAATCAGTGTGCGTAAACAAAAACCTGTGATACTGAAAACAGGGAGGGGAGGAGGAGAAATTCAGGAAGAAACACCAGGTCCCTGGTGGCAAATTGTATCCCCAGGAAATGCCTCCCCTCCCCCACCTCCAAATAAATTTTGTAGCTCTAGGTCAACAAAACTGCAGGGGCTTCTGAGTAATTTCATTACTCCATCGCTTCCATTGGATTTCTAAATAACGATTATCCAATAGACTCAGGATCACCTACATCCAAAAGGGGGAGTGAATTTCCAGAGTTAAGCTGTAGGTTTCACCCACAGGGCTGCCTCTGGCAGAAGAGCCAAACCCAATGGCAAGATCACATGAGAAGACATAAGATGAAGGAAAATCTTTGATTCTAATCCTGAATTGCCATGGAAAAGGCATTAAATTTCCCCCAAAGACAGGTACTACAGTTCCGTGCTCCAGATAAGAAATGCTCTGTTTTGTTTGCATGGACTTTTTTTTATTTTATGAGCATCTTACTAACCACTCTGTTGGGGAGTGAACAGAAGCTCATTTTATGCTGCAGAGATATATTTTGAACTATCAAAGGTGAAATAGCATATCTCCGAACACAGCGAGCAATATAAACACAACCTGGGAAAAAGGAACATGAGTAAATTAAATCAACAAATACTTATCGAGTGCCTGGGCCTTAACAATGAGATGCCCTGCCAGAGAGCTCCCTTAACTGGGCTTGAGGTGAGAAGCAGGAAGATGCAATTACAGTCTTCCTGAAAAATAAGTAATTAATCACACACTGCTTTAGATTAATTGCCATGTCTAAGATCCCCCCGCATCATTCTGCTTTTGCCCCTGTAGTCTAATTCCCCTGAGCCCTGTTTTTTCATTTCACTGATTAGCACCCCAAGCAAGCTTTCCTTCTGACCTGGCCAGCTCACTACTAACCAGAACTAGAACTCTCCACACACCTCCTTCCAGTCTGATTTGTGACCTTCAGAGTGTTGTGTGTGTCAAGGTTAAGCTGCCCACTAACCCATGCATCCTTTAATATCAGGCCTCCACTTCTGTCCTGCCTTTAGCTCCGATGCCGGAGCAAAACCTCGCAGCCTTGCTGGGCCATTTCAAATCCATCTGACAGCACATTCAACAGCTAGGTAGCTTTCTACCTCTCCTCCCGTCATCCAGATTGCTTTGGGGATGCAGAGCAAATTGGTCAGAAAGGCACAGCCAACACTACCAAAATCCAACCTCGAATTTTAAACCCAGCCTCCAGGCAGGAAGGAAAGAAGGACCACCTCAGCGTTTTTCAAATTCTCTCTCAAATTCAATCACAGCCCTCACCCTTATTTCGTGTCAACTGCCCAATTTCCCCACAATAGTCTGAAATCTTTTTAGGAATATTACTGCCAAAATAGCACCCCAGGGGAGACACCATCCAAGAATCGACATGACATCCCTTCAAATTGATATCCAAGCTACCAGCCCAACAAATCAAGAAGGAATGCTGCCAAGGAGAAAATCAAATTCTACTCTTCTCCTAAGTGGGCACCAACTAATTACCCAAGTGAAGGAGTCAGAGCATCAGAGGAATAACACAGCCGGTCCTAGATCTGCCCGAGGAAGTCGTGCCTCTGAACGACTTCGGATCATGAATGTCATCGGATCATGAGAACGAAGCAAGGTACTTGCTTCTACATCCACAGTGGCTACTGCATTTCAGAGAAATTCCAGGAGGCTGGAAGCATAGACCTTCCGGTCCGAAGTGCCATGTGAATGCGGTTTTCATTAGCGTTTTCAAGAATGGAGAAAGACCTATCATGTCAAGAGGTTTACAGTGATATTTACACTTCCATTTTCTAGTCTCCTGGTTTGTTTGGTTTTCCGCCTGTGAAGCCCAGTTTCTGGGAGTCAGTGACTCGGCTACATCACACTCCCTCCCGTTGGCTCCTGGTAACGGGGCTTTCTCTGGCCGCCAGCGCTCTGCCGGAGCCCTGATCTTGCAGTAGACTTTGAGCAGAGCCAAGCATCATCTCTCTGTTGGAGCTCCAGTACAGCCACTTGCAGCTCAGCTAAACCCAGCGGGAAACCTTGAGACATGGTTTTTAGAATTGTTTCAATAAAGCCAAGACAGCAACCTCTATCCACCCACCTGAGAGATAGATGAATACATAGGTGGAGAGAGAAATAGATGGGCAGCTCATCTTAACCCTGCATAATTCTCCTTCGAAGAAGGATCTGTACTGCTAGATAGCTCCCACTACCTCCTCCCCTCTAAAGAAGACTGAAAGACTGAAAAACTAACCCAAAGTACCCAGGTGACAATTGTGACGCTGTGGACAGGAAGAGATGCCTTAAACACAGTAAAATGAGAATACTAACAGTGCACCTCACCGAAGCCCAAACAGGTAAATTGTTTTCCAAATGCAGGCTGGTTAACAGATTTCCTCCACCACACTCCCCCCACTCGACCACCACCACCAGCTTTGGGCTCTGTACACCTTGCACCAATGTAGGTCCCTTAGAAAGTCAAATTCTCACTTACTCAGATCTACCAAGAATCCCCAGTGCCTTGCTATACGAAAACCCCACAAACGGCAGTTCTTCGCCGGAGAAACCTGAGGGGTTCAGCTGGCACGGAGAGGATGAAACCCACGAATTCTTCTCTGGTTCATCAAAATTGGAGGTGTCATCATCAGACTTGAGGGTGGGAACGAAGGGGGGAGGAGCTGGTTAAAGAAAAACAAGAAGGGGGGCGGGGGAGAAAAATTCAGACTGGATTCAACACTGTTGCGGAGAAAATCTTCTTACTCCTTCAGCGTTTGAGATGGCACTGCAGCGCCTGCTTTCAATCTAGCTCACACAAGCAGCCCCAGCCTCGGCTCCTACAGCAACAAGAAATTAACCCCTTCTCTGCCAACATGGCCACCCACCCGCAGACAGACTGCCTTCTCTGCTGGGATAAACTGAAGGATAAACTCAAACAGGTCACTTCATGGAATGAAAGCACTTGGGGAACTCATGTGAGCAAGCCGCTCATGCCTGATATTTCCAGAAAGCTTCTAAAGAGCAGCGGCCAGCAGGTGCCAGCATGCCAGATGACCTAAACCTATTTATTTCCCTGTCCAGATACGTCTAAATTATTAATATTTACTGCCAGTCGTTGAAATAAGATGGAATTTCTACATTTCGTGGATTAACTGGAGCAAGAGGCAGTAGCAGGAAAAAGGATTTGGGAGGTATGTAACTCATGCTAGGATAGCACTGCAGTCTAGCTCATTCACATCCAGATGAGTATACTCGGAGCTCTTATTAACCACTTTTTTTTTTTTTAGTTCATTATCCCTCCTCCCCAGCTCAAGCATGCCCCCTGAATCCACCGCAGTTTAATCAGCATAATGAAACACCGGCCAAATAAAGTTCTTCCCAATGATTTACAGCTCCCCTGCGTGCTGATGGTGTGAACGCGCCAATGCACAACTGCGTCCTACCTCGTTAAGGCATGACTCCCAGGTAGGAGGATCTTACATCTTCTCCACTTCCTGCAGACCTACTAAACTCTCTCAGTCAGGGAGGTGGACACTCATCCATCAGTCACCAGCAGGCTAACCATTGTGGTGGGCTCCCGGGGGCGTAGCCGGCCAGCAATGTTACCATGGCTGCAGGCTGAAGCGTCTGTGGCAGCCCAGCCCAGAGAGTTGTGAGCTGGGCATCACATCCCCCGCAGTGCAGGCTTCATGCTCCCCACTCCGTGAGTGCGTGCTCTGGCTGTAACCCCACCTGGCTGCCTGCATGGCAGGGGCCAATGCTGATTTGAGTGACAGAGCAGCATGAGTCACTGCCGGAGTTCGCTAGAGCGCCCCCTAGGACAGTTGTCACGGCCCTTCACAGTCCAGACTTCTTTTTTAACTCCTTGTTTTCTGGACAAAGCTGTGTAGCAGATCCGAGCAGCAGTCTGTTTTCTGCCTAGACTCAAAAATCTGCCTGTTTCCAAAGTTCCCCAGTGACAACCACATCTGAAACAGCGTTCGGAAGTAAATGGAGTGGTAAAGCGATGTGGAGGCGGGGAGGAGATGAAGCCAGAACGAGGGGGTCTGGCTGCTCCGGGCAAGTACAAAAGGGCATTCTCAGAGCTTCAGGTGCATTGAGATGAGGTGGGAGATTGAACGTATAAAATGTGCATCACTAGAAAATTATTTAACACCTCCAAGCTCTCAAGAGAATTTACATCGTTGCTGTTAGTATTGGAATCTACTTGCTTAATACTTTAAGAATTAGCTGATGGAAAGAAAAATTACACTGAATGCTTCAGTCTACATCCCATGTGTACTTCCATCAACATAGCCTCAAATCCAATCTGATTTCTATTACCCAATACCTTTTTTTATGCAGAAAGAAAAATTCTAAAGTTAATGACATTTCATAAGGATCAAAAAGAGAAGGTTCCCATCCCAAAATAAAGAAACTCAGATAAAGACTAGGAAATGTATGAAGAGAGATTTGCAGATGATAATAATATGGAAGCACTGTAGTTAATGGCACATACTTTGGAATCTGAGTGGGTTCAAATCTCAGCTCCACCACTTACCAGCTCCATAACCCTGGAAAAGTCACTTAACTTCTCTGAGCCTCAGTTTTAATACAGAAATAACTTCTTCAAGGGGCTGTTTGAAGGTTTAAGTGAAAAAGTCTATATGAAGTGCTTAGCACAATTCTTAGCATACAATAAATACTCCATAAAGATTACCTGCTATTACTCTTATTGCTCATGTGAGATACATCGTTATGACAGATCCTGCAATTATTAAAGTCTAGTGAGATACAGCAGAATCTGCACTGAATATTCTTCTTTCCTGTGCAAGACACAAACACTCATGTGAAAGTTTGTGTTAATCGTATTATAGCATTTAATTCCTAACAGAAGTTTAATTCCTTTTCCACGGTATACTAATCTATCTCTAGGAGACGAAAATAGAATTTCATTTCTGAGTGAAAAGTATGATTAATATAGGGGTAGGAGCCACCCTCCGTGACATAATTATGATTTTAAAATTCCATACTGTAAAATAAGATTCCTCTTTAAAACTCCATCATGCTCAAAGCTAGCCTATGTGGTCCAAATTAGAAAAAGGGCCAGATAATCTTCAATAAAAGCAAGGAGAAGTCAACATGAAATGTGCCAGCTGGTAACAGCTGAGATATTCACAGAACCGATTAAAAGCTAAGAATGTAAACCTCCAGATAGGTGGTCAGTAGAGTATAACAGGAAACTCTTAAAAGAAGGGCTTCTAAGGGCGACATTTGGGCAGGGAAGAGAACCACAACCTGAAGCCAAGAAGAAGTGGGAGAGAACTAGAAATTCTCTACCCACCGGAAAGTGAAGAGGATGCTCATCCTTGGCCAGGGCCCTATAGGAAGAAAGAAATAGGGCAGCTACTAAAACTGTATTCCGGGTAGGGTGTCTGCATTTATATTAGCCTGCATGGTGTGGGAACTACAAGGCAAGAAATTAACATCAATACTGGTCCAGGATCACTGAGCCCTTAGAGTACTAGCAGACACAAGTGGAGAACAACTTGTAGGGGCAACTTGTAGGGGCACTTTCACAAGCCAGAACACACAAGATTGACTGACACACACACACACACACACACACACACACACTTTTTTTCTCTCTCTCTCTCTCTCTCTCTCTCTCACACACACACACACACACACTCCCTGATGCAAACAAGTTCACAACGAAAAAAGTAAAAACCAACAACTACACGTAACAAGGAAAAAGAGACCACCCAAAAACTACCACGAGGGAGCAGCAGCAGATATAATAAATGGGAAAATTAGCCCTCCAAAAATTACAGAGAAATAATCTAAAATGGACCATAAAATAAACATTATTATCAAGATGAGTAGAAATTCTAATTTAAAACGAAAAAGATATTCCGAAAAAGGACCAAGCACATTTGAAAGGACATAAATAGAACTTTTAAAACTGAAAATATTGTTATTAAAGCTAAAAGTTTGCTAAATAGAAGATTAGACACAGCTGAAGAGAAAATTGGTGAACTAGGGGTCAGATCTGAAGAAATTACATAGAACCATGCTTCTCAAAGTGTAATGTGTAGACCGGCAGCATCAGCATCGCCCGGGAGTTGATCAGAAATGCAGAATCCCAGGCTCTGCCTCATGCCTAGAGAATCAGACCCCCTCATCGGACTTTAACAAGATGTGCAGAAGATTCATGAGCACACTACAGTTGGAAAAGTGCTCATAAAGAATGCAACACACACAGACAAAGAGAAGGCATTAGAGGTCAAGAGACAAAGAATGAGAAGGTCCAATATACATCTAATTGGAGCACCAGAGAACTCGCTCAAAGTCTGAATGCCACATTTAAAAAGGATTATGTAAAATTTGGTCAAGTCAAAAGACCACAAAGTATGTGACCACATTTATCTTGAGGGGCTAATTCTCCTTTCCTGCACCTATCAGAAAATGTCCCTGTTTCGATCCTCATCAATGTAGTGTTTTTTGCTCTGAAAAAGGTATTAATAGGTCATTGAAATCATTAGATTTGCAACAATGTTGATGGAAGTACACACTGCACTTGACAACGTAGCACAGTGCCAGGAACATAGTAGGTGCACAATAAATATTTATTGAACAGATATATAATTAAATGACTAGAAGTGGTTCTTGCAAAGAAAGAGCACCTAGAATAACACAGGCCACAAAGAAATTACTTGATGTTTGAGTTAAATGAAGAGGCTTTAAAAGAGGAGATTGTTCTGTCTGAAAAATATGGTAATGAGTGCCTATATTAATATTTTCTGATATAGTATTATGAAATCATCATCTCCCCCACCACTTACCCACCACACTCCACAACGCCAAATAAGAAGCCATATATTAAGATCTATTTTTAATTGTCAAAAGCCACTAAGAAAAATAGAAAAAAACTCTTTCCCTATATATTTTTAAATAAATCACTCTTCTTTGAGGTCATGTCAGGTCACATTCTCCTTAGTGGTAGGGGCTAAACTAGTAAGTTATAAGAGAGATGGCAAAAAACAAGGCTTTCAGAAACAAAGAGGTATTTTAAGGGCTGTAGTTAATCCCTCTCCTATAAAGTCTCTTTTTTAAAATCCTGACATTCATTAGAAGCATTTGGGGGGGAGGGGGGAATTATTGCTTTCAAAAATATTCAAAAAATAAAAACAAGGAAAGGAGAACCCAATAGACTCAGCCTTTGGCCCTACTTCTGTCCAACATGCTTACATGAGATCCATTTACCCAATTCCCACCTTTAATTTTTCAGCACACCACACAATGCTAAAAACATAAAAGGTTTTCTAATTTTAATAGTGTTTATTATCTGCTTTCCTCACTGGAACACAAGCTCCATGAGGGGAAAGACTATGTGTGCTCACCAATATACACCTAACAGTACCTGGTTGTCCTTATTCAATGTTTAATATCTAGTTTATTAAAGGAATGAATGAATAACATGGGATAATTTCTTAGACTTAATGGGTTATTTCATACAATAAGCCACTTTAGGAAACTCAGAATACCCAATTTAGTCATAAGGAATTGACACATTTAAAAAAAAAAAAAAATCCTGAGCCTAGATATAGCTCATAAAACTCCTATGACTTTTAATCATCACTATGGGTTACAGACATTAGTGCTGAGTTGTGTGTGGCAGAAGTAGAAGATGAATAACTGCCAACACAGTGTCATAAAGGACAAAGGCACATAAATAAATATTGTGTAATGATATAATGAATCAAGACTGTGCCTAGAACACAGTGGGCATTTAATAACATTAAATCAAAAATATTTTCAATTTCGTTCTATCTACCATGATGTCCCGCATCTTTAAAAAAAAAAAAGTATTTAACTGATTAATTAGATGCTATGCTCAAACCTAAAAGGAAGACTATCAAAAAATTAGCTATCTTCCAGTTTCTCAAAATCTGAGGCATCAATGTGATCGTGCTTACCTATGTTAAGAACACAAAACTGCAAAACGGGGAAAGAGGAAGCTATTTGTGTCGTGATGATGTTACTGTAGGAAAGTGTCATGGAGGTGATTGAATCTTGAGAGTTGGCTAAATAGTATTTTCGTGGGCTGGAGTGCAGAAGAGTGCTACTTTAGAAAAGCCACAAAACAGCAGCCCAAGAGGCTGTGGGTAATGAGGCTGGGAAGTAAGCGAAGGTGAAATTTTGGCTGAACCTTGAAAGGGGGAAACCCTGGACTGGACTGACAGAAGGGCTTATTAGAGAGAATTTTAGAGTGCTGGGTTGGTGTCAGTGCCAGAGAATGATACGATCGTTTCAGCAGTGATGGTCGGAAGAGGTCGATGCTAAAAATCTTTAAAGGACGTGTCTACAAGAGTCAACATGACAAATTCTATACTAAGGAAGTGATAACAGAAACAGAGAGGATGTGGATTAACAGGAGACAGGCTATGGAAAGAAGTGGGAAAATGTGACAACTGATGCAAAAGCAGAGATCACAGGAATATCCATGACCAATGCTTAGGATGGCAACTACTCCGAGAGAAAAGGTTACAATAGAAAGAGAAAGGTATCCAATATCAGAGGTCCCAGGAGAATGAACCAAGAGAATAAATTAGGGGATAGGCAAAGAGAGCTAGTTACTAAATATACATCAGTAATTTAGCCCATATCAGATTACATTCCCTAGGGCAGGTCTCCTACTTTCTCACGTCCAGGTAGGAAGTGATGAGACATAACTCATCTAAATAACACATTGGATCCGGAATTCAAAATGAAAACAAATCAGATCGTTTCCAATAAAGTAAATTAAAAGTTATCCCATCTCTTTGCTTCCCAAGAATCATAAAAAGACTTTAAGGTAATATTGATTTGGCCGGTGATCAATTTTTACAGTGTATCGTCAAAGTAAGTGAATAAGGAAGTCAGAGTTACTAAAGTATGCTTCAATCAATCCATCTCAGGGATGCTAAGGTCTGGCTGCCAACAGCTAAGCAGATTTCCTCTCTGGTGGCAGATGAGAGATCTCAGCGGAGCTGTGTGCTCTACCTGAATCTCGTCGCTCTCAAGAGCCATGTTCCTACTGGGCTGCTTAATACGCTTAATATCGAGTTCTTGGTTAACAACTTATGTTTTCACACAGAATTATACTTTTAGAGGTGTTTCCCCTCAGTTCTGGATGGCATTTGAACCAGATTGCTAATCTCTTAGTTTTACTTTGCTTTTCCTCTCCCTCTCAGTCTAGATACTCAGCCACTGAAGCAACACCTGCATAGGCTGAAAACACTCAAAAGGCAGAGTCTTTTCAAACTGCCACAAGAGATGACGGCACTTCTCTGCAAAGTTGCTTTGGTTGTATCCAGTTTGGGGCCCAAGAGGAGGCCCCTGGAACATATTTAAACAAAATCATCGGCTTCTACCCGCTCAGGTCTGCTTGCTGTAGGCCCCGACAACTTTCGCTTTCAGAATCCTCCCCCCCATCGATTACCTACGCCCAAGAATACATCAGGTCAGATTCATTCTTTGCTGCCCTCATGTCGTATCTTTGCTGCCTTCATGTCGTACCTCTGTCGTATCTTTTCCTCCGACATTTTTTTAATTTATTTTAAAATTTTTATTATGAAAACTTTCACACGCACCGAAGTAGCAAACTAGAAAAATGAATTCCCACGTGCCCATCGACCAGCTTCAACACCTAGCAACTCCCGTCCTCCTGTCATTTCATCCCCGTCCTTACTTATCTTATTTGCGTGCTCCGTAATTCCTACAGAAGATGTCTCTAACACACGTTCCTCAACTGTGGCACTACTTACGTTTGGAATTGCAGAACGCTTTGTTGTAGGGGGCTTTTGCGTGTATTGTCGGGTGTTTAGCAGTATCCCTGACCTCTGCGCACTAGAGGCTAATAGCACCACAAGTCACGACAACCAAAAATGCCTCCGGACATTGCCAAATGTCCCCTGAAGGGCAAAACTGCCCCCAGTTGAGAACCACTGCTTTTCACAGAGGAGGACTTCAAAAGAAAAATTATCACAATACTGCCATCACACCCAACAAAATTAACAGTAACTTCTTTGCATTATCTAACACCATGTTTGTGTTCGACTGTCTCCATTTGTCTCAAAACTCTCTTTTACAGTTGGTTGGTTTGAATCAGGATCCAACCAAGGTTCATATGTTGACTTTCTTGGTGTGTCTCCTAATCTGTAACACTCACCTTCTTTTTAATGCCATTGATTGGTATAAGAAACTGGATCACATATTGCTGTAGAATGTCCCACATTCTGGACTTGGTCGATTGTATCCTTGAGACCTCATTTAACATGTTTCTCTGTCCCCCATGTTTCCTATAAACTGGCAGTTAAACTCAGGGCCTTCTGAATGTTCCAATTCAATTCTTTTGGCAAGAAGGTGTCTAGTTACCACTGCATGACGTTAGAGGGCAGGCACACAATGCCTGCTTATCTCCCTTCTTGTGGTGTTAAGAATGATCCATGGGTTCTGATGATATCGGCCTGATCCCTCCACTCTTTCACTTAATGGTTTCAGCAGCCATTGATGCTCACTGCTTAGAGCCATTATTTCATTAAGGTGTTTTTCTAATTGTATCATTCTTTCTACATTTATTAGCACGTGAACAACTTGGTTACCTATATATAGTTCAAATAGGAAGGCAGGATAAATGCTTGGTTCTTTCCCTATATTTAACGACATTCAGAATAATGAGCTGGGGGTGGGAGTGGGGGTAGCAATGGCCAGAATTGACCAATGAACACAAAACCACCATCCCCTACTGATGAAGCAAAGAGACAAATGTGGGGATCTTCTATAAAATAATGACCTAACTTCTTCACCCAGTGGAGTTTTTTGTTTGTTTGTTTGTTTTAAATTAAGCCGATCTCCACAGCTGACTGTACTCCAAGAATGAGTGACTAAAATCCAACTGTCAGAGTGTTGGCAAGATGTGGAGCAATGTAAAATGGTACAACTACTTTGAAAAAATTTGGCACTTTCTTAAAAAGTTTACACCTACCATAAGATCTGGCCATTCTCTTCCTAGGTACTTACCCAAGAGAAATGAACACATATGTCCACAGACATGTACATGCATGTTCACAGAAGCTATATTTCATAAGAGCCCAAAGCTAGAAACAACCCAAATATCTATCGGCAGATGACTGGATAAACAAACTGTGGTACATCTACACAATGAACGACTACATAGCAATAAAAGATGTGAACTACCATACAGCCTACAACATGGATGAATCTCAGAATTATGTTGAATGAAAGAAGCCAGACAAAATAAGTACATATTTTTCTTTGTTTTTTTGTTAAACAAGTACGTATTGTATGTTTAATTTACATAAAGTTTAGAAAATACAAACTAGAGTGACAGAAGGCAGATGAGTCTCTGCCCGGAGATGGGAAGGGATAGGGACTGGTCCTAGGGAAGGGATGTGAAGAAACTTTTGAGGGGGATGGATGTGTTTATTATCCTGACTGTGGTGATGGTTTCATAGGTGTATACATATGTCAAAACTTAAACTGTCCGTTTAAAATACATGTACTTACTGTATGTCAATTCCTCAGTAAAGCTGTTTTCAACCACTGGGGAGGGAGAACATTTGCTCCCCAATCCCTTCCTGGCCTAAGGAACACATCTAGCGTCACCCTTTTATGTACTCCTCTCCCAAGGACAAGCACGGAGGAGCCAATCTGACTCACGGGAATGGACATTGATCGGACCACGGGCTTCACACTTCCGTTTTCCTGCCTACATCCAGACGTGGCATGAACTCAGCCAAGTGACCACTCCTCCAGGCCCACCATGGCAAGGCCCCCCGGCCGCGAGGAAAGGCCCACCGTTCTCCTCTGTTCAGCAGTGGAGGTGAACGTAAGAGACCCCTGCATCAAAGGTTATTGAGCACCTGCCTTGCCAAGAATACAGTGGCTATTTTGGTCCCTACCTGGCTATCGGTTCTTTGTGTGTGTCCATTGTTAGTCAGAATTTTGAAGGACAGGAAGGGTGGGTCTTAGAACCCCAAAGTGTCGATGCTGTAGTTGAATGCTATCCTTTCCTTTCTGTCACCAGGGATCAACAGAGTTGGCCATACTTTTCTCTGAAGTGAGACACTGAAAATCATTTCCAAACCCTCAGTCATGAACCACCTGGACCTCCTTACTCGTCGTCCTACATTTTAATCTCTTTCGATGCCTGCCAACCGCCCTCTTTAGTTCTATCCTAACTTCGCGCTCAGAAAATGAATGTAAATGCAATCACCACACTTCACAGAACTGATTAGAAAGTTGGCTGCTGAATATAGTCCCAGATGTTTAATATAATTTTGAATCTTTGGCCAAATCATTTCCATATTTCCTTGGTAGTGGAGGGTCTGGCAAATGACAATTTAAGGGTTGAGGACTTCAATTTAGGGGCTTTCTCTACAAACCTATTTCCTCTTTCCCATCTTCTCCCAGGTAAGGCATTAATTTACCTCATTTAGAATTGACTTACCAAACTGGAATTTAGCATTGCACTGTTGGCTTACATTAAGAGGCTCTATAAGAAGAATCACAGGGAAATCCCTCGGGCATGTATTAGAGGGATGTGGTTTACCATGTCACAAGGGATCCTATTTGTGGGGAACACAGTGATGAAATTCCCCAGGGCTCAGTAATCAGACAATCAAGTCTTCTCTGAGCAAACCATCCCAGATTTTTTCCTCATGGATCTGAGCCTCTTGTAACTGTTCACATTCTCCTTTTTGCTTTGGCCACTAGGAGGCTGAGAGTCCCAAATCTGTCCTCTTCTAGCAACTTGACGATGAACTTGTTTGTTTTTACCTTTAACCCTGACTTCATTTCCTTACTCTGATTCTCTCTTCATCCAGATTTCTACATTTATCTTTATCCTTCTAATATTGCAATCATTGCTAAAATAAGGCATTTCAATTTATCTTGGAATAAAGTAAGTTATTACATATGTTTAACATCTCTGGATGTAGCTTCTAAATTCAGACTAGAGGGGGGAAATTCTATAATCTTAATTCGTAAGCATTTAGCTCTTTTTGTCTATTTTCTACTTTCAACAACGTACTCTCTAAAAACAGGACTAGCCCCTAAGACACACATATTCACTAGTATATCACATAAGAGCCTACGAGCTAGTGACCACATATATCCATTATTCCCTTTTTATGTTTTAGCAGGTGGTGCCCATGTGCTCCTGGTCCAGTCGGCTGCATCTCTGCCATCACTACTGTATCATCCTCCCTCTTTCTACCCTCCTCATGCTACTTCCCCAAACAGCCCCGGCTCCTTTTCCTTACTTCCTCCTTCCCCTGAAGTGACTGGGTGGGTGTGTGACAGGGAGATACATACAAGGGCCAACCAAGGCTTACAGAGAAGTACATCTACCACCCTCCTCGACCTAGTTTATAAAACAAAACATCGCCAGATGCCGGCTCAAATGACAGGAGCTCCAAAACAAACAGACCTTAAAAAGGCGTGCATACACACATACACACACACACACACACACACACACGCACGCACACACGCACACACACTATGCCCGAGCCATCAAGATAATGCTATTTGAAAAGCAGAACATGAAAATAACTAAAATATTCATATTAAAACCATAAGGGGTTTTCATTTGAGAAGAGAGCACTGCTCATTAGAAATCAATGTCAGAGTGGCAAATTCAAAGGATAAACACGATAGGGTTTCCACAAAGGCTTCTCCCTCATTTATTCAATGATACAGAAAAATAACCTAACAATAAAAACTCCTCAATTCTTGGGAGGCAGTATAACAATGATGTTATGAATACAGGCTGTGCTAGTATTTATGTAAGCGGAGAATATTATGTAAGGCTACACAAGAAATTGGCAACAGTGGTTCACTTTAGGGAGAGGCACTAGGCGTGTGGTGAGAAGGAGACATTTTTCATTGTATAACTTTTCATGTCGCTTGAATTTTTTTACCATGGACTGTACTACTTATTCAAATAAATAAAAGCTAAGAGAACTTGGAGTCAGAAAGACCTGAGTCTGACTCCTGCCATTGCCAACTATTGGCTCTGCAACCTTCGCCAAGTGGCTTCATCTCTTTAGGCCTCAGGATCCTCAACTGTACTGTAGGACCAAAAATAGTACCTGTCTCACAGAGATTTGGGGAAGAGTAAATGGGACAATATGCATAAAGTACTCTGCAGAGCCCTTAGCACATAGTAGGTGCTCGATAAATAGCACAGCAGTATAAGCCACATGTAAAAAGTATTAATGATGAAAACTTAACCCATCCTTAATCAAAAGTAAATAAAGGACAACAGTAAGCTGGGGTGTGGAGAGGCATACATATGCCATTTTACAACTACCTATTTGCTATCAGCAGGTGGAAATTAAGTTAAACCACCATCGTGAAAGATATGAAGGATGTAAATTCTACCTGAGAGAAAACCTTTAAATTCCTCAAAAGCAGAGTCTAAAACCAGGCGTTTCTAAGCAATTCTATCCACCAATGAAAGAAGTCCTTAGCCGAAAAGCAGTCTTCCCTTACCCTGCGCTCAGAGGACAAAACCAGGAAGACCCCATAAAGATGAGTCAGAAACTCTACAGCTGACAGACCTAATTTTCTCCTCCTGCAGGGTTTCTCAAATGCTAATACACCTGGGAATCTTATTCCTGGGGATCTTATTAAAATGCAGCTTCCAGTCAGCAGGTCTGGGGTGGGGCTTGAGGCTCTGCATCTCTAACAAGCTCCCAGGTGATGCAGATGTTGCTGGTCCATGGACCACATTCTGAGTATCAAGGCAATGAATGGTGCCACTGCTTGTCAGCAACGGCAGTCTGGAGGGATTCTGATTACTGTAATATTCTTTCCTGGTAACAACCTTTGTCAATTCTTCTAAATCAATGGTTCTCAACTGGGGGCAATTGTGTCCCCCAAGGGACACTGGGCAATATCTGGAGACATTTTTGGTTGTAACAACTGCAGAGGGGAGGGTGCTATGGCATCATGGCTAAAGGCCAGGGTGCTGCTAAACCTCCTTCAATTCACACAACAGTCCCCACAACAAAGAATTACCTGGTCGCAGATGTCAATACTGCCAAGATTGAGAGACTTTGTTCTAAATAAACCGAACACATGAACCGAGGCTTCTCAATTCATCCTGAGACTATAAATCTCTATTTTAGAGGTGAGTCATTGATCCAACATTGTCCTTTCCCAGGCTAGATCTAAGGTGTGGGGAGGATAACAGATCAGCAGAAAGAATATCATGCAGTATGGAGGGAAGGGGTCACTGGGTCATATCTGTATTTTGTTTAAAATCAAGCATATGTGGTTCAGTAAGCCAGTGGGCGACCTACCTAGGATTAAACTATCACTTTGAGGTACAGCAATTTAACAGGACCACAGCTCTATTTAAGCAAAGGACCTATAACTACTCCTGAAGGCAGGGCTGTATCAAAATTTGTTCATCTACAGAGCTACAGCACCCAATGTAGCACTCAGCACACTGCAGATACTCAAATTATGATGAATCTTATAGATTCAAAAATTACTACAATTCCAAATGTGCTTAAATAGACACAGAGATTAAACCACCCTCTAATGTCATATGGTTTATCACGTCATCATTATAAACATTATTACCAATCACAATTACTTATGCTAAGGCATGCACAATATGAAAGAGCAGAGGCTCTAGAATCATGCAGATCTCAACCCAAAATAATTTTGCAAGGCCTGCGCCTTTCTGAGAATGGTGAAAGGAAGACAATTCAAAAGAAAAAGCCCATGTCATAAGTAACAGACAATACGAGTTCTCTAGAGTATCAACTGTTCTAAGAAATAATCCATAATCAACACGTGCATTTTACATTTCTCACTGTCAAGTCATGGCAGTCTTGGATGAAAGGTATAGGCGTGCTGGTTCCATTGACATCACTATGCCTTTGGTGGGGAGCTATTTAAAAAGATGTTACTTAGAAGAGAGCACCAGACAGCAAAACTTTCCCATTGACAGGAGCAGGTGCACAATGCCAGAAAAGGTAAACGTTAACCCCAAAGGCATGAAAGAGAAGCTCTGATTGGCTTTGGCTTTCCAGAGCCCAGAAAATCAGCCTAGATACAACTAGACCCTGGCCCAATACCTGAAACATCACCAGGACTGCACAGCTCAGGGCCACAAGTACGCTTCAAGAGCCCCCTACTGAAACCTGGAAAGCAGCTTTGAAATAATGATCGTAATAAGCAGCTGAAAACCCAACCCTACATCTCATCGTGTGAGGCTGGGAATGAAGCATCAGGGTAATGGGTGCCCAGAGACCCAAGAGTGTGGCAGTAACTCATCACCGAGCTTTTGACTTGCTGGGAGAATAAGCATTCCTGAACTGGGTCAGATTCCTGGTTTATGTGATGTTGCCCACATGAACCCCAAGAGGTAGGACCCAGGAGGGCACAGATGCTCCATCTGACCTCAGTGTCAAAGCTAAGACATGTCCAAGTTTCTCTCAGTAGCCATTCCCAACTCTGTCATTCATACGTTTACCCAGACTTTTCTAAAATTGCATTTATATATCCTGCCAGGACCACCTCTTGAGATAATGAGTTTTAGAAGATTATTACCTGCTGCGTTAAGTGGTATTCTTTCTTTGGTTACAACAAGAAAAAGAAGAATTAGGGGTGAAACAGGAGAGAGGTTAATGTTGCTTTCGTCAAGGGACAATCTTGTGTATGGAAAGTGGAATATTCGACAGCTTGGAACCACAAGGCATTTAAGCGGCGACCATAAACGTGGGAAACTTAACAGCTTCAAGTATTTTGGTTGATGAAAGTCACTCAACATGTGTTTATGAAAAAAAAAGGACTACACAAATGTATAATTTCCGTTAGAGTTACTTAGTTGGGAGAAAGCTCAAATAGCACAGAGTCTAGCAGTGTTTTCAATCACAAAAACATGAGTTGATTGCAAATATTCAGGGAGCAGAGTTGGTGAAAAACAGGAAAATCTGCTAGGAGACATTGAAATTAATACCATGGCTCTCTGCATAGTCAGGGATGTCACGAAAGCTCCACGAAAAGGCACTACCAATCCTCAGTGGGACACAGGATCCCACCCGCTGGCTGAGCTACACTAGGTATTACTCCCCAAACCAACCGCAAACACTCTAATTGCAATATGGTACCCTGGATTCTGTTCCTGGGAAAGAAAAGGGACATGAGTGGGGACACTGGTGAAATCAGAATTAAGTCTGAAGTTTAATTAATAGTACTATGCCAATATCAATCTTAGTTTGGCACAGTTATGTAGGATGTTAACATTAGCAGAAACTGGGAGAAGGGTATGTGAGAACTCTCAGAAATGTCTTCGCAACCTTTCTATAAATCTAATATTATTCCAAAATAAAGTCCATTCAAATTAAAAGAATTTTTTTTAAAGCAAACATATTTCATGACTCTTCTGAGAGTTCTAAGTCTAATACTGGGAGTTCTAAGTCTATTCAAACCAACAGGTTTTAAGAATCAAGAATCTGCGCAAAGGACGTGAAAAGATATTTTTCTAAAGAAGACATACGAATGGCCAACAGGTATATGAAAAGGTGCTCGATATCAGTAATCGCCAGGGAAACACAAATCAAAACCACAATGAGATATCACTTCATACCTGGTAAGATAGCTAACATCAAAAAGACAAGAGATAACGAGTGGAGAAAAGGGGACCTTTGTGCCCTGTTGGTGGGAAGGTCAACTGGTACAGCCACTATCAAAAACAGTAGAGGTTGCTCGAAAAAAAACTGAAAATGGAGCTACCCTAGGATCCGGCCATCCTTCTTTTGGTTATATACCCAAAGAAAATGAAATCAGCACCTCAAAGAGATGCCTGTGCTCCCATGTTCATGAGAGCATTATTCACAATAGCCAAGATATGGAAATGACTGAGTGTCCTTCAATGGGTGACTGGGTAAAGAAGCTGTGGTGTATATATACAATGGAATATTAGTCTTAAAAAAGAAGGAAAAAAAATTAAAAAAAAAAAATGGAAATCCTGCCATTTGCAACATGGATGAACCTTGCAACATGGAGAACATTATAAGGGAAATAAGACAAGCACAGAAAGAAAATAGCTGCGTGATCCCACTTACGTGTGGAATCTTAAGAAGTCGACTACACAGAAGCAGAGAGTAGAACGCTGCTTTCCAGTGGTGGAGAGATGGAGGGAGATGGGAGGTGCTGGTCAAAGGCGTGAAGTAGGAGTTATGTAAGATGAGTGAGTCTAGAGATCTAATGCATAGCATGCTGACTTCAGTTAACGATTCTGAACTTATGACCGGAAATTGGCTAAGGGAATAGATTTCAGGTACTCTCATCATGGAAAAAAAAAAGAAAAAAGGAAAAAGGAACTATATGAGGAAGTGGATATGTTAATTAACTTGACGAGAGTAATCATTTCACCATGTATATATCAAATCACCATGTTGCATACTTTGAATATATATAACGTTTACTTTAAAAAATAAATTTAAAAAAAAAATCAGGATTCGGTTGGATGAGGAAAATTCCCTGATACAAATATGGGTGGGTGGGTGGGGGTGGGGATGTAGTAAAAATAAGAAAAAACTAAGTGGATAGTTATTAAGATATGGAAAAATTAAGATAGCCAAAGAAGGCACAGTGAGTTAAGTATGGCCACAACGAGTGTGAAGATGACCTAGACTACAGTGATCCATCAAAAATCATCTCATAGGGAAGATAACCATGGCCTTCAAAAGATGGGCCTCATGAAGGACAGACAACATATAACCTCCACGGGAATGATATAATTTTCAGAACAGTGATTACACTTGTAAACCCAATAAGCCTAAAACCTATAAACAGCCTGAAAGGAAAAAACTAGGACAAAATCTGAGAATTCTGACACAACACTAAAAAGGCAAGGTTTACCAAAACACGAAATAAAGTTACTCAGGTAATTAATCACCCTTCACTGACTTGAGTGGAGATATATATAATTAGCAAGTGCGTGCATAAAAAATTAACTGCTTATTCAAGATTGCAGAGATAAAAAGGCAAGGCAAGAGAAGATTAAGTGTTTGAACAGCATCTAAAAGAAACTGTACGAAATCTTTCTAAAAGCAAAAAGGAAGACTGCGCTGAAAATATATTACTGATTAAAAGCGCTGAACCTTAGAGATCTGGGGTTTGATGCCTAAAGATTAGAAAAATAAAACAAGCTGGCTACCAGAAGAAAAAAAATTGCCCAGATTTATGGAAATGCAGCCTACCTAAATATTTTGGCAGGTTAGAGGAACCATCAAAAGGGCTTTCGACCGGACTATACTGGATTTTAACCCAACTCGCACATTCTAGCTGAAGGTGCGAGAGGTTATAATTATAACACAATGCCAACTAGAAGCCTGGTTTTGACACCTAGAAATGGGTTTCATTTTCCCACCCCCCCTCATCACCAAAAATAAAACCCACACTTAAACCGGCCAACTGCTTTCCTACTGGCTGTAATATATACTAATCATTGGGTCAGGTCACTAAAGAACATTCAACCAATAACACATCCAAGAATTTTAAAAAATGGTTAAAAAATTACCAATTTGTAAAAAACCAAGCGTTTAAGTTCTGTTGACAATAAACCAGGTCTTTGTTTTTAAGGAATTTAGTTTGCACTAATTGATTACAAGCTGATGTATGCATGAATCCACTGTGCGTGCACATTATAGATTTTACATGCTTGTGAGCAAAGACAAAAATTTTAGAGGAAAACAAATGAA
>NW_011888804.1:8771100-8796279 GCF_000151845.1 Pteropus vampyrus
CTAAATATTTTGGCAGGTTAGAGGAACCATCAAAAGGGCTTTCGACCGGACTATACTGGATTTTAACCCAACTCGCACATTCTAGCTGAAGGTGCGAGAGGTTATAATTATAACACAATGCCAACTAGAAGCCTGGTTTTGACACCTAGAAATGGGTTTCATTTTCCCACCTCCCCTCATCACCAAAAATAAAACCCACACTTAAACCGGCCAACTGCTTTCCTACTGGCTGTAATATATACTAATCATTGGGTCAGGTCACTAAAGAACATTCAACCAATAACAAAGAATTTTAAAAAATGGTTAAAAAATTACCAATTTGTAAAAAACCAAGCGTTTAAGTTCTGTTGACAATAAACCAGGTCTTTGTTTTTAAGGAATTTAGTTTGCACTAATTGATTACAAGCTGATGTATGCATGAATCCACTGTGCGTGCACATTATAGATTTTACATGCTTGTGAGCAAAGACAAAAATTTTAGAGGAAAACAAATGAATGCTGCGAGGCATTTATGGTTTTAGTGCAGGCTTGGCCATTGACTAAGCAACCTGGGCACTTTGCCTAACCTCTGAGTCTTTTTCCTAATCTATAAATGAAATACCTAGGTCTGCTTTTCCTCTGGGAAGAAACTCCACCAAACCAAATGACAGCCTTTGAACTCCATCTCTCTGACTTACTGAGGGATAACATTCTAAAAGGCCACATAAACACAGAGTTTGATAAATGACCTAGTTCTATGCAAACAATTTTAAAGCAAAATTATTACTCAGACAGCTATGCTACATCATTAGCCTTTTCTATTTGTGTAGATAATTAAAGCCCTTATTTTTATATTTTATACCAGCTTCTGTGGGCCAGAATAATTTCAAATCATTCTTAAATGTTTCTTAATCCCAACACCAGAATTGAAGGAAGGCAGCTCTACTTACAGTTACGAATGTTATCCCAGTCGATTTTTGAGAAGAAAGGATGGCAGCAAAGGCCTTCAAACTTCAGTCTCTCTTTCTGGCCACACAACAAACTTTGAATCAGATCCAGCAATTCACTGCTAACTTTGGGGTCATCTGGAAACTTCAAAAACCGCTATTCCAAAAAAATAAAACAATGATTTCTTTTGCAAATTTGGCTTCACATGCCCCAAAGTTAAGAAAGTATCTCTCGTATACTCAAGTTTCTTTTTTTTTTTTTTTAAAGAAGGAAGTTTTATGCCCACTTAACTTTGAACCAAAGGCACGTTCCCAAAATAAATGGCCTGTTCACATCAGTAGGTCTAGTTCCTTTGCACGGGTTCAACAGTTTTTATGACTTGACCCCTGTTCCCGTCTTCGTCTTGTCTAGCTAGGCTCCCCATCTCACTCCTTGCTGTCCAACAATGATGAGCTATTTAAAGCTGCCTGAACAGTCATGATGCTCTGTCTGCTAGAACACCCTCCTCAACTCGACCCCTTCTTCCCTGCCTACCTTCTCTACCCTATCACTGCCTCTTACGTGCTCCCTCTGTACTCTGCTTTGGCGCATGTGCAATGTATTTTGACATCTGTATGATGATGGAGAAAGAAGGCAGGGAGAGCCTTTCCCTTCTTGTTCATCACTGTAAACCTGGTGCCTAACAGTACCTAGTGCAATTCACTCATGGCTGAATGAGTGGACTGAAATGAAGGAAAAAAATTAGCCCTGAGAATCATCTAAGGGGAAACTTTAACTCAAGAGGAGACTCAAGAATAACAAGGAATATATGTATGTATTAAGCATATAAAATATGTGTTATACATATAAAAATATGTATTGAGCATTCCAGAAAGATGAAACTGGGCGAGATATAAAAATCTGTGAAATAAGTTCTCTTTTTCCTTTTGGTTGAAACTAAAACATACATATTTATTATATCCTTAAGAAATGGCCTTAACATAGTAGAAAGTCAGTTATTAGAAAAGGTTTAAATTCTACTTTATATATATATTACTGTATTTTTAATTCATGTCCTCAATCATATTTGAGAGCTGTTAGTACTAAGAAAAAGTACATAGCCTAATATCAAAAGCATGGACTTCAAAGCCAGACTGCCTGTATTATTTTGGGCAGGTTACTTAACCACTCTGTGCTTTGGTTTCTATGTCTGTAAATTGAAAATAATAATAATATCTACCTCATAGTGTTTTTGGACAATTTGCCAAGTTAATAAACTACATTTCATCAATTCTAAGACTCGCATTTATTCACATTTAATAGTACTAAAATCAAAATGCATTTTATAATCAATCAAATATCAAATTCATTGGCAGCAGTTTTTACTTTTTAATGGTACATAAAATAATGGCGTAGGCTTACAATTAATTACTGGCAGCTGAAAGTCAATAAAATATAATTAAAGTGTTTAGAACAGCTTTTGGCAGAAAGTGAGGGCTAATATAAGTATTTGCTATTGTTATTAACCAAAACTGCTGGTTTAGATTACAAACATTCATTTGCACAACTTTTGAATGACATTTCTCAGTATTACTTCTAAATCTACGAGTTAGGCTCTTTACCTGGAAATTCATGATGTTGTTAAAGGTTCTGGCTGAGGTTCCCTCAGTGAATGGGGACCTTCCATAAACCATCTCATACGCGATAACTCCCACTGACCACCAGTCGCAGTCAGGACTGTAGACACCTTTCCCATCCCCATTCATCACGGTCAGCACTTCAGGGGCCATGTAATCTGGGGTCCCAATCGGGAGTTTGGCATTCACCTAGAAACCCGTAAATGAAATGAACACAGCAAACTTTCAATTATCCTCAGATAGATTGCCAACAGCCACATTTCAGACACAAGCTGATTTGCCACTGATTATTATTCTCCCAGGCACTTAAACCTTCTGTCAAGTGGCACACTGTCAGGCAATGCAAATGATTTACTAATTAAAAAAAAAGAAAAAGACAAAAAGCACATAATATAATTCAAAGGCAAAGGAGAAAGAGTTGCTGATGTACACCCTTTGGTTACACAAATTAGTGTGGGGTATATACCTGGAATGAAGATATATTTCCTGATACACGTTACTGATATGATAGAACTCTTACTTATGAAAACGGCAAAATGATAATAAATCCTAAAATGACTATAAGATCAATCTACCCATTACTGAAAAATGGGCAGCTAGCTGTCAACACAATATTACAAACATGTGTTATATCTCAAGTTTAACTATTTGGAATCGACATTCTGAATTGACCCACCCACAGGGCAAGATATTATAAATAACTTCTAGCAGAGGTCAAATGGTAATGTGTTCATTTTCCTCACTCCCAACTCCTGTTCCTTGGTTCCCTCCCCACTGTTCAGAAACCAGGACTCTCCAATCCAGTGGCGCCCAAGCACTTGACCTCAGCAAAGAAAGGTTAGGACAATGTAGGAAGTCTTTTTATAAAATTAAATATGGTCTGTTTAAAAAACTGTTCTTTCTTCTGATAATTTGTCCTTCTGGCTGTTTTAGTATTTCAATGTTCTCTGTTTCTTGAAATGATGCTCTTGACAGAAGTAGGTTTTCTGCCTCTCACCCCTACCCCTTCCTAGGCAACCTCGTAAGCTGGCAACCCTTTGAGTCTTCAAAACTGTGAAGAGTTATTGAGCCATGAAATCTGAAGTTTAAGGATAATTCTCTCTCTTCCCTATAAAACTGAAAGGGCCTGATGTTAGTCATGTACTATGCTGACCAGTTGTCCAATAACCCTACATCTAAAAAGGTTTCTCCCACATCAGCAGTTACATGGCACAAAAGCACTTTCTCCCCATTAAAGGATGTTAAGTGCCCCTGAGTGAGCCAAGAAATTTTAAAGGCAACACCATAAGGCTTGAATGCTGGGATTTATATCAAGACAGTAAACTTGCTTTGCTTTGACTGGGAATTGAGAGGAAAGTGAATGTTTAGAGAGGACAATGGGAGGTATCCTTTTCCCTATGATGAAGACCCAAGCTCTTCCAGCCTGTAATTTTAATCTTGTCCATTCCTGTGCCCCAAAGACCCATTGTTATAGGAAACAGGCTCATTCTCCTTACTTCCCCTCTTTTCACTCGCTCCCTTGGGCCCACCATAGGTGTTTCCTATCCCTAAACTCAGAAAGCAGTGTGACACCAGTCATCCATTGCTTTGGACAATAGGATTTCCATTCCAAGTACCCATTTGGCAAAGCTGGATGACCACACCACCCAGGAAACCCACAGGCCTGTATTGATGGACAACAGTAAAGAAAAAGGAGAAAATATTTGGTCTAAGACAGGGCGCCTTAAGCTTGAGGAATTGAAAGTAGCTTAAGTCAAGAGGAAGCCTTGATCCTGGGAAGCCTGAGCAAGACTCCGCCTTTTCATGTGTGTGTAAATGTTAATGAGCTCAGCACAAGATCAGGATTAAACTGCAAGGTTTTGGTAAAAACCCTCCATACTGAAAATGAGAAATAAATTATCTTTTAAATATCAAAACAAGAGAAGAAAAACTGTAATATCTTGATTTAACTAGGTGTTGGTAATGCCACTGTATCATTGATTAAACGCTTGCCCTTTATGCCAAATTACCCTGCAGAACCATTAACACACAATCCTCAAATATGTTTCATTTGCACTTATTGGGCTTTATTTTATCATCGCACCAGGTTGTTTGGGAATATTCAGTTCTTCTTGTTTATAGCTCACAGGGCTTGGTCACTTGCTCATAACCAAAGAGTTGAACTTGACTGGGTCATGTTTATCAGCACCACCCAGCAAAGGGTGTAATTTGTCAATGCCTCATATTCGAACTCATGATTAGCCTTATTGAAGTCAGATAACTCCCTAGTTCTTGCCCCATAACAGACAGGTGATTATACATATTTATAATCATCATTTTGTAAATTTTCTAAATTTTAAGGAAAAATACCCCCGAGCTTGCTTTTTGTACATTTCCTGCTACAGTAATGGTAATTAACAAAGACTTTTCATGACAATAGCTACTAACTTTCCATTAGCTATCACCCTCCAAGCACATTAAACCTGTTCAACATATAATCTCACACATCCTGATAAGGATTTTGCAAGATGCTTTCACTCTCCTCTGGGGGCAATTCACAGCCAGCTAATTAATCTGGATGAGATACTAAAAGTGGAATCATGCTCTAGGAGTCCAGGGTGCCTGCAGTAAGTACATCATCTGACAAGGCCCCAGTTCTAAACTTTAGTTCATTTTACCGTATTGACAGGTAAAAATACACCAGTTCAGGAAGAGACAGTAAGAAAATGACTAGGAGACAGAAGGGTCAGTCACATTTGGAGAGACAGAGGTTAAAAAAAGAAAAGAATTAATCTAGCAGATTAGTTTACAAGCAGAAAGCAGATGAGAAGAATGTAAGAAAGCCATCGTCTTCCTCCTTCTAATCCCACTTCTCATAAAAGGCTTAAACATAAAACTGTTTCAATCCAACTCACCCCATCTAGCTGCCCAGGGCATACACATACACTTGCAGAAGCAGGGGGTAAATAAAATGAAAATAAAAATCTGACTAAGTTGTTCCTCTTGTGGAAAAGAAAGAAAATCTTTTCATTCCTACATAAATCTCAAAAAGGGCTATCTCCTATGGGTTTCCAACTGCTAATGGGGCTGATTATCACTTAACATGCTATCACGAATGTGCTTTGTTTATAATCTCCTTACAACTATTTTCGTGAGGGCTGAATATGACAGGTTGGAAGTGTTAGCCGTCTGACATTCTTTGAGATTCTAATAAGGTGAAGTGCGTGATCTAAGTCACACAGAAAGTCAATGGCACATCTCAGCTCAACACCCAAATCTCCAAGCAGTAAGATCCAGCTGTATTCACTAACAAAAATATTCCAAAGCAATTTTCTAAGAAACTTGAAATAAAGACAATGGAGATGGAAACTCAACAGATCTGATTCACAAATAATATGTAATAATTTCCGTAAATGTAGATTCTATTTTATATAGTATATTTTGGGTACAAAAAAAAACATTTAGAACCTACTTTTTAGGCCTATAAAACATTCTATTCAAAAGAAACATTTTTTTAACCCACCAACATTGATCAAAAATACCAAAAAAAATTATAATTTTATATCCATACTTGATCTAGTTTGCAGATTCTTGTTCTTCTATAATAAAAGAGCGTTTGCACTTTAAAAAAATGTTAAAAATTCCTTTTCTGCTGGCACGTTCTGGCCCTAAAAGTAGAAAGTTCTAGAGAAATGATTCTCTCCCCAAGAGGAGAAGAGTTACAATATTCTCGAATGTACAGGGCTGAGTTGCCGTGTCTCCTTGACCAAAATAATCAGGGGTTAAGCATGTTAAGCTGCAAATAAAACCGAGTGCCTCCGGGAGGCTCCCTGCCTGGAGTGAAGGTTGCTACAATTAGAAGACCCGAAAAGGGCAATTTGAAGCACTGAAAAATAGGAAGCTAAAATGAAGAGGAGTCCTGCTCTCCACCAAGGGCTTTGAAGAGAGCGGCTCCAGATGCAGAGATAAAGCCTTATTCTAAATTCCCATTTATTTACCAAGTAGAGACTTTAGATCTTAATCTAGCATTCCAAGTAGGTTTTCTTATTGCAAATACATATTGCTAGCCCTAGCTACCTAGCTTTCTGATGCTTCTCAATCTACTGCAGTGATTCTCAATCAGGTATGATTTTGCCCTCCCGGGGGTCAGTTAGCAATGTCTGGAGACATTTTTGATAGTCGCAGCTGGAGAGGAAGGTGCTATTGGATAGAGGCCAGGGATGTAGCTGAACATCTCATATCACACAGGACAGCCCTACAATAAAGAATTATCGGAGCAAACTGTCAGTGGTGCTGACTATGTGCCTACGCTTCGATTATTATCAGGCTATGTACCTCTGCTCCAATTTATTTCTAGATGCATGAGTTTTTTAAGGTCACTAATGCAATGTATAAGTTTTTTAATCCTAGGTGATAAAACTTATGCTTTACTTAACTTTTCTCCTGTATTCCACTTTTATTCCACTAAATTCAATTCCTAAGTTTTCATGCCTGTTTCAGAATTATATGAAATTTTTACAACATAAAATGCTTTGATTTTATAACCTAATTCTTAATGTAATGATCAGGTGGAATAGATTATAAAGAAACATAATCTGAAATAATACCTACCTTTCCTCCAAGGAATTTGGAAACAAAAAGAGCAATTTTACATATTGCCCTTTATGTGAGGACTTAAGTCTTACAACTGGGGACATTTCAAAGAGCAGCTTCTCTAACCTCTTAATTTGTGCATTTTTACTAGAATCAGTATTTTCTAAAGAATAAAAGGCCAAGTTCATAAGGATTTTATCTAGGTCGCCAAGAGGTTCAGTTGTAAAATTAGTCTTAAAATCTAAGTTGATTTTCTCTTAGATCTACCATGTTTTACATAATGACTTCTAAACTCACATTTTAGTATGCATAATCTTTATTAGATTTTTTTAAATCTAATTTTTTTCCTTTGTCATCTTTTCCCTAAAGTATTCTCACTCTTGATCTCAATAGCTACCCTCCTGCCTTCCTACTTAGCACAAAGAATATATTTTAATTTTTACCAAAGTTCCAGGACTTAAAATTGACATTTTGAGTGCTTGGTTCTTAACGCTTAAGGGTATTCAGTTCAAATGCTCTGGTGATTAAATTTTGCTGCATAGGAAATAAAAGATTTGAAATAAAGAAGGTTACATTTCATAAAAATATTTTAAGGTAGAAAAAGATAGTGTTAACAGAAGACAGTCTAGTACGGGCAAGAATCATGAAGGGAAAAACAAAATAAGCATTTTCCTTTCTTTTCAACCAAATTATAAAAACGTTCCAAAAAATGTCTTGAAGGGTATGAAGAGGTATTATACATAAGAATGCCAATGTCAGGTAAGTCTAGGAAATAGCTCTGTGTCCCCATCCCCACTTCCATTCCCCTGGAGAAGTCATTTCACACACTGGCAGACAATGGCTCCAAGATGTTGCTTTATCCCAGTATTTCCCAAACTTATGAGGATGACAGAATGCTTTTCAGTACAGCCTCTATTAAGCTATCTTACTGCATTTTGTTACCATCTTATTTGAGTTCATTTTCGCAGCTGATCCAAAATCGACTAGTTTGATGTGTCCTGTTCGATCAATGAGGATGTTCTCGGGCTTGATGTCTCTGTAAGGAAATCAGGGCCACAAATTAGTGCTGTCTTCTCCATGCCAGTCAGCAGGCAATTGCTGACCTAGGACATTGATTCGGTCAGAACGCTTACTTTGTATTCTGCTATGCAGACCTCTCCAACTGATGGACAAAAATACTAAGCATACATTTTGCAAAACAAATTTAAGGGGAAAAAAAGGAAGAATTAGAAGAAAGAAAATAAGGAGGGGTAGGAGGGAGGTGGGGGAAGGAAGGGAACAAATGCAGGTTATTAGATGGATGATTTCTCCTAGAGACATACATTTTACATTAAGTAAACTGAGACCAAAAGAAGCTAGGGGACTGGCCCAGGGTCATGCAGCTTGTCAGTGGAAAAGCTGAGACTCTATTCCAGATTTTGTAATACCTGGTCTAACCGTCTAACCATCGTTCCATTCCCACAACATTCTCAGATGAACGTAAAACATCAGATGAGTGAGGATGTAAAAACACACTTTTCAACTGAGGACTCTGCGGAACATCTTTGTGAATTACTAACGGGTGAGATCAGAAGTACAACTTCATGGTCTTCTGGTCCTATGTGGTATTTCAGTTCCTTCTGCAAATCAAATTCCATTTTTCTACCATATAATTCAAAGAACCCATACGAGAGTTCCCAGTCTTATCAGCTACACTTACAGATCGTACTAGCAAACTTGAGAACATTACAATTCTAGATCTACTTCACTGTGGAATGGGTAAGCTGAAATGCCACTTTGGAAAGTTTATTTTTAGCCAATTATAGTTAAGAATGGCTAAAAATTGGATGGAGCATTATTTTGCTACTAAAATCATTCATGCATTCACTCTATTACAGGAACTCTTAGGTGATACAGATAAATTCTCAGCAGACTTGAGAGAGTCTCACTTACCGATGTACATATCCCATCTGATGAACGCTGTGAACGGCCAAAATCAGTTCGGCTAGGTAAAACTGAATCATATTTTCATCTAATTGGTCCTCATATCTATTCAAAAGTGACAGCAAGTCCCCTCCAGGCTGATATTCCATAACCTGTATAGAATGCCAAAACTGTTAATTCTTCATACACCACCCCCCACCCCCGCAATAAAAGGAAATGTCTCAATTAGAGCCTCAAATACTGCCTGATGTGTTATAATTACAATGTCTGCACAAAGCAATGAAGATGTGTGAGACATATTATAAGTCACGTAGAATGAGGTCCCTGCCCTGAGGAAATTACATCCGTTCCCCAAGAGAATCAATATAATGAAATACTGGTACCAGACACCATGTACGGTGTTTGCAAGGCAAACTTGAAAAGTCGAATTAAATCCACCCCCTCACCCACCCACCCACCCACATCGACACCCAGACATTCCCTCGGATTACCCACATAGCGCAGATGGAAATCCCTGGAGGGCAACAAACCCTGCTGCTCTCCTTCTGCATCCCCCTCAGCACCCAGCAGAAAACAGGAGGTGTGCATGAAACGTGATACAACCTTCTCCTTTAAGTCAATGGAAAGGCAACCTGTCTCTATTAAATACTTAAACGTGAACATATATCCTTGGACCTCGTAATTCCACTTCTGATACTTCATTTTACAAGAACTTGTAAGAGTTTGTAAGTAGATATAAATAGATTCACTGCAGCCCTGTTTGTAACACAGGTGGGGGAAAACCTGGAAATCACCCAAATATCCATCATTAAGAGATATGATATAGCTAAAGAATGGGATAAGATGCAGATATTAAAATGAATGGACTCAATCCATTCATACTGTGAAAATATAAAGTGATATCCTATACAGGATAAAGTACAACCCCTTTTTGTGATTAAAAATTATATATTTAATTTGTTAATATATACATAGGCAAAATATCTAAAAAGGAATATAAAGTATGGCCTCAGGTACAATGTTTGAGTAGCAAATTCCTTCCACCCCAAGGAATTTAAATCCTCCTCCTTTCAATGAAAACCATGTGTGATAGTCCTAAGTCAACAGGATGCTTTGAGGCCAGTTTGCCTGCGTGACTTTACACTCCAACCTGGTGCCTTCACCTCTCTGCCTTTCAGTTTCATCCTCTGTGAAATGGGGATAAGCCTAATTCCCCTAAAATACTGATCCTGGCACCAACAAGGCCCTCCACACCATTCAAGTCCTTTCCTTTCCCTCCCTTTACGGCATGACCCTTTACACTCTGCCTGGGAGAGGCTGGGACCCGTTGTGACCATCTTTGCAACCATGTCAATGGTTACTGGGTTCTCCTCCTGTCCTTTGCTCTGATTTCCCATTTTAAGAGCCACGTGATAAATGTCATTTGTTTTAAGGTATCTCGAATCCTTTCTGGAAAGAGGCAAAATCCGAATAAATGTCTTTTAAAAACACTAAATCTCTCAAACTATTGCATCCTGGAGTTCAACTCTGGGATTTGAATTTTCTCCACCCTCCTCCAAACTCCTGTTCGCTTTTGGTCCAGAATTAGAAGAAAACTCTAGTCAAGGCAGGCGAGGAGCATCTGCACATATTCCCCAGAGCGCCCAAGCTGGGCCAGTAAAAACTCTGCTCGGCACCAAGGCAACCCTACTCCAGAGACCCCCGGAGGAATCGGTGACTTGCATGTCCTCCCAGAGGGCTCCATGTCACCTGGGAGTCTCTCCCCTCTTCGCATGGCAGATACTTAGCCTGATACTGGACAATTTGCAAATTGCTGACAAAATCTGATTTAGGAACTAAAAAGAACAGCAACACTTAGAAGGGTGGCAGCTAAAATGAAGACTTTATTTCCCCCAAATTCACAGCAGACATAAGCTACTTGTCCCAGTCCTAGTGGAGCCCAAAGGAGCCACCTGGCTGCCTATAGCTCACCCACTCATCCCAACCGGTTCTCCAGAGGCCTTGGGTATGTGGGTGAATGCTAATTTTTACGTCTGTTTTAAATATATATTGCCATTAAAAAGGTCTTAAACATCCGAAAAAAAAAAAAAAATTCGCAGATAACTGAAGTACTCATGCTTTTAGAACAGAAATTTCTTAAAATAAGAACAGTGCATATTTATGACGACACATTGCAGTTATAAAGTTTCTAATCCGGCTCTATTAAAGATGTAAAAAAAATAGAACAGCTTTTTAGAACAGCTTTCAAGTTTAAGGATGAGAAAGTCAAACCCGTAGCAGCTGCCTTTTAAGCACTCATGAACTGACCACTGTTTAGTTAGTACCCAGCTACTCCTGACGAGTGTATTTTTAATGACCAGCAAAATAGTTCAGAAAATAAGAACCATCTCTTAGAATGGCAAAAAGATATGCATTCTTTGCTCCTATTCAGAAAATCAAATTTCCTGAGCAGAGAATCCCCACCCAAACTAGATTAGTCTTTTCTACTAGTCAAACAACTTTTTATTTCTTCAGAATCAGGGTTGATTGAGAAAACGAGCAACAAAAATTAGAACAGCTGCTAAGCAGCATGCTCTACTACATGAGGCCAAAATAGGCATATGAAATGACAAACCTCTAAATAGATTGGATCCTTATTAAAGAAGCTAATCAAACTTGACCCATCAACACAATTCCAGATTACCATACGAAAAATTCCAACTGTGCACCATTAGGAGAACTTACCTTGGAAATTTACTATCCCAAGTAAATTTAGCTATCCCAAGATGTTACCCCTAATCCTCAAACTATCCTATCCCACTGGGGCACAGTTGCTCATGTTGGTAGAAATGTGGCCCACGAGAAGACAGCTTGCACGTGGCCAACCCAAGCTTAATCAATCATCTGGCTGTTGAGCTTAGAGATACCAATAAAGAACCAGGACACGAGTGCTTTCAGAAAACACTTGTAGGCTTTTAAAAATGGTACCAAATCAAGAAGCTCCAAAAGCATCATCAAAAGTCACAAACTAAGAGTCTTCAAGACCAGGGTCGACAGAACACTATGAACAAATTAAGGCCAAAGTCGCCACCCAGCCTGTGCCAGAACATCCATTCACAGCATCCAGTTTTGTCCAAAAGTGTGACTCTATCCCTGACTTACTACTCAGTGATACCCACTGAGGTGCTGATCCTACCAAACTGTGGTTTCTAACCTAAACAGACTGGCAAGTCCTCTAGGATCGAACTTCTCAAACTTGTCTTTGGGGACTCACTTTGGGGAAGCACTATTTTAAAATAAATAAACCACATTCATCCAAATTATTATTTGAGTGCCTACTATGTGTCAGGCAATGTTCTAGATATTAAGAAAACAGCAGTGATTGAAACAGACAAAAATACCTGCCTTCATGGAGCTGGAATTCTAGTGAAATGAAATTTTTAAAAATATATTAAGTAGTATGAAAGGGTAAAGTATGCCTCTTTTCCATCTTAACCATTCAGGGAGCTTGTTAAAAATGTGGATTCCAGGGACCAATCCAGACTTTGTGGATCAGGGTCCATGGGTGGGGTCCAGGAATCTGTATTTTTAAGGAACTGCCAGGGTGATTGTGATGCAGCCAGTCCAGCACTGTATTGAGACCTGCTGCTGATGAAACTGTGGAGCCCATGTGGCTCCCTATGCCATCCAACTGAAAAGTTTCTACAGCAAAGGTGCCCTTGTATGAAACCTGGCCTTAATACAGCCATCACTTTTGCCACTTAACATTTTTTTGAATGTCTACCTAGAGCCCTTGTGCATTATCAAGACAAGATCACTGACAACAAATGGCTGGAAAATAACCAGTCCATTAGCACTGAAGCAACAATCTCCCATCCTTGCAAGGACAGGAGATGTCCCTGCTCGCAATGAACAACTGCACGTCACCCAAGTGGTGATCACCAAGGCATGGTAATCAAAGTCCAGGGAGGCGGGAGGAGGGAAAAAGAGCCCGAGAGTGAAATAGCCCTGAACAATGTGACAACCCCATGGTTGGCAGGGAAAGCACAGCAGCTGACAGACGAGCCTGGCTTAGAGCTATAATGGACTTGCTCTGTTAAAGCAAAGATGTTCAGGCCAACAGAGACAGACCCTCCCGATGGCAGCAGCTGCAGATGCTAATTAAAGGGCAAGTCTTACATGTGTTCGGCTTGGAAGGAGCGGCTGCTTCTCTGCTGGTGTTTGCATCTATACCCTCAAGTACAGGAATGGCAACGCCCATCGGTTGTGTTGCATTTGAAACAAAGGACAAATGTGTGTGTGTGCATGTGTGTGTACGTGTCATGCACGTGTATGCACAATGCATATACCTGCACACTTGCATGCACATGTATCTATATGTGGGGGGGAGGAGTGTGAATATTTAATAGTTCTTTAGTACTCTATTCCAATTTGCATAGGGTGTCATTAGAGGCATGCTGTGCTGGTCACCACTTAGAAATGTGTCCTTGAAATACTTGCACCACAATCAGCATGACTGAAAGTGCCAAGAAAATGTAACAGTGCTATTGGCATCACTATCTGCTCTGCCCAGTGTTCCGGATCTTTGGCATGGGGGGCGTAAGGAAGGGACCCTCAAAGCAGACTGGCCCTTGGCAGAGACCCTAAATTATTCTTCTTGACTGGCAAGATGACCAAGAGAAAAAGACAGGTGGCCCTTTATTTCAGAAACTATGAATCCCAGCCTGATTCGTCCATCTATTCAAAATAATCTTCACTGAGCACTGAATCACCCAGAGTCTTGGCCACAAACAGACAGCGCACTCAAACTAGGTAACTGAGGACATGAATTAATGAAGGGGCGATTTACAAAGGTACGGTTAAGGTTAAAGAAAATAAATTGGGGACAGTGAAGCTGGTTAACAACAGAAGAAGTACCATTCCTTGGCCTAAAAGAGCATGAAAATGGATCTTAGATGTGTAATTATTACCAAAGGAGTGAAAGGAAGACACATTAACCAGATACAAACTAGAACTATAGCAATAGGACCATGGTTCTCAAAGTAGGGTCCCCAGATCAGCAGCAGCAGCACCATCCTCACCTAGGAGCTGGCTACAAATGCAAATTCTTGGGCCCCACCCCAGACCTACTGAATCATAAACTCTGATGGCAATGCCAGGCAAACTGGGACAACAGAAGTAAGACGGTAACACTCTAAATGCACTCGCTTGAAATATGCCTCAAAAGACCAGGAAACAAAACAAGCATTTCAAAGGCACAGAGAACTCAAAGAAACCCCCAAGGCAATAACACACTCAGCAATTGAATTGGGGTCAATAAGAGGTATTACTATCCCATTTCACCAATGAGAAAATTGAAGCCGAAAAAGTCAATGACTCCGGAGAGGCCAACAAGGAACAGAAATGAAACAAGAACCTATATTCTAAGTAACAGCTTCCTTCTGACGGGCAGCTGTCTTCCAAACCCTGGTTCCTGAAGCAGCAGCACGTGATCACCCTGGAGAGTTTTGCGACATGCCTAAAAACGGGATAATTTTACCCGAGAGATCAAAACAGCACATGTCTCGCTGTCAAAACTATCCTAAGCTGCCACATTTCACTAAAATAAACAATGAGGTTGTATTTAACTCTCTCCAGACTCCCAACAACAGCACGGGCTGATGTTCCATACAGGTCGGTCACTGCCAAGAAACAGCCCACCTCTGAATTGAACCTACATGAAAAGGAAACACCGTCCACGAAATGGCATGGCTGAAAGTGAGACAGGAAATATAAAGAACTAATTCAAAGTGGGACATCGGAACCAGGGTCATATTAGAAGTGGTTTTAGATGTGACGGCATAATGTAAAGAGTCAAAATATGGGAGGTGGATCTAGGAAGATTGTCTTCAAAACCCACTGTTTTAATCTCTGTGGCAGATGATAACTTGTCCCCCAAATCCATTGTTCCCTTCTTCCATAAGTAATAAGAATTTTAGCTGGATATAGGCCGTGCGGCTAGATAGTACAGGTATGTAGTCATATGACGAAGTTCTGGTCAACAAAATGCGAAAGGAAATGATGTGCCCCACTTCCATATCATTCTTTGTAAAAGAAATTTGCTTGCTCTGCTTTTCTGCCCCTTTCTCTTACCAGCCAGGTGGAACAAAGGCATGAAATGGCCCAAGTTCAAGCACGTCAAAGAAGACAACATCCTAAGGGATGGGGGAACCACAAGATGAAAGGAACCTGGATCCCTGAATTATTACATATAACAGAGCTGCTCCACCAACCTGAATCATATCTGGGGGTCATTTTGTTATAGTAGCTTAGCCTATTAGACCTTAACTAATGCAACTCTATGTGTGACTGGGGAAAAACACTGGGAATGAACAGAGGAAAGTTGGCGTAGGGACAGATTCATGGGTCAGTTACAGGCTCAGAGCTAGGGCAGACTGAAGAGACCCAGGGTATGAAAAATATCAATACAAAGCCAACAAGCTTTAAGAAACTCACATAGAATTTAGATATAACAATACTACAAGTGGTGAGTAGCAAAACAGTTTTCTTTCTAAAGACCAGCTCCTTTGTGGAAGGACACCAACGAAGGCATGTTATACAGAATTGAACAGATTTCACCATGAACCAGATTAACAAAGCACTGTTTTCATGTGCTGCCTGCCAGAATGCACGACTAGCTTTGTTATATACAACCAGACGTTACAAGAGACTTTGCTACAATTTTCTATATACCAGAAAATGGTAAGCAACATTTATTGGTATGTAACTACAAATGGCAAATTTTTAAGCACTAAAATTCGAAAGGACCCAAGTTCAATTTCTTTGCATTGCACTTCCAATTTTGAAAATCTCACTGGGTCTATCTTGAATTATATACTTTAGAGCAGTGGTTCCCCAACCTTTTTGGCACCAGGGACCAGTGCTTCTACGAGAATCTAACGCCTGATGATCTGAGGTGGAGCTGAGGCGGTGATGCTAGCGCTGGGGAGCGGCTGCAAATACAGATGAAGCTTCGCTGGCTTGCCCACTGCTCACCTCCTGCTGTGCGGCCCAGTTCCTAACAGGCCACGGACCCATACCAGTCCACGGTCCAGGAGCTCACACTGCTAACACATGATTTTCATAAAAAAACAAGTACATCTGTACATAAATCAAATTTCTGTGAAATTAATCATGCATTCACCCAATAAATATTTCTTAAGTATTTATTTGGGAAACTCTACTGGAAGCAAGGAAGATATATCCCTCCCATCATGGAGAGAGTAGCCTGGTGAGGGAGACCAACACCCACTCAGGAAGAGGAAGTACTGAGTGCTATATAGTCCAGTAAATAGTCCAGGAAGTTTCTAGAAAAAGTAATATCTTGTCCAAGCCCAGGAGAAATAGGAGTTAGCCAGGGAAACAAGGAAAGAGGTTACGGCATGGAGAAAGGTCAGAGCCAAGTTCAAAGAACCAAAGGAAGTTGAGGATGAATGCCAAGTGAAATGGTAAGCAACGAGGCTGGAGACATGTGCAGAAAAGGCCATGTAAAAGCCAGGAAGAGTTTGGACTTCGTCCAAAGGGCAGCAGGGAGTCTCGAAGGGTTTTAACAGTGGAAGACTTGGCTGCAGTGTGTAGAAGACCTGAGGGATGGGCAAAACAGATGGCAGGGAGAACAGTAAGGAGGTTTTTGCAAAAATGCAGGCAAAAGAATATAGCGGCCTGAAGTCACATAGTAGAAGCAGGGCTAGAGAGAAGAGATAGTTTTGAGAAATACATCAGAAGTGGAATCTTGTATTTTTTTCATTGATATTAAATGTCCCTTCAATGAAACTGCATTTGCATTACAAATTAATGTTTCACTGCCAGGGGAACTTATCATGATTTGTATGTTTCCCTAAACTTCAAAGTTTAGTGATCTTGAAGTCACCAATAGGTACAATGAAATTTCATTACTTTATGATGCCAATAAAGATCTACAGTCCCCTGATCTCGCAACAGCATGTGTTTACAGATTCAGAAATTTTCAGGTTGGGAAAGGTAAAATGGTGTATATACATTATATTATGTAATATCCTAGGGTAGTACCTGGGATATCGCCCTGTAATGAAATGAATTTGTAACTGCACAGCCATATGTATGAATCGCCACACTAAAAGGAATAAATATGAGAGTCCGGGTCAGATTTTGCTGCAGAGTTCAAGTTAGGCGTTGCTGCCAAATAAGTAACAAAAGAATCTGAGGTTATTCAGAGCTCTGGGTATTTCAGAATTGCTTACAAGGGATGGTGAATCTATAATCATATCTTAACTCCTATGCTGTTTGGATTTTTATATGAAAACCGTACCCTTAGCAAGCATTTTACTCCAAAGTACAAAAGTACTTGAGAAGACAGGGGCATAATTACAAGATCCCATCAGTGATACCCAACCGAGCTACTAAAGAAGGCTGTAAAAGTGTTGCAGCCAAGTATCAATGTGCTGGGCAACCAGAACTCCAGAAAGCAGCTCTTCTGAGATCATTCCCATTTTGCGAGATGGCAGGTGGAAAATCTGGGAAGATGGTTGTTAAGCTAAGGATGCTGACACCAGTAGCAAAATCCAGAGGAAAGTCCCACAGCCAAAAGGCCCAGAAAAGGAAGGCCCCTACACCTGGGAGCCATCCGAGCCGAGGAACGGCAGATATTCCCAGTCTGTGAGGTATTCCAGAAGGTTATGTCCAAGCAGTCCAGTTAAATATCCATGATTAAAAAGAAAGAGAAATTTCTCACCACTGTGACAAAACCAACTGGTAGGGACAAGAATGGTAACACCAAGAGTTTAAAATTTTCAAAACGCCCAACTAACTATTACCCTCCTGAAGATGTGCTTTGAAACTGTTGAGCCAGGAAAAACAAAGAACAAAACACACTATGGTCGACATAAAGAAAATTATGAGTGAGTGTCACTCCCAGGGCCCCTCTGATCAGCCTCACTGGCCACCAGAGACAAGCAGTGGTTTCCCCGAAGTGACTGAGCAGTGGCTTGCCACATGTGACAGGATCACTAGTTGTCATCTGAGTTACACAGAACACTCAGAATTTGTCATCGCCTCTACCGAACTGGCCTTGATGGCATGAAAGTCACAAAGCATCTGAACAATGTGTACTTTTAAGAAGCTGCATGAGATTGGACATCAAGAAGGTGAGCTCTTCACCTGAGAGGAAGAGAAATATGAGCTCATGGAGCAGTGCAAGGCAGACCAGAAAGCTGTGGATTCAACTTTTACCAACAATCAGAGCACATTCTACTTCCAAGACTGCCTGTATTCTGCGTTGCCTTAAAAACAAAGTTTATCCTCACAAGCTTGTCTTCTAAATCACTGGCAGAGCTCTAGTTAAAATATCCAAAGCTACAATAACAAACAAACCAATCCTGCTATTTCAAGGGAACTTCTTTTCTGAGGGCTAATGAAGAAGCCTGTTGAGACATCCAAATATGAGGGGCTCTGTAAAATACAGAGAGCACAAGGCAAATGCTGCCTATGCAACAAACATCCTGGAGCCTAGAAACACACCAAGGTCATTCATGAAGGTCAGGGCTCCATGCCCCAAGTCTCAAGGCAGGAGAGCTTCCGAGATCACATTCAAAGAAAGGAAGTTTCAGACCATAAACACGACAGGAGTAGGGTGGATTCTGAAGAAGCATGTGGTTGGTGCAAGGCCAGTCTCCCAACATATTCTTATGAGAATGTCCTGCTTAGAAGGCAAGGTGGAGTGGGGCTTGGGGGCTTCTCTTCCAGCATGGGTTCTGAGATAATATGAAACCAAGGCAAATAAACTGTCTATTCCAGGTCAGATATAAAGGCAGTAAAGTCTCCAAAAAATGCCCCATCAAATTTCAAGATAAATAGGAGTCCATCTCTCTCTTATATGAGCCTCTATAAAAGTTTATATTTTTATAAGAGAAAGATATTTTAAGGGCTGAATCAGGGACAAAAACTATTTCTAGGATACATTTTTTTTTTTTACTCTAGGAATCTACAGCCCCAAGAACCTAAACAAGGCCCCAAAATTAATTTTAGCACTCTATAAGTTATGCTACATGTACATCAAGAATACTATGGCACTGCTCAAAAGAACAAGGCAGATCTGTATGTACTGACATAGAAAGTTGTCCAAGATAAATCGCTGAAAGGCAAAAAGCAAGCCGAAGAGCAGCGCAGAGTGTAATATACCATTTTTGTTAAAACAAACTATACGCATGTATTATAAATACCGACATAGAACTATTCCCTCCATGATGAGTAGTTAAGGGTCAGAAAGAACATACATACCGCTAGTATTTGTTTCCCTAGAGAAAGGGACTAGCAAGAAAAATAGAGAATTTTCCCTTCTATTTCATACAGCTCTGCAGTATTTGCATTTTCTTAATAATAATCACGCATTATCTCCATTTTTAAAAATTAAAAATTTTAATGACATTAACTAGACTTATTCACAATATATACAAATAGCGAATCATTATATTATACACCTGAAACTAATATATCACTTATACCTCCATTAAAAACAAATTAAGGCAAGATTCTATAAAAGGTGGTATCAAACTATCCCCAAATAAATGACTTCTCATTATTGCTCTTTAATCCACAACTACGATATCCACCAATAAGTGAGGCTATTTCTAAATGGGCTAGCCCTAAATCTTTAGGATAAGGAAAATAGGAAGACACCTCAAAGTGAGGAAAGCAACTGAACGAATGAGAGGTGTCACAGACCACATGGGCAAGAACTACATTCGGTCCTAGGACTATGATATCTGAGTATCACAGCACTGGACTGACTCCAGAGAGATGGATGTAAAGACTCACCAGATAAAGGTTATTTTTGTCCTGAAAAGCATACTGTAATTGGGGGATCCAAGGACTTGTGCTCCGAGATAATATATTCCGTTCTTCCTCAAAAAATGAAACCTGGGGGAAAAGAAACATTTAGACAACTGTAATATAAGAAACTAAGTAGGAGGGAGGGGAAAAACGCCCTTTTCTCTCTCTTTAAGCCTAAACTGATGTCTCTAGTTTAAAAAAATCACTTAACCCAGCATTCTACAAATTATCCATTTGCCTACGTTACTCACAATTTTTGCCCGATCCCTAAGTTACCTGCTCAATTATTTATTTATCGTCCTTCTTTAAAGTCAACTCACTTCTTCTAAATCGAAATATCTTTCTCTTTCTCTTCCTCTTCACCTTCACTTCCTGAACAATTCAGTCCTAAAGCCATTAGGTAGAGCAGAACAAACTCAGCATCCATGACAGGTGGTAGAGCCATGGTGGCCCAGAACAGGGGGCCAGCCCCAGGTGAGAAGGACAGCAAACATGCGTGGGGGCAGCCCAATATAGGTATGGACGGCCCACGCAGGGTGAGGAAGGCATCTACTTGTAGGGACAGCCTGGAAGAGGGCATCTGAGCCCACCAAGGAGAGGGGGCAGCAGCAAAGACAGTAGAGTAGATGTACACAAATACATAAAAGAAGTTAAAATATTAAAGGCAATGTCACAGAAGAGAGTCATAAACATGGAAAAGGTGAAAAGTAGAATGAACCCTGTGAAGTTGGACTGGACTTTGAGGTACTGGTGGGAACACATGGTATCCAATATATATAGAAATAGAGATGTAAATGTATTGGGAGGAGGTAGGAAGATACACTCTATACATATATTCCCTAGCTCTGTCCACTGAAAAGGGTCTGTGACACCCTAATAGCGATGAGAACACCTAGGGCCCAGATCTTGGCTTCTAAATACCATTTTATACTAAAAGGAACAGGGCTCCCTAAAGAAATAACTGATCGCAGGGCCGGAGAAGATAAAGTAGGAGTACAAGAGCCTGAACATCTTACTGTACCAAAAAGCAAGATAGTACTCAAAGACGGGGATATGTCAAAAAGGCAAAAAGCAATCTGACTGAAAGAGGAAAATGCAAGTCTGAATAGATATAAATACAGGAATAAGTTAAAATTTTTATGAGGAATAGATATTTCCATAGCTTGAAAGAAGCTTCCTACAAAATATTTATGTAATTACAAAGGGAAAAGAGTAACTCCATAGTGGAGAAGCACGGCTGATACCAAAGTGAATCTCATCATGAATGTGCAAACGGAAACAGAGTCACCTGGCAGGATGCAATGAGAAGAACTGTGATATTCCTGCCAAAGATCTATAATCTGCATCTAAAGGGAGCAATATCTGACAAATCTAAATTTTATAAGATAACTGGCCTTTAATCTTCAGAATCGCCAAGGTCATGAGAGTCCAGGAAAAATTAAGAAACTGTCCCAGACTGAAGAGACTAAAAAAGACAGGACAAGGAAATGCCAGGTGTGAATCCTTTTGTTCTAAGAGACAATGAAGCAATTGGTGAAACTGGAGTGGGGCCTTAGATGGTAATAATGTATCATTATTAAAATTCTGATTTTGATGGTTATATCATGGTTTATAGGAAAACATCTTTATTGTAGAAAATGCACACTGAAGTATTTGGAGGCAATGGGGGCATCAGGTTGGCAACTTATTTTCAAACGGTTCCAGAAAAAAAAAAGTTGTTAGTACTGTATGTGACAGTGTTACATGTCAACTTCGCTAGGCTCTGCCCCCAGTCATTCAATCAAACACTAATCCAGGTTTGCTGTAAAGGTATTTTATACATGTGGGTAATACCCACAATCAGTTGACTTTAGTAAAGGAGATCATCCTTGACGATCTAGGTGGGCCTTACTCAATCAGTCGAAAGGTCTTAAGAAAAGAAACTGAGAATTCCCTGAGAAAGGAGAAATTCTTCCTCAAGATTGTGTCGTCAGTTCCTGCCCAAGAATTTCCATATTACCGGCCTGTCCTACAGATTTGAGATTTTCCAGCCCCTACAATTTTAGGTAAGCTATACGTATATGTGTATGTATTGTATATTCAATGTGTATAAGTCTATATTTTCAATGTGTATATATAATATATGTTATTATATATACTATAGAACCCTGACTGATACACTACACTTGCAACTTTTCGATAAATTTGTGATTGTTTCAAAATAAAAAGAATTTTAAATATACCTTCTTCCATTTAGTTCTAACAATAACATCTGTGAAATTCCCAGGTTTTGCCATGCTAGTTAATAGTAAACTATTAAATGTTTTAAAATAGTTTTGTTCATGTACTACCTAAAGTCATCTTGCACATCACCAGTGATATAGCTAACACATTTGGGAAAAACACAACCCAACCCCATCATCTACTGCACCCCATTTGCTAATCCCTTCTTTTCCTGGCACACAAAAAGTGTTCAGTGAAGGTTGGCTGAACTGAAGAGTCGACATCTTACCTGCTCACTATCGACCCCTGAAGCTTCCCTTAAACTAAATGGTCTCTGAGGACTTCTTCCACTTCTCACAGGCTCCTGAGAGGTGTGCTGGCCCCTCCTGGGTGGCAGGTCTTGTCTGCAGGACACTACCTCTCCCTATCTCCTCCCTGGCATTTCCTTTCACTCACTCTGTGCTGGCTTCTCTCTCTTCATGCCCTTAAATTCTAAAGCCTCACCATGGCTCAGTCACGTACCTTACTTTTCTTATATCAACCCTCTTAAGGAATGGATAGGCGCCTTAATTAGCCCCTGTATGTGAATGATTTTTTAAAAACCCATATCTCAAAAGGGGTCATCTCAAGTAATTCGCCTGGAAGAAGGCACACCTATTTGGACACCTCTACTGCTTGCCTGCATGTAGTATGTTGGATAGCTTTCTTTTTACATATGCACTATTACCCATCTAAAACGTAAGCATCTCAAGGTCAGGGCTACATCTAATGCCTCTTCCCAAAGACATAGAAACACACCAACACAACAGGTGCTTAGTAAGTGTGTACAGATGATAGATGATGCTTAAGTGTTAAGAGTTTGAGGGGGCATCTCCCACTCCTCTCTTCCAAATGATTTGCCACATCCTGTCATTTTTCCTTCCTGTGAAGTTGCTCACACTGCATTACTAAACACAGGCTACATCATTCTTGGACACTGACAAGCAGCTTCCTGCCCTCTGCTACTTCTTTCACTGGAGGCCACACAAAATCACTGACGTCCTCAGACTCTGATCCCAACCTCTCCTTTCCAAAAGCCTAAGTGATCCTCAACCATCTCACAAATCAAACTGCCATTCCAAAACCTGGTTTCATGGGGAATGGTGAGTTACTGTTCAAAGGGTACAGAATTTCTGTTTGGGATGATGAAAAAGTTCTAGAAATGGACAGTGGCTGTGGTTACGCAACATTGTGAATGCACTAACACCAATGAATCATCTTAAAAATGGTTTAATATGATCAATTTTATGTATATGTTGCCACAATAAAAATACGGTTCTTGAGATTTCCCATCAATTACCCTATCCCACTCAAACACCCTCATTTCTCCCCATTGCCCAATCTATTTGTTCTAAACCACTAAAAACAAAAACACTATACGCGGCATTCTAGTATTCAAACCTCCAGAACGTCACACACACTACACTTGTACCTGGCACGTTCTCATCACTTCTCTCTGCCCAAATCCTACATTCCCTCTCAGCAGTGTGAACTTGCTCTAATTGTCCCTGGCTCACCCACATCTCTCCTCACTCCATCGTTCTCGAATTTGCTAACTGCTCCATCTCCTGTGACGCTTTAGCTGGTAAGCGACGGCTTTCTATATCTGCATTTTCCCTCTGCTTTCCAAGGTTGTTTTTAAACCTTGAAACTAGCAGCCATAGAGCTTCAATTCCTTGTGCAGGCTTCCCACGGAGCCAGGTACATTATTAGACACATGATGCACACTCGAACGTCTGTAACTAATAAATTACTCTCTGAACTCCAAGGCTGATGGCTGTCTCTCCAGAAACACAGCAAATGAATCAATATATCTGGAGCAGCAGGCTTGTTTAAAAGAAAAAACACCACAACCTTAAAGATAACTTCTTACTTGCTCTCAAACAAGCAACGCCCTAGCCACATATCAATTTTATTTAATTTCTTCAAAGGCTTGTTTTAAAATCAAATATACATGCCCATAACAGAAATATATAAAATGTGTATAAAAACAAATGCTGACTCACCCCATAATATGCATATCTCTAAGTCTCCAGCTGACAGCCATAAAAGATCATCTTAAATTCATTAATTAAAAGGCCAAGTTGGTTCTAAATAAAGTACAACTATAAAAACATGATAAAAAAATCAAGGGGAGCTTGTGAGCCTTCAAAGGAGTCAATAGCAGTACAAGAAGAAGAGCTAAGAACACAAGAGACCTTTCTGCCCATGCAACCTTAATTAATCACAGAGTCACAGAGGAAAATGTGTTTCATCTCAGATGTCAATTCAGCAGATGACTGACTGTCTCTGCAACGAACATTCTGGTGCAGAAAGCAGAAAGGGTGTGACGCTAAAATGCTCCTACCTGTTCCTGGGCCAATAAGGCCTTCTTCTTCATGACTTTCATGGCATAGATGTCCCCAGTAGCTCTCTCTCTTACCACGTGCACTTCTGCAAAGTGTCCACAACCTACCAGACTTCTGACCTCAAAGTCCTTTACTGAAGGCTGGAGCTCCTGTAACTCAGCTACAGTGTCGGAATCTGCAAAAGATGAGAGAGTTACTCCCAGGTAAATAAAGCTCTTTGAATACATGCATCTTTATGAAAGCCAAAAAAGAAAGATGAAAGTGTTCTCATGTCTGCCCTCACAGTCAAAAGACATTTAGTCACTTCCTCATCATCGTGAATAATCATAAAATCAGCACAAAAGTGTTTTTGTATGTTAAAATTAAGGGCTCCAGAAATTCCAAAGCACAGTTTCCATGGCAGCTATAATTTGAATCCTGTAGACTTAGAAAATAGGGGAAGGAGAACACAGAACATGCTTTTCTTTCTCCTCCCTGAAGGCTGCAGGGCAGTGCTGGTCAAAGCTGCTTATCCACATTTAGTCCAGTTTACAATGAGATGTAAGCACCATGATTCCCATCTCAATCAATTTGGAAGTTGGTTTCCAAATCATTTCATTCTGTCTACATGTGCTCTGCCCGGTTTTCTCCCAGTAGCCTTTTTTAACTCTCTTGAATTGTGTCAGAAATAGTGAGGCCTTCCCTACCTTAATACATGGCAATGCTCTCAAAAAAAAAAAAAAAAAAAA
>NW_011888804.1:8797615-8819350 GCF_000151845.1 Pteropus vampyrus
GGTTCCTGGCAAAAAAAAAAAAAAAAAAAAAAGCCTTAGCCCAAGGAACCAAATGGAGCCCTGACATTTGCTCTGCAGAGCTGACATGTCACACACCTGGAAGGGTTTGCAACTATCTTTCTCTTAACATGCAGTCTTATCCCTTTTCCTAGTGCAATCTTTCCATTGGTGTCTTAGTTTGCTTGGGCTGCTATAACAAATATCATAGACAAGGTGGCTTAAACAAAAGGTATTTATTTCTCATAATGCTGGGAAGTCCAAGATCAAGGTGTTGGTAGATTCAGTTCCTGGTGAGGGCCCACGTTCTAGCTTACAGACGGCCACCTTCTCACTGTGTCCTCACACGGCAGAGAGAAAGGGAGTTCTGGTCTCTCTCTCTCTTCTTATAAGAACATTAATCCCACCTTGGAAGCTCCATCCTCACGAACTCATCTAAATCTAATTACCTCCAAACACCATCACATTGAGGGTTATATAAATTTGGGCAGGACACAAACATTCAGTCATGGATCCTTCACGCATGAAGTATGAACTAAATAAATGGATAGCAGATTTGAAATCTAACATACATTTTTTTAAGACTCTAAGAACATTAGGCTGGGGCATCACTGGATATGCGACAATTCTAATGACCTGCAAGAATGGAGGGGAACAGCTGTGACTAACTGAAAAATTAAATGAGTCATGCACAGTATAGGGAAACTGTACCATATATAGGGTTATACTCCAAAGGAAGAAAAAAACAATCAAAATTACCCTGGAGAATCCCTCAGAAAAGTTCCACCTTGAAGACCAAGAGACTGTCTTGCAATCCCAGACGGACACTGGAGTCCTCCAGGCACTGGAATGGATCACCATTTCTGTAGGTTGTGCACCAGATAAGGCTGAAAGCCACATTCAGGGGTTACACTCAGCTCGCAAGTTGTTCTGACAATGACAGAGACTGAGTCCAACAAAGGGAAAAGCCATTTCATACCCACAGTCATTGAATGGCATATTGATGAATCAGCTAATGCAACTGTAATTGTTGTTACCCCCACACCCCTGCCCTCTCTTTGTTGCATGGGTGGAGACGAATTCACTCCAGATCAAAGGCACAGATGATGAACTCTGTTGCACTGTCTTCCCACCCACAGGTCACACCTCTCATTTTAATCAATCATCTTGAAAACACCTTTCTTTGGTCCCTTGGGGAATCAGGCAAGAGTGGTGGGTGGAGTCTCATGAATTCATTCATCGTGACCACTGCAGAAAATAAATCTAGAGCGCCTACATGGAGAATTCTATGCAGAAGCAGAATTGAAAGCTGCACGATATTTTCCTTTGAACCTGACATCACAGCGCCAGGTCCCATCTTTCTTCTCTGTCCTTTTCCAAGTTTCCTTCAGGTAAAGCATTTGAGTTTTGAATTATAATTCCCCAAATACACTGGCTTGCAACAGTCTGAGTTGAACCCGATTTCATTACTGCTTGCACACAAGGCCAATCTCTCTTGATTCTGTTAGGCCTTGGGCCCCCCAATTTGCTTAACGGCGCTTATCCAACTTATTACCTTTGGGTCTGTCACTGCCAACCATCGTGCATCTCAATCACACAAGTAGACAAACTGCTTACAGGCAAAAACACCGCAATACACTCTCAGAATTGTGAGAAACCACTCCAAATTTCAGCGACTTTTCCCAAAGGCTTTGGATTATTCAGTCGAACAGGTGAGATACTCAACTCAAGTCTATGACTATTATAAAAAAAAAAACTTCACGACGTCTCTCCATTCCAGCAACTTCTGTGATTCCAAAACCACATCATCCTACATCTCTGTAGGCCATGACAGTATTTAAGAGCTCAATGGGTACTGAATAATGAGGTGGAGATAAAGAGCCAAAGCACTGTAATGAAAAGCAGTCAAGGAATGACCTTGTCAGATAAACATTTGCACCCAGAGGAGAAAAGCCAACACAGCTGAGTGCATTGCTTCCTTTTTTGAAACTCAGTCATTCAACATTTCAACTTCTAGGAATTCATGCTTCACAGGAACACTGGCACAGGTGCTAGAAAAAGATACGTATGATGGGCACAGTTTGTAACAGAAAAATAATCAGAAATAACCTAAAGGTCCATCAACAGCAAAGTGGAATCAACCTAACAGTCCACCCACGTAAAAGAATATTAGGCACATGTTTAAAGAATTGGATAGCTCGATCTCCACCAAAGTATATATTCTTTAAGAGCAAGGACTTTTATCTGCTTTGATCACTACTGTAAACCCAGTACCTAAAACGGAACCTTGGCATCACATAGCAAGCGCTCCATAAATATTTGCTGAGTAAATATACTGCTGAGTGAGCAAAGCTAGTGGCAAAACATTATACACATATGTAAACAATAATACAAACGGAGCCACTTCAAAATGGAGCTGGAGCTGCCAGGTCAGAGGAACCGCTTTGCATATCTTAAAAGTCTCAAATCTTTGGCATGTTAAAACAGGACAAAAAAACGTTTGGACTGGGCCTACGCAAGGCTTGTGTCCCAAAAACTGTTTGCAAAAGCAAATAAAAAGCAGTTATTATGACTACTAGACTGATTACTACTGGACTGAAAATCAAAAACATTGTTTAGAATTAACATCACTACGTTACGGTATCTGCACCAATAAAAACGCCTTCCTTTTATTGATGTAATTGTTCTCCTTCCCTTTCTCATAAATACCCCATTGCCTTTGTGTCCTAATCAGAACATGATTTGGGCCTCTGCCTGAATCAGTGCCTCCCAAATAGCTATTCTCACTGATCTCAAATAAACATTTATATCTCATTTTGAAAAGACTTTTTAAGTTAATACATGTGATCCATTTTGTGTAAAATTAAACAACAGTAATGTTAGCGCATGCATGGAAAAGGGCTGATCAGTGATAGAGCTAACTAGCTGTTACATAGGGATTCATTATACTACTCTCGTTACCTTTACATATGTTTGAAAATATCCAGAATAAATAATTTATAAGGGCAAAAATATTTGCAATACTACGCACCAAATTATTAACAGTGGTTATCTCAGACAGGTTAAGATTTTGAGGGATTTTCTCTCACTTTGACCTTTTATATTTAACTTTATATTACATTTATAATTAGGGGGAAAAAACTTTTGAAAGTTATAATTTGCTCACAAGTACTAAAACTGTGCACATCAGAAGCTCTTGCCTATGGTGATTATAACTGAAACAGGGCAGAATTTCAGCTACTATCAAATCACCAAGAAAAGCCTAACTTCAACAATTATCAACACTTTTCTTTGCATGTTTTATTATCACACTCGCTTTTGTTGTTGTTGTTGTTGTTTTAACACAAATTATGAGATGCCGTGCTTAAGGTTTGGCCACTTATTTTGTTCACTTAGTATTATATCAGTCAACCAATATTGATTGAGCACCTACTATGTGTCAGACACTGTTTCAGGCACTGGGGATAGAATAGGAATTAAGAAACAAAAGTTCCTTCCCTGGTTCCCAGATGCTAGTCCACTGCCCTCCCTTGGCCCAAGGTAGGGACTCTGCTTCAAGGCTACACTCTGTCTCATTTCATCCAACAGTTTCCAAAGAAAATCTCCATTTCTGTGACATGGTTCAAGAAATTTAGGCAACGGCAGCTGTTGGACCCTTCTTCCCATGAGAAAATGAAGCTTACATTCCAAAACAGAAACTCAAATGGGTAAAAAAATTTATATATTATTAACGCAATCACCCTTCTTCAGTCATAACCTCTCAACTGTATTCTCTAGGAAGCCTCTTCGAAAATATGAAACAGTTCCCTGGAAGAGAATTCTATTAGGAAAATCTGCATTTCACCCAGCCTAGCCCCCTGATTACTGAATGAGTCTTGAAGTTATTGCTAAGGTAACAGAGGGCAGTCTCAAGAGGAATGAAGGTGCCTGTAGATGGCATGGTAAATTAGTCTGTTACATAATTTCCCTCCCCCTCCCACTTCCTATATGAGAATTTAAATATTCAAGAAAATTAGGTGGGAGTGTATTCAAACACATACAGAATGAGCAAATACCCAAGTACGTTTTAAAGTTAAAGATTCACAATATACTAAACACTGGTGAGGTTTGTAGCTATCATGGGTAACTATTTATTGAGTGTCTCTATGCGCCAGACAACACAAGCCTGGTCTGGGCACTAACTCATTCAATCCCCACAGAGCCTTATTAGATACGCATTTTCCCCATTTTGCAGAAGAAAATGAGAACAGGTAGGGTTCACACATAACTACCTAAAGTCACTGTTTTGATTTTATCTACTCAAAACTCCCGGCTCCTTTGGGTATTTGCACACCCCCATTCCATGAGGTCCCGGTTATCACAGTGCCCTGGGCACCCAAATGAGACCCATCACAAAACTTCACATCCTGGTCCAGTGACTGGTCAAGGGGTGGGCAAATGACCCAAAGCAGAGCTAGTAAGAATCTCTCCTGAGATTGTATTAATGTAATAGTGTAAGGTAAACCTCAAGCAGGATATCGTAGCCAATCTCCAAAGATGGTGCCCAGTGAGTCACGCCTCCTGAAATTCATGCCCTTAGGTAGTTCCCCAACGGGTAGAATGTGGGCAGCCCTACGACTCACTTCAAACAACAGAATGCAGCCAAGGGATCCTATGTCCCCTTCCAGGCCTAAGCCCTAAGAAGGCCTGGCCATGTCTACTTCTGTGCTTTTGAAAACCCTGAGCTGCCATGTAGGAAGTCCAAACATCTCTGCTAAAGAGACCATGAGATCAGGGGTCAGCGAGCTTTTTCTTAAAGGGCCAGAGACTAAATGTTTTAGGTTGTGTAGGCCTCAAGGTCTCAGTCACCACTACTTAAATGCTGCTGTAATGTGAAAGCAGCCATAGGCAACGACTAAACAAACGGGAGTGGCTGTATTCGGGCCACTTTGTTTATAAAACAGGCATCCCAGGCTGTGGCTGGCTCACCCCTGATGGAGAGACCACACAGAGGAGCCATGATAGCAACAGGCCCTAAGACTTTAGGAGAGAGGGAAAAGACCAGTCATTCCAGATTCCCAGCTGGGCCCGGCCTTCCAGCCAACATGCCAGACACTGGGTGAACCACCTTGAACATTCCAAACCAGGAAAGTCCCTGGTGCCTGAAATCTTGGCCAACATTGGACAGAGCATAGGAATCAGCTGGGCCCAAGTTGATCCACCAAAATCACAAGAGGTAATACGATGATTATCGTTTTAAGCCACTGAAGTTTAGGGTCATTGATTAACCTGCACACTTGGCACCACTGACATTTTGGAACCAGTAATTCTATGTTGTGGAGGGCTGTCCTGTGCATCATAGGACACTCAGCAGTATCTCTGGCCTCATCCATTAGATGCCAGTAGCAACCTCCACCCCTGCCCCAAATTTTGACAACCAAAAATGTCTCCAGACATTGCCAGGTATCCCTAACGGGTAAAATCACCACCGGGTCAAAAAACACTAGTGTAAGGTAAAAGACTATGAAACTGTAGCACCAGTAGCCAACTTCCATACCGTGCAGAAGTTAATCAAAGTCAAGAAAAGGGTGTGCACAGAACCAATTTATGACTTTTATAGGTCCTACAAACTTTTGCTTTCATCAGACCCTTCCTGCACTAAAAAAAAAAATCAAAAATTGTATTTTATGACTACAGTGGCATAAAGATAAATGTAATAAAGAACCATTATACATTATTTCTGTATTCATATTTATGATTTAAAAATAAATCACAATTAAACTAATTAAAATAAAATGAATTCATTAAAATTAAATATTGTGGGACCTTAGCACTGTCCCCACTATGCTTAATGGATAAGTCCACCGAGTCGGTGGAGGGATGGGCCAGAGGACATTATTTAGGTTTCTGGAATCAGACATGCCTAAAGTTTGACTCACCCCTAGATTTCTCAGTTTCATGAGCCATAAATTCACTTTTTGGCCTAAACCTAGTTTGAGCTGAGTTTCTGGCACTTGCAGTTAAGAGGCCTGACTTATCTGGTCTTCTAACTACAACAGGTAGAACCTGACCTTGAAGTAGGTCTGCCTAAGAGCAGAGTTACCTACTACCACCAACCACTAACTCATTCTGCGTCTGGCATCCTTCCAGTTTTTGTTTGTTTGTTTGTTTTTTAAGGTGAGGCAACCCTTGGTTGACCTCACAGATTGCAAGGACCTTGTCAGCTTACAATCCCTTAGTTTTTACACTTATAGCACCTGGTCTTCCTAGGTGGTCTTCCATCCTGGAAGCTAACCAGGCCCGACCCTGCTTAGCTTCCAAGATCACGGGATCAGGCTTATTCAGGGAAGCATGGCCATAGACCCTTCCAGTTTCTTCAGCAGGACAGATTTCAAGACAAAGTCTCCCAACTTACACTTCCGGACAAAGCTGCTCACGTGCTTAATCTTCATCAGCGCAGGCTGACTGCATTCTTCAAAGAGAACAAAGAGGGCATCTAATACCCCTTCTCGGGAAAGAGGAGACATCTGTTGTTGAGTCATAAGGGGTGGTTTTCCCTAAAAACAGCAAACAGCAGATGGAGACACTGTCAATAATGAAATGCTTTGATCAATAACATCCACAGAGAACATTACAAGCCACCAACTCGACTAACTGCTCACGACACATGCTAACAGCACAATTCTGTGGCTTCATTCTTTAAAGAGACTTCAATTGACAGTCATTAAGTTATCGCTTGTACGATTCCATTACTGTTTCTTTCATCAGCACCTAAGAAAAACTTCACAAACACGACACTAATTAGAAAAGGGAAGTGCGGTGAACACACAATGCAATGTATATATGTGCCTTACTGTTCAATTGTACCCTTGAAACTTGCTGGATTTCATTGACCAATGTCATCATAATAAAAATAAAAAGTTTAAAAAAGAAAAAAAATAAGGACCTTCTTTTTTAACAGTCTGAAGCTCACAGGAGCATTTACTCTGGACTCTACTGGTCCTGTCTCTGTCTCTACGGTAGGAAACAATGATTGCCTCTTCTTTCGCGTGTGCCCAGAGGTTTATTAATATAACTTCAGTTTCTTGAATTCAGTGGAATAATTAGAGAAGTATGAATGGAGTGACTATACTAAAGCTGAATTTATTCATAATCTGGAGCAACAGTTGCAAACTGGCAGACTGTATCTAGCCCACAGACATGTTTTGTTTGGTCTGTAGTATTTAAAATAATTTGAATTATCTGCCAATATTGAAAAATCAGATTTCGGGAAAAAAAAAATGGAGGGAAAGGGGATTCCTGGCTTCTCTTAAAGCACAGGTGGATCTAGGAACGTTGCCCCACACTCCTGCCTGGTGACTCTGAGCTGTAGCTGCATAATGCTGCCCCTCTGGGTAGGGGATGTGTTCTGCATTTAACTGACTCCAGATCTTCCATCTGGCTCACCTGACTCATTTGCACTCTTTCTGGCCCCTTAAAACATGAGTCTGGTCTATAGCCAGGCCATCGATTGTGTGGAGGTCCCTCTGCAAAGATGACCACCAACAGTTCCTCTAACTCTGAAGGCACTTGCTGCTATTCTCATCAAGAGCTGGAATCTATTTCCCCTCCCCTTGCTTCAACCAACAGAATGTGACACAGGCGACACTGTACTAGCACAGGGTAGAGCCCTTGAGAAGTCTGGTAGCTTTTGCTTTTGTTCTTTTGAGAAGTCAGCCACCACATCAAGAAGCTTGGGCTAGACCAGGGGTCAGCAAACCTACAGCCCATGGGCCAAATCTAGCCCACCACCTGTTTTTATAAATAAAGCTTTATCAGAACACAGCCACATTCATTAATTTACATACTGTCTATGGCTGCTTTTGCACTACAATGGCAGAGTTCAGTAGTTGCAACAAAGGCTGTATGGCCTACGGAGTCTAAAATACTTATTATCACAGAAAAAATTACAAGCCCCGTGTTAGACTTACCGAATAATGAAAGACCTCACACAGCCCAAAAATCAGGTGGAAGAACTCTGAGGTGCCCCAGTCAGCAGTCGGCACCCAGATGTTCCGGTCCTGACCAAGCTCCCTACTCAAGCTCCCTTGAATGACCCCAGCTGATGTCATAGGGCAGAGCAGATGAATCCAGCCAACCCACAGGATCGTAAGAAAAAAATAAATCACTGTTGCTTTAAACTTTGTGAGTAGTTTGTTACATGGCACTGGGTTATAGAAACAGTCTGGCTACATTTGAATTATCTGGAGAACTAGAGAATTTAAAAACAAAACAAAACAAAACAGATTCTCTGGTGTCCTCTCCCCAACCTACTGAATTAGACTTTTCCAGTTTGTAGCTTAGACTCTGTTTTATTAACGAGCTTCCCAAAAGATTCAAACCTCAGCCAGGTTTGCAAAGCACTGGGTCACAAGTGTTTTCATATCTGGCAAGGCCACCATATCGATTACTTTACCATTCTGCCGCTAGCTCAGAAAAATAAGATTCTTTGTTTTTCCTGTTCTTTATTGAGTGTAGACTAACTAGAGTAGCAGTTCCCAAATACATTAGTGATTCTTGTCTTCAAGTCTGCCATGAAATGAGAAAAAATGAATACCACATAATGACTCTTTTATATTATAAAGCTAAAAGGATTCAAATTTTAAAATAGTCCTTTTTTCTGAAATGATATCCTTCCTCTCTTGGTGTTTCTCAAAATGTTCTTTCTTTATGAAATAAAAGGACCAGACAATAATAGGTTTTTCTCTTTATCTGTTTTATTTTTTACATCTTACTTGGCAAAATAAAAAGTTGGCAAACCTAAGTCAACCCAAGAAATTTGGGAAATCCTATTGGTTCGAAAATCTAAAAGGCTCCTAAACTCTGACCTAGAGCTCGTTGGGAAGTACTATTAAGTAGAAACTGAGACCCAGTCTAAAGTATTTACCTAAATGGGAAACGAAATCAGTACTCTAGTAAAACCTTATTAAAACGGCACTGTGTGGGCAAAGAACAGTAACCTCTTCTGTTTACGTTAAGGCAAATGTTAGGTATAAGCTACACCTGAAAATAACAGCATTCCTGGTGGTGGGGAGGAACTAATCATTAAAAAAAAGATGAACTGGGGATTTGCCCACAATTTTTCCTGTTATAATGACATTTAAATATAAGACACACTTAATAAACTGACACACTCTGGCAGTGTTGGCCAACGGTTACATGACCACCCTCTGGAGTCAGACCAAAAATGCAGCCTGGCTCTGCCATTTACAAGTTGCATGATTCTGGGCGAGTACTTGCCTCCTTAAGTATCTGTCTCCTCTTTTCTGAAATGTAACTAAGAATAGTCCCTACTTCTGTTATGAAGCTAAAGAAAGATAATCAGGAACATGCTGGCTCTGTGCCCAGCACATTAGAAGCCATAGTTATTATGTAATCAGCACGGTATAAGCCCTTAATAAATTTTGTAATAAGTTGGGAAAGCTTTGGAGGAAAATGATAAAGGAGCTAAAATGTGGAAGCACTTCAGTCAGCTAAGGTTAGAGACGGGCTATTCATTTGTGAAAAATATCACATAACTTAAAATGGTGAGGGGGACGGACCCATAGAACAACCTAAGATTTCAATCTGTCTCCATCCTGATCTTTTTGAACATACCCCACTGCAAATATTTTGAATAAAGGTCATTAAGAACATTTTAGTATTTATCATCTCACAGGTACCCTATTTAAATACCTTCCTATATATTATAATCACTGCTAAGTGAACATAAATTTATTGTTATTATAACTAATGCTATTATATTTCTACACTTAGTAGAAATAATAGTTACCATTTATAAAGGGCTCACCAAGAGCTAGGCAAGAACTAAATGCTTTACATGGATTATCTCATTTAATCCTCACAACAATCCTGTGAATTAAGTGTTTTAACCTCTCTATCCTAAAGAGTGGCAAATAGATTCAGAGGAGACAAGTGACTCACCCAAGGTTATACAGCTAATAAGTGCTAGAACCAGGATTCAAACCTAAATCTTCACCACTATCTATGTTGTCCCCGACTCATGAATATGTGGGTCAAACAAGGATTTCTATATCAACGGTGTTCGATCAGAAACAAAAGAATTAGAAATCTACTTAGAAATAATCTCATGATGTTAAGTTTTAATACTCCCAGGGTAATGGAAATGTTCTATATCTTAAGAGAAATGTGAGTTTCACAGGTGTGATATTTATCAAAACTGTGGGGGTTTTTTTTTCATCTAAAACTAAAACATCTCTTGAATGAAAAAGAAATAAAACTACACCGACAGAAACTTTGGTTAAAAGACTGCCTTTCTTCTTTTGTTCTGCTTTCTGTAATAAAAGGACAAAACTGAGTACAAAAGTGTGAAGTGTATGAAATGTTAAAAAAAAGAAGAAGAAGAAAGATCTGCAAGCGTAGCTATCTACTCCTGTCTGCACAGTGGCTCCTTTTTCCAATACTATCAGCACATATAAAACACCAAAAGAGATTTCTCCAAGATCAGCCTCAGTCCTATGATAAAAGCAAAGATAAGGACAAGGTGGTTCCAAGGAAACAAACTCAGGTGAGCAGAGCTGACAGCCTGTTACCTGGAAGAAAAGATTCAGCCTGGAGGCCCGGCTGCCAATGGGCTCAGCTGCACCGGCATCCAGCAGATTCCGTGCCCCATACTTGAACTTCAACATCCTCACTGGTGCTGAAGGGAGATGGGAGAAGGTCAAGTGTGTACTGCCGATTTGAGGAAGAGCTTGAGAGATCCTGATCTCCCTCAAGGTATCACAGATAGGGAGGTGAAGATCAGCCACCATACTGGTGATGGAAATTAAAAACCAGACTTTTACTCACTGTAACAGGAAGCCATACATTTATCTGACATACTCACTTAATTACAAAATTACTAAAGTACAAATACTTGTCACTTGGGCAGCTAAGGCAATGTAAGCTCTTAGAATGTAAGCTCCACGAGGACAGGGATTTTTATCCTCACATATTGGGTACACATAGAGCCTGGCACATAGTTATTGAATGAATGGCTGAAAATAGAAAATACATTGGAAGTGCTATGGGGTTAAAAAAATTTTCAGCAAAGAGGGGGCAATTGGGGCGTGTGTGTGTGTGTGTGCAATTTTTAACAGTGTAGTCAGAGTAGACGTCACTGAGAAGGTAACATTTGAACCAAGACCTGAATGGAGTGAGCAGCAAGGTTTGCTGATATCTGGAAAAAGAAAAGTCCAGGCAGAGAGAACAGCCAGAGCTAAGGCTCTGAGGCAGGACTTGGCCTTCAACAATAGCAGGGAGACTAGAAGGGCAAAAGCAGAGTGAAAGAGGCCGGAAGCAGGAGGGGTGATGGATGGATACCGAGAGTATGAAGACACTAAAGTAAATTGTTAAGGTCACACAGGTAAGCGAGAAGATGCTGCCGGATCCCACTAGATAGAAAAATGCAAGTAATGCTGACAGAAGGCAGGGTAGAAAACCATAGGACACCACCCGGTTTCACAGAGGAAGAAATCCTCCAGCCCCGGGCACGCCCCTAGCAGACTCTTCGGCTCTCGTGGACACAGGCGCGCGCACCGCCAGCCTGGTCAGACCCTCCCTACCACCAGTAGCCCTGAGGGAGGGACCGCCGCCCGCCACGGAAGGGAAAGCGGGACTGGTATAGGTGGAGGAAGCCCTTGCCTAGGTCTTGCAGAGTGAGGTGGGGGCGGAGGGAAAATCTGGGTGTGGGGGGCTCAGACTCACGCTCAGAGGACCCCGCCAGTCCGCTCCCTGCTCCTCCCAGTGCCTCCCGCCGCCGCGTTTGAATGCAGGGAACGGCGCGGGCGGGGCCCAGAACTCTGGACCAATCAGAATGCCCGTTCCTATGATGGACAGTTGCGACTCAGCCAGGCCCCCCCCACCCAAGTCCTTAAAGAGACGGAGGAAGTGAAAGGGAGAGCCAATCAAGTTGTTTCTGCCTTTGATTCGTGACCAATGGGAAACAGGGAAGGGCAAACCCTACAGGGCAGGTCTCGGAAGTTTGAAATTGGCGGTTAAGCAGGAAGCGGTGGTTGCGAACACATCTGTTTGTGTTAGGATCCTTGGGGAAGTCGCCGGGGCGGTTCCCCTGCTTTCATGGCCACCCGCGAGGAAGAAGACAGCCAGGTCTCTGCCTGGTCTCGTTCCTTAATCTTGGCTAAAGTAGAAATACTTGTCACTTGGGCAGCTAAGGCAGCAAGTGTTTTGAGTTTGAACTTCCATCTGCCTCGGTGACAGCATCTTTGGATTAATTGTCCTGCAACGAGTAGGTAAAGATATTGAGACTGTCTGAAAGGATATTTTTAAATAAGGCAAGAGACTTAAGCAGGCACTAAACGAAGGAGGAAATCCAAAAGGCCAACAAACGTATAAAACAGTGCTCTTCCTCATTCGCAATCACGAAATAAAAATAAAGCCACCATGAGATACAGTAATATGCATTCAGATTAGGAAAAAAGGGAGGGGGAGAAGGGGTGTGACTGTTTCAAAGCTCCACGTAGAATGGAGCTACATGCATTCATACATAGCTGATAGGAGTCTAAATGAGTACAGTCTATTTGGCACTATTAGCTAAAATTGAAGATATGCACATTCTGACTCACTCCTGGGTATATACCTTAGAGAAACTCCTAATTATGTACACCAAAAGGCATAACAAGAATGTACAAATAGCATTGTGTGGCATAATGGCACATAACAAAAAAAAAAAGAACTGTAAGCAACCCAGATGTCTATCAGTAGTAGAAAGGATAATTTTTTATATTGCTGTGTTTTCATACAGCAATGAAAAGGAATAAACTACAGCTAAACACATTGACATGTGTCTCAAAACACTGCTGAATAAAGGAAGTAAGACAATAAAGAATGATTTCATTAGTATAAATTCCAAAAGCAGACATAAACAAAACAATGGTGGTTAAGGAAAAAAGGAAAAGCAAGGGGGAAAAACAAAAAAAAAACAAAAAGCAAGAAGGGGGGTAACCGGAAGTGAAAAAGAGGCCTTTCAGGGTGTTAGAGTGCTGCTGTAATCTATTTCTCAACCTGGGTGGTAATAATATGGAGGTTTGTTTGATAATTATTAAATTGCATGTATATATGTTCTATTTATGTATATAAAAAATTTTAAGGGGACAGTCCTTTCTGTTCTAATCCCTACACTAAACAGAACTGGAACTGTGTTATCACACTCACACACACACACGCCCATGTGAGCACATCAGTACAAAACCAAAGCTACCAACTTGCTTACTACAGTTTTTTCCCCAAAACGTAACTTGTTATCCATTCCTGGGAAAATAATGATAGCTCCAATTTATTAAGCCCCCGCTTCCTTTATCAAGCATTTCATCTCATTTAATCCTTATCACAACCCTGAGAGGGAGGAACTAGAACCCACATGTGACACACTGACACTAGGAGCCACGGAGCCTTAGGTGGTAGAACTGGGTTTGGAACTCTGGGGCTATCTGACTCCAAATCCTCTCCTCTACACACAACCTGCTTCTCAGAAGACATTAGAAATTCTCCCAGCCTCTGCTTTTGTCATGTTGCAGAAAGATGTATAAAAAGAAGAAATGCTTCTAAGGACATTCGGTTAACCGAAGTTTGGGGGTGGCGAGGTGAAGGAAGACACAAAAAAGGGTTGTGGCCAGCTGTTGACTTCATATAAAGAATCACAGAAAAGCTGTCAGTGTGGAGCTAGTCCTTGATTCTGCTGATTTTTCTAGTCCAGCAGACCTGTTAGTTCCCAGGTATCACAAATAGAAGGCTTTACCAGAATCTTGCAACTTATTCGTCCTAAATAAGTCGCAGGGCTAACCACACCGTTTTGCACTGCCCTCAATCCTGCGTAGCTATCCTAATTTCCCATCAGAACGATTACTAGCCTCTGCAAATCCTTTGTGAAACAAGACAAGGCATAAACAAATAAAATGAATAAAGAAACAAAACAAAACCCACATTAACTCTACCACCTTTATTTCAGGGGTGGTAACTGCACAGAAAGTGTAGGGGGAAAGAGAAGAAAAGGAAACCAATAGTGGCTGTGCCAATCCTAAAAGGACAAGCCACTGCCAAGTAGAATGAACTGTCATTAAAACTAGACTGATAGAAAACCTCATATTTGTTCTTGATCAGAATGAAACTATGACCAGTTCTATGCCGAGAATGAATCCATGATAATGGTTGTGATGGAGATTCTAGAAGAAGATCATCATAACTGAGTCATAATGAAGGACATTATAATGTTCTTGTATTTAATCCTTCATTTATCAAACATTTTTTTGTGTTGTGCCAAGCACTGGTGGTACCAGATGAAAAGGACACCCACCTTGCCTGTTTTTGAAAAGCCAAGTGTGGTGAGGAAACGGAGCTATAAGAAAACAATTGTGAAAAACTATGATACATTCCTGCCCCGGTAGAGACCACAGAGGGCTGTGGCAACCAAGGAGGGGAGAGCAGGTGGTGTGTGACAGCAAATGCCCAAAATCTAAAAATCAGAGGAATGAGATTGCCCTCCGAGCATCTGACTGAGAGATAACACAAGCGGAAATATGCCAAGGCACCTTAGAGAGACAGGATGAATGACTGCAAGTCTCAAACTAGACTTAGTGGAACATTAAGAATTGTACATACCATCCTCCCAAAAGACAGAAAAAGAATCTGAGAAGCTAACCCCATTCTAGACATAAAGAGACAGAGCTATTCTGGTCGCTCTGGCAAGAAAGAGTTTCTCAAGCTATTTTAGCTGCTGGTGACACTTCAAAATAATAAAAATAATTACCACTAGCTGAGTGCTTTCTAAGAGCAAGACATATCCCAGGTATTACCCATTTTCCAAAAACATGCCTCCCCTGCTGGTGTGAGAGACACTGTAGGTCACATACAAATGTCATTTTTAAAATTACGTATTTTACTTAGAGGAAACTACTGCTAATCCATCAAACCAGTTATTTCATAGATTATATGACTTGAGGTCAGGTTAAAGAAGGTATTTAAGAAGAAAATTATGCGTGAATAAAGAAAATGTTAAGTAAACAGTAGTATAAGCAGTACATGGATATAGCTTTTTAAAAATCTTAAAAATTTGGTAAACACATCATTTAACCCCTTTGAGCTTAAATTTATGCCTAGTTATTGTGACATTGAGAACTAAGAGATGTGGAAATGCTTTGTAATATCTAAAACCAGCAGCCCACAGATTGGGAGGAAATATTTATAAATTAAATATCTGATAAGGATTTAGTATCCAGTGCATAAAAAAAGTCTTACAACTCAACAATAAAAAGATAAATAACTGAATTTTTAAAAAGATTTGAAGACAGTTCCCCAAAGATATGCAAATGTCCGATAAGCACGTAAAAAAAAGCTCAACATCATGAGTTATTAGGAAATTGTAAATCAAAACTGCAGTGAGATACCACTCCATATGGACCCACTAGGATGGCTATAATCAAAAAGACAGACAATTCCAACTGTTGGTGAGGATGTGGGGGAAAAATTGAACCCTCCTACATTGCTGATGGGAACGTAAAATTATGCAGCCACTTTGGAAAACAGTTTGGCAGTTCCTCAAAAAGTTAAACATAGAGTCACCATGGGACCCAACAATTTCACCTCTAGGTATATATATACTCAAGATAAACGAAAACATATATCCCCATAAAAATCTGTACACAAATTTTCCTGACAGCATTTGGCATTCATAATAGCACAAAAGTGGAAACTAACCAAATGTCCACCAAAAAATGAGTGGAGAGACAAAGGTGGTCCATCCAGTCAATGGAATAATATATTCCATTATGAACCATTATGGTTCATAACCATAATAGGTATGAACCACTGATACATGATGCAACATGGGTGAATCTCAAAAACATTATGCTCTGTGAAAGAATCTAGATGCAAAAGGCCAAATACTGTATGATTCGATTTACATGAAATGTCTGGAATAGGTAAATTCGTAGAGATAAATGGCAGATTAGTAATTGCCAGGGGCTAGGAAGGTGGACGAATGGAAGTGACTACTAATGAGTATGAAGTTTATTTTTGGGGGTGATGAAAATATTCTAGAATTAATGATGTTGATAGTTATACAACTTTGTGAATATACTAAAAACCACAGAATTGTACAATTAAAGCGTGAGCTTTACAATATGCAAATTATATCTCAATCTTTTAAATGTAAAAAATTCTAAAATGAGTATATAAATGTGAAACATTACAACATATATAACTCAGGTTTCTAATCCTGGACACTATTGCCATTTCAGTCCAGAAAATTCTTTGTCGTGGAGGCACTGTCCTGTGCATTGCAGGATGCTTAACAGTATCCCTGGCCTCCACTCACTGGCACACACTCCCAGTCGTGACAACCAAAAATGTCTCCAAACATTGCCAAATGTTCCCCAGGGTACAAAATCTCCCCAGATTGAGAACTGTTATAACTGTGTGATGTAAAAATTCCCATGGAAAACATTAAATATACTTTATTTAAACCAACAGAGCTCACAAACAAATCAAAATACATCTTCCACATTTTAAAGGTTATGATAATTTTAACTGATTGTTATAACCTTCATTCTGACACCGTTACTAATATTTTATCCAAGTTTAAATGCACGATTTCCTACCTATGTTTTTTTTCCCTTCTTTGACCTTAGACAAAGCTTCTAACAAGGAAAGATAAATTTTAAAACTCAATTAAACGGCAATTAGCCTTCCTGCCATTTGAGTCTAGAAAATTACTCTATGATGCTTAGGCATGACAGTTAATTGCGTTCCTTCAAAATGGTTATAAGCTATAAAACATACCTCTCATCCTTCAGCCACTTGATTTCAGGAGTGTTTTATAACCTCCAGTCCATTTAAAATATAAGAAATTCAGGCACCTGACTCACATCAAAAGCCACAGACTAGGAGAAAATACTTGCAAAACATACATCTGATAAAGGGCTGTTATCCAAGATATACAAAGAACTCTTAAAATGCAACAATAAAAAAACAAAGACTCTAATATAAAAATGGGCAAAAAAAAAAAATCTAAACAGACACCTTACCAAAGAAGATATACAGATGACAAATAAGCTTATGAAAAGATGCTAAGCATTATATGTCACTAGGGAAATGTAAATTAAAACAACAATGAGATATCACTACACGCCTATTACAGTGACCAAAATCAGAAATACTGACAATATCAAATGCGAGTGAGGATGTGAAGCAACAGGATCTCTTGTTCATCGCTGGGGAATGCAAAATATTACAGCCACTTTGGAAGGTAGTTTGGCAGTTTTGTACAAAATAAACATACTCTTAACATACAATCCAGCGATCACACTCCTTGGTATTTACCCAGAGAACTTTGGCTATTATGAATGCCAAATGCTGTCAGGAATGCCAAATGCTGTCCACACAAAAACCTGCACACGGATGTTTATAACACCTTTATTTATAATTGCCAGAACCTGGAAGCAACCTAGATGTCCTTCAGTAGGAGGATGGATAAATAGACTGTGGTTCATCCAGAAAACGGAATATTATTCAGCACTTAAAAAAAAAAAAAAAGCTATCAAGCAACGAAAAGACATGGAGGAACCTTAAATGCATATTGCTAAGTGAAAGAATCCAGTTTGAAAAGGCCACATACTATATGATTCTACCAATATGACACTATGAAAAAGGCAAAACTATGGAGACAGTAAAAAGACCAGTGGCTACCAGGGATTAGCAGAGAGGGACAAATAGGCAGAGCACAGAGGATTTTTAGGGCAATGAAACTATTGTGCATGACACTGTAATGATGGGTACACATCATTATACATTTGTCTGAACCCATAGAATGAACAATACTGAGAGTGAACCTTGATGTAAACTATGGAATTTGGGTGATAGTGATGAGTCTATGTAGGTTCACTCATTGTAACAACTGTCCCACTCTGGTGTGACATATTGATAATGCGGGAGGCTACGGGTATGTGAGGACATGGAATCTATGAAAAATCTTTGTACTTTCTTCTCAATTTTGATGTAAACCTAAAACTGCTCAAAACAAATAAAGTCTTAAGAAAATGTCCTACAATGGTCCAGTTCCCTTCTCTCTGGATATTTAACATAATTATAACTGACATTGTACTGGAAAACCCACACTCGAAAGAGACTGGATGAATGTCAATATCTCAAAGTTAATGCAAGTATATACTTATTACAAACTGTGTCTCATGCCTTAGCCAAGGTCCAAAAAGACAAATACCTTATCCTGGGAATATTGTCTCATATCTATCACTTGGGTTTATCTTGAGTCTACATGTAACAATAATCTTATTTTTAAATTGGCTATCTTTCTTGTCAACCTAAGACTTTTTTTTTTTTAATCCCTCCTCCCTGCCCCCTCTCCTCCCCCTCCAGTCTAGCTACATGAGGGCAAGGATCATGCCCATCTTGTTCCTGTGTCTAGATCTTGGTAGGCCCTTAATAAATTGATATTCTCTGAATTAATGTGTGAATAAACAAATGCATTTAGTAAAGTGCTAGATCTAAAATTCAGGTAAAAAAGCCACTCTAAGTGTTACTTTCAAAAATTTTGTCCCTTTTGCCATGTAAAGTAACATATTCACAAATTCTGAGGATTAGGACATGGACATTGGGGCGGGGGGTGGGGGGGTGCATCATTGAGCTTTCCACACCAGCAACATTGAAGAAGAATTTGTACAGGCAAGAATAGTAGGAGATAAGGTCAAAGATACTTTTTTTAATGACTAAAAGCTTATTCATTAAAAAGGAATTGTCTTTGCAATTCCGTTCTTTAAAACTAACTGAGTTGGCCTTTTCCACAGTAAATAACATTGGGTTGCACTTTTCCACTCCTGCTGTCAGACAGCTTTTGCAATCTTCTCTTTACTTCTCAACTTCTAATAAAGTTAAAACTCTCGAAGAGAGTGCAACATAAATCATTTCAGCTTTCCATATGTGGGTGTTGAGAAAGGCTGTCCAATCCCAACAAGCGAACCTAGCTGGGAGGACCTTGGGAAGAAAGGAAACATAAAACATGGGGTAGGTAGAGAAAGATTTATTCTATTGTCCAGCAGCACCACTTTGCAGAAAAGCCCAAGATCTCTATTTGAAGGCTTGTATAAATTCGAGAAGATGATGTGCCACCTTGCACAGCTCTTTTTTTTTTTTTTAATTGTGGTAAAATATACCTAACATAAAACTTATCGTCTTAACCATTTTTAAATGTACAGTTCAGGAGCATTAAGTACATTCATATTCTTGTGCAACCATCACCACCATCCATCTCCAGAACTCTTTTCACCTTGCAGACTGAAACTCGGTACCTGTTACACAATCTTTCCCCATTCCCCACTTTCCCCAGCCCCTGGTGACCTCTGTTCTCTCTGTCTCTAGGAATTTGCCTGTTGTAAGTATCTCATATAACTGGAATCATATAATATTTATCCTTTTGTGTCCGGTGTTTTTCACTTAGCATGTTTTCAAGGTTCATCCACATTGTAGCATGTATTAGAACTTCATTTCTATGACTAATATTCCATTGTATGGATATACCACATTTTGCTTATCCATTCATCTGTTGATGGCCCCTTGGGCTGTTTCCACCTTCTGGCTATTATGAAAAATGCTGCCTTAAACACTGGCACACAAGTATCTGTTTGAGTCCATACTTTCGATTCTTTTGTGTATACACCTAGAAGTGAAATTGCTGGATCATAAGATAATGCTACATTGAGCTTTTTGAAGAACTGCCAAACTTTTTCACAGCAGCTACACCATTTTACATTCAAAACAGCAATGCACTGGGGCTCCAGTTTCTCCACATCTTCACCGACACTTGTTATTTTCTGTGTATCCTAATGGATAAGAAGCGCTATCTCATTGTGCCTACTTGTTTTTACTTTCCTTGTTTAGCAATAGAAAATTTTTATATCAAATGCAGACATTTCTCCAGATCACACTCATTCCACACTATCTAACGAACACATTTATATTTCACTTCCAGTAGCTCCTAGTTTCCCGCTTTCGAAATTACGCCCGTCAGTGGCTACCAGTTATTTAAAGTGCAGCAAGGACCATTACTTGCTCTACATTTTGCCTCACTGAAGTAGAGGCGCCCTCTAGTGTCCAAATTGGGTAACTGCAGTGCAGCCCCTACTTTTTACTCGCGCGGGTTCTAACAACACCCAGTCCTTGATTATATTTTATTCACTCGGTGGTGCCCATCTGGTAGTGCCATGAAAGGCAAAGTCCAAGTCCAATTCAGAACGAGATGCTTACTTAGATGGACTTTCACCCCAAATGACGATCCCTTCTCCAGGGTCCTCTTAATCGCACCGGTGCCTAAAATAGGAATAACAGAAGTCCCGCTGACACTTTAAACTCAACTGCTGTGTTGAACAATCTGTCCAAAAAAGGAACAATTTTATTCTCTTCCAGTCTCTTCCTTCGATCACTGTCTAGAGACTCTCCCTTTTCCATCCCTGAAGGACGTCCCTCGCAAAGCCCATACATAGCTTTCGGGTTTCTTGAGTTTTCACAAAGTCCCTTGCCATTGGATACTTCACCTCCCCCGTCCCCAGGACGGGCGGGGCTTCGGAGTGGGGTGGAAGCGCGTGTTTTTTTCACACTCTCATGTTCCATACTTTTCCTTTAATACTTCTCTGTTTGAAGCAGAGACTAGAAATTAGGGGGAAAGGCCCCACCCTACACAATTTTCTGGCATACGCAATGGACGCCCACTTGGCTTTGCCAACTACCCTGCCCTCAGCTCTCACCCTTAACTACGTTCCGAGGTATCCACATACTTCATTTATGCCCCATCCAACACTGAGAGTTCATCTTCACTTTGTCCCCCTCTCTCTGCCTCTCTGCCTGTGCACCCCAGCCATCTTCCTCCCATTTTTCTCCCTTTCCTCAGAGATCACAAGAGTAAGAAAAAGGAATAAGTATCATTCTTAGTAAAGGAGATAATGTTATCATTAGATACCACTGTAAACCTAAAAAATTCAAGAGACTCAACGAAGAAATTATTAGAACCAACAAGAGTTCCAAAAGATAGCCCAATGTAAGATGAATGTACAGAAAAATCAATAACTTTCCATTATACCAGCGACAAATACTGAGTCGATGTGAAGAAAAGATTCTATTCCAGTAACAACAAAATATCAAGTTCCTAGAAAGAAAATCAACAGCAAAAGAGCACAGGCCACCTAAAGAAAACTATGAAGCTTGACTAAGACATAAAAACAAGATTTGAATAAGAAAATGGAGAAGCGTGGCTTGTTCCTAAACAGGAAGCACCGACATTGCACGAATTCCTTTTCTTCCCAAATTAACATAAAAATAAAAAGCGGTATAAACACAGTGTGGAATATCCATACAATGGAATTCTACTCATCAAGAAAAAGGAATGAGCTATCGATGCATGCAACAACACGGATAAATCTCAAGACCATTATGCTGAATGAAAGCAGACAGACACAGAAGAGGATGTACTGTATTATTGAATTTATATAACATTCTAGGAAGGGGGAAAAGTGAAAGCAGCTGGGGTTGGGGGTGGAGATGAGGATTAATTGCAAAAGGGCATGAGGGACCTTTCAGAGGCTGATGAGAATGTTCTATATCTTGACTGCCTGATGGTTACGCAATGTATACATTTGTCAAAACTCATCTAAATGTACCTCTAAATGGTGCACTGATTCTATGTAAATTATATCCCGATAA
>NW_011888804.1:8819400-8824547 GCF_000151845.1 Pteropus vampyrus
TGGTGCCCATCTGGTAGTGCCATGAAAGGCAAAGTCCAAGTCCAATTCAGAACGAGATGCTTACTTAGATGGACTTTCACCCCAAATGACGATCCCTTCTCCAGGGTCCTCTTAATTGCACCGGTGCCTAAAATAGGAATAACAGAAGTCCCGCTGACACTTTAAACTCAACTGCTGTGTTGAACAATCTGTCCAAAAAAGGAACAATTTTATTCTCTTCCAGTCTCTTCCTTCGATCACTGTCTAGAGACTCTCCCTTTTCCATCCCTGAAGGACGTCCCTCGCAAAGCCCATACATAGCTTTCGGGTTTCTTGAGTTTTCACAAAGTCCCTTGCCATTGGATACTTCACCTCCCCCGTCCCCAGGACGGGCGGGGCTTCGGAGTGGGGTGGAAGCGCGTGTTTTTTTCACACTCTCATGTTCCATACTTTTCCTTTAATACTTCTCTGTTTGAAGCAGAGACTAGAAATTAGGGGGAAAGGCCCCACCCTACACAATTTTCTGGCATACGCAATGGACGCCCACTTGGCTTTGCCAACTACCCTGCCCTCAGCTCTCACCCTTAACTACGTTCCGAGGTATCCACATACTTCATTTATGCCCCATCCAACACTGAGAGTTCATCTTCACTTTGTCCCCCTCTCTCTGCCTCTCTGCCTGTGCACCCCAGCCATCTTCCTCCCATTTTTCTCCCTTTCCTCAGAGATCACAAGAGTAAGAAAAAGGAATAAGTATCATTCTTAGTAAAGGAGATAATGTTATCATTAGATACCACTGTAAACCTAAAAAATTCAAGAGACTCAACGAAGAAATTATTAGAACCAACAAGAGTTCCAAAAGATAGCCCAATGTAAGATGAATGTACAGAAAAATCAATAACTTTCCATTATACCAGCGACAAATACTGAGTCGATGTGAAGAAAAGATTCTATTCCAGTAACAACAAAATATCAAGTTCCTAGAAAGAAAATCAACAGCAAAAGAGCACAGGCCACCTAAAGAAAACTATGAAGCTTGACTAAGACATAAAAACAAGATTTGAATAAGAAAATGGAGAAGCGTGGCTTGTTCCTAAACAGGAAGCACCGACATTGCACGAATTCCTTTTCTTCCCAAATTAACATAAAAATAAAAAGCGGTATAAACACAGTGTGGAATATCCATACAATGGAATTCTACTCATCAAGAAGAAGGAATGAGCTATCGATGCATGCAACAACACGGATAAATCTCAAGACCATTATGCTGAATGAAAGCAGACAGACACAGAAGAGGATGTACTGTATTATTGAATTTATATAACATTCTAGGAAGGGGGAAAAGTGAAAGCAGCTGGGGTTGGGGGTGGTGATGAGGATTAATTGCAAAAGGGCATGAGGGACCTTTCAGAGGCTGATGAGAATGTTCTATATCTTGACTGCCTGATGGTTACGCAATGTATACATTTGTCAAAACTCATCTAAATGTACCTCTAAATGGTGCACTGATTCTATGTAAATTATATCCCGATAAAGTAGAAAAAAATGAAATGCAATTCCAATCGAAATGCAATTCAAGAAAACCCCTAATGTTACAGTTTGGGGGAGAGGTGTAGCAGAGACTTAGGAAAGTGAAAATAAAATTCTTTAGGGAGAATAAATGCATGAGACCAGCCAAGAAAAAAAAAGTATAAACTCAGGGAGCCCCTTCGCCAGTCTGATACCCAAGTAGGTGACCATCCTGGAAATGAGATGCCTCCAGTTCTCCCTTCTGGCAGGTGCCCTCTTCCCTTCCATCTCTGAGAAAGGTTTGCCCTGTATGTACCCACCTCACAGCCCGGGGTGGGGCTTAAGGGCTAGAGTAAGGCTGCCGGTAGCGGTAGCGAAGGAGTTTGATTCCTTGCCATAGAAAAGGGGGACTCCAGCGGTTTTCTTCTCTCTTTGGAATGTGGGGTCCGTGAAGCTTTTTCTGTTCTCAGCTTTGATCCTTACTGCCTCTTCCAGTCATGCTATTACGAAAGGCAAGCAAGCAAGAGGTTCAAATTCCTCTAGGATGCTCTTTATCATAAAGGCTTCCAAGAATATACTATTTCATGGCATAAAATCAAGGGCCACCTGTAAACTGAAATAAATTCTAGGGATGTGAGAGGGGAAATGAGAAAACATCAGATGGTAGATGCCAGTACACACTAAGCTGGAAAAAGAACAGGGATGAATTGATTTTGTAAACTCCCACGGTTTGCTGTTATTTAGGAAGAAACGCTTGAAAAGGGAGAACAATGAATTGATGCTTCGACATACTTTGTGTTCCTTACAGACGAAAGCAAGACAGCACCTTAATGTGACCAATTTTTTCTGGGCATAGAGATTTTCCACAACTGTTTAGACATTTCTCTTTCAGTTGGCCTGCTTGATGGTATATTTTTAGAACTGAGATTTCTCGTTAAGGAGTGATGTGGTTGGAAGATGATTACTCTTCCGAGCTCGTTTTCTCTCTGCTCCCCATTAGCGGGATCTAAAAGGCAGACTTGGAAAATGAAGGCTTTGTGTCTTCAGGAGCACAATTCCCAGCTGACTGTTTTTTTTGCCAAGTAAAAACTGTTTCCAGCACTAACAAAAAGGTCATATGTCTGAGATGCTCTACCAGTTTTTCACTCTGTGTAAGTAAGATTCTTCAAGGAACAATAAACCATTATGATTCAAGGTTTATTGGCAATATTCATAGCGGTTAATCAATGACAGAAATTGGGGCCTATCTCTCCATGGGAACTAGTTGAAGTAGTCTTGTTTTCTGAGCCACTACAGTGTCTATCTTGTTAGTCAATAAGATGAGATCAACTCTATAAGGTGCTCCTGAATGCCCACTGCATATTAAATGGAGTGGGTCATTCAGGTCTGTCTGTATTAGTTATCTAATGCCGTGTAACAATGTTGCCACAAACTTAGCAACATGAAACAACACATATTTATTATCTCACAGTTTCTTTGGGTCGGGAGCCCAGGCATGGCCGAGCCAGATGCTGCAATCAAAGTTTTGGCAGCAGCCTCATATCAAGGTTTGACAGGGGAAGAATCTGTTTTTAAGCTCGTGTGGTAGCCGGCAGCATTCAGTTCCTTGAAAGCTGTAGCTGTAGTTTCTTGCTGGCTGTCAGCGAAGGCCACCCTCAGTCTCTTGTCTTGTGGTCTCATCCACAGAGAAACTCACAAGACAAGCTTGCTTCCTCAAAGCCAGCAAGGAAGAGAGTCTAGCAAGACAGATATTAAAATCTTATGTAATTTAACCACAGATGTGACAGCCCGTTACTTTTGCCATATTCTCCTGGTTAGAAGCAAGTCACAGGTCCCACCCACACTCAAAGGGAGAGGATCACACTTGGACATGAGCACCAGGAGGTGGAGATCATAAGAGTCACCTTCAAGCATGTCCTCCATGTTGTCTTAACTGATTGACATCACCACCTTGGTTTAATGACTTGGTGTAAATGGGGATGACACCGTCCTCACGGCTGACAGGTGGACCATTCTCTGCCATGAATCCTTTAATTCAAGATTAGCATTCGCCACACCATTGAGGGCAGTGCTAAGTGATTCTTCCATCTTCTTATCTGCTCCTTCTTACTCTTTCTTCTACTTCCTCTCCAAACACTAAGAATCCACACTGCTACTCTACTGGGCACACGTCCCTGAGTGCATTGCATGGGTACCCCCAGTGGGGTACTCCTGTCTCTGAGAATGTAACTATGTGAACACCATCACTGGTACTTTTATTCCAACAATTTACTCCCACCAGGAAGCACCAGGTTACCTCTCAAGTTCACCCTCTTAGCTGCTCCCAGTATGGATACATCCTGTCACCGGGACCCACCAAACCAACCTGGGAGAGAAAGCGCTTGAATTTGCGGCAAAGGCACAGGACTTGACGTTGTCTGCCTCTGTTAGTGTATTTTCCAGGTTCTAACCAGCCACCCAGCCTGGATCACTTTCTTTCCTTTTGCCTTCTAAAATTTCTGTCCTAGTTTCTGCATGCTGGCCTAGACTGATGCACAGCCTGGCCTGGGGTTCCCAGCTATAGCTTCAGCTAATGTTTGCTGCCTGGTTCCACCTGCTGCCTAAGCTCCCTGGCTAAGGGCCACTTCCAAGATTCTAACTCTCCAGCATAGAGCTAATGGCTAGTGTCACCTTATTTTGCTAAGTCAGGTCACTTCCCAGACCTAAACCTCAACTCTGTATCCCCCATCAGGTTCTGTTGGCCTTATTCGTGCACCTAGAAGGAACAACAGGAGTCAATAAAGAATAATGGGTAAAAAAAAAAACACAAAATTGGAAATCAACCACCATGTACACATAGAATGCAAAGTGAATTGTGCCCCCTGCAGGAAAATTCCAGCATTGTTGTTCGTGTGAATGACTTCCCTTCCCTTTCTACAGTTATGTGACACGGGCTCATACAAGCTGTGTGACTTTGAACAAGTCAATTAACCTCTCGGTGCCTCAATTTCATCACTATAAAATGGAGCGAATATATAGCACCTACCTCACAGGACTGCTGTAAGGAGGAAATGAAGTGCTGTGTAAAATTAGCTAGTGCCTGGCACATTGAGTTCCATGCGTGACAGCAGTTATTATTTCCCAAGTGTAAACACAATGGCTCTTCTTTAACCTAAGTCTAAGTTGCATTAGAGATGCTGTCTTTCTCCTTATTGGTGGGACCGGCAATCAGTACGCTCGGGTCCTATTAGTAAACAAACGGGAGCCTTTTGGGCTAGATTTGGGTTCTGCACATTTTGGCCAAGTCGCAGTGTAAAAGCAGTGCTTCTTAAACTTTAACATGCTTATGAATCACCAAGGAATCTTGTTAAAAATGCAAATTCTGAGTCAGTAAGTCTGGTCTGGGGCCTAAGACTTTTCTTTTCCTAAGTAGCTCCCCAGTAATGCTGATGCTGCTGGTCTATGGACACACTTTGAACAGCAAGGTTTTATGATTATAGATCATAAAATTCACCCATTCCAAGTGTACAGTTCAGTTCAGGACTTTTTGGTTATCACTATAACCCAGTTTGGGAACATTTTCATCACCTCAATCAAATATTTTGTGCCCATTTATAATTAATCCCCATACCCATCCCTGGCACCAGGCAACCTAGTTTCTGTCTTTATAATTTGCCTTT
>NW_011888804.1:8824932-8834117 GCF_000151845.1 Pteropus vampyrus
TATTGCTGAATAGTGAAGCCAGACCACATTTTGTTTATCCGCTCACCAAGTTGATGGGTTTGGGGTTGCTCCCACATTCTGGCTATTATGAATAATGCTGCTATGAATCTTCATGGGCAAGGCTTTGTGTGGAGGTATGTTTTCATTTCTCTTGGGTAAATACCCAGGAGGTGTGCTGCTATTGGGCCATAAGTTTTCAGAGCACAGGAAAATGTCAGACACAGTGCTCTGTTGAAAAACAGGGCTTTGTTGCTATTGATGACTATTCTAAGGCCCAGGGATGTGTTTACAACTCCTGTTCTACCTTGCAATCCTATTTCCATTAAGTCCCTGGCCTCCACCCACCGGATGCCACTAGCCTGTCCCCCACCCCTTGCCTCTCAGTTATCATAGCCAAAATTGCCTCCAGATATTGCCAAGGGTCCCCTTGGAGGCAATATCACCCCTGCATGAGAATCACTGTATTAGAGTTTACTTAGTAAATGCAAATTGTTCCGATTCTGCTTCCGACCTGGAGATATTTAGTGGTTGGGCACCCGGCCAGTCCTGTCTTCCACACGCAGAACAGGTGTGTGGGTCCTGTCTTGGAGCGCTCAGCATTGACGTCCTACATGTTGCTTTATTTAATTTGTTCTAAATCAGTAGTTCTCTTGTGGTTCGGTGTGTATGTGTTTGTTCTCAAATTGGGCCAAGAGAAGAAGTAGAGGATTGCAGATGGCACCGGCTGTAGTCTCTATTTAATTCAGATCAGTCCGTCCTGGTGGAATTTATTCCAAAAGTATGAGTTTAAGACATGTAATAGGTACTCAGTGTTTATACATCTCTGCTTACAAGAAGCAAAACAGAGTGGATATTTGTTTTTCGAATACCAGAGATATATTTCTCTCTTCCAGACAGCACCCTGCTTGCCTGTTGAAGAACTTCACCCTGACTATGGGCATTGAAAACATTTTCATCACCGCAATAAGGTATTTTGTGCCCATTTATAATTAATCTCCATTCCCATCCCTGCCCCCAGGCAATTTAGTTTCTGTCTTTATAATTTGCCTTTTCTGGGCATTTCATATAAACAGAATCATACAATGTGTGGTCTTTTGTGCCTGGCTTCTATCGAGGGGCGTAATGTTTTGGGGGTTCATCCACATTGCAGCATATGTCATCACTTCATTCCTCTTTATTGCTGAATAGTGAAGCCAGACCACATTTTGTTTATCCGCTCACCAAGTTGATGGGTTTGGGGTTGCTCCCACATTCTGGCTATTATGAATAACGCTGCTATGAACCTTCATGGGCAAGGCTTTTGTGTGGAGGTACGTTTTCATTTCTCTTGGGTAAATACCCAGGAGTTGTGTTTACCATCTAGGATGCGGTCCTTGCACTATGGAAGCCATAAGAGGTCCCTGGAGACCCCTCCTCACAGGTCCCTCCTCTCCAGCTCCAGGGGGTGGGCATGTGTTTCAGTTACTCATTGCTGCGCAACGAACAATCCCAAACGTAGAAGCTTAAAACAATAGTTATTTATAATCTCTTATGATTCTGTGAGTTAGCCATCTGAACAGATCTGCTGGTCTCACCTGGGCATTCATCCACATGGTTGCCTGAAGCTGGGCTGGGCTGGGCTAGATGATCCCAGATCGCTCGGTATTTGGGAGTGAGGGCCGACTGTCCTCCGGGGAGTCTCAGTTCTGTTGCACGTGACCTCTCCTCTTCCGGTAGGCTAGCCCTACAACATGGTTTCGGGACTTCAGGAGGGTGAGAGCAGCAGCTGCAAGATTTCTTAAAACCTATCATCTGGAGCATACATAACATCATGTCTGCCACATTCCGTTGGTCAAAGCAAGTCATAAGGCTAACTCCAATTCAAGGGGGTGGAAAAATAGACTCCACCTCATGAAGGGAAGAGTAGTGACACCACATTACAAAGGTGGGTGGGCAGAGGAAAGTGTGCTTCACTGAGGGCCATTATTATAATGATCTAGCACAGCAAGTGACCCAGGTCACTCCAAGTAGATACTCTCTCCTGGGACTCCAGATATGTGTGTGTGTGTGTGTGTGTGTGTGTGTGTGTGTGTGTGTGTGTGTGTGTGTGTGTTTTGGGTTGGCCAGAGTTTATTTCTGTCACTTGCAATAAAAAAAATCTTAATGATACATGTATCGAGTCTATATAAAGGCATACATTTACTTTTCGGCACCATTTATACGGAGTAGACACCAAGTCCCTGAGTACTGTCTTCTCCTCATTTCCCAATTCCAGCAGTGGCTCCTTTTGTCTATGTCTGTACAATGCAATCTCAACTTCTTGACCATGCTCGCTGGAACCAGGAATAGAAACAGACACTACTGAGCCCAATCAGATTATTTCTGCTAACACTTGAAATGGGGACATGAGACTCCGTTGGGCACTACTACCCTCTGAATGAGGCCATGTAACCTTAAAGATTGAGGATAGTCAACCCTATGAAGAAAAAAAATAGAGAAAGTTGATGTGCAGAACGAAAGAAGCAGAGATGCTGAGGGGAGAAAGGTGAGAGAATGGGCAGCATCTGAAAAAGAGAGCTTGAGAGATACTTGATTCATGAGAGCTTTCTGGTCCTTGGTCCACATCTCCTGGCCACACAGATTGGTTCAGGAATCAGCAAATGGCTGGATTCAGGTCAACAAGAGAAAGCGAATTCCAAGTCTCAGGTAAGAAATATCAGAAGATATATTCCTTCTTCTCTGGATGGTGCGGCATGAAGATGTGAGATGTGCTAAAAACAGCAGCATCTGGAACAGCCATAGGACCACTTGGTAGACTCTAAAGATGATGCTAATGCTATAGAAGTTAGAATGGAGAGACAGGAAGAAAACACGAGCTTGGTGACATCCTGCAAGCCACTGAATAAAGCCTTACCTGAAGTGGGTAAACCTACAGGTTTTCAGTTACATAAGCAAACAGAGAATAAATTTCCTGTATTGTTTAAGCCATCTCGAGTTAGGCTACAACCCTCACTGATAACTATCTCTTACTACTTTTTTAGGGGGTAATACATCGGGGAACTTCAGGCCATGGACCATTGAGGAGGACCTAACTCCCAAAGCAAGCTCTACAGGCTCTTTTGGCACCAAAGTGATATTCACAGATCCTTCTTGAGCCCATTCACATATAGAAACCTATGTCTGAGTCCTCCAATAGAAACTATTAGATGCCCTACACAAGCAAGAACTCAATAAATTTGCTGATTGACTGGACATTTTCATTTTGATTTAGTTATTGAAAATCATTCCTGTGGTTTGGGTCTCTAAATTTGAACAGTAGGCAACATCAAACAGAGCAAGTGTCTTTGGACTCATTCTGGGCTCTTATAATTCACATAAAGCTCCAAAACTCTTTTATTTTACATCTCTGGCCATTGATAAACTCAACTCTCCTTTGAGCGATGTTGACCCAAGGGCTCAATCTGCACCTTCCTACACACCTAAAAATAGAACTGAAAACTCCTGAGGGACCAGGAGGAGTAGCCAAAAAAAAAAAAAAGCGAAGAAACAAAAAGCCCAGGGGCATTTTAAAATTACAAATCTAGTTTAAATGATCAGGATATGCATTACAGTGACACAGCGCAGGTAGTGACTGACTTTTAGAGTTATTAAAATTGTCCAAAAACGAAATCTGATCCTTCCACAGTTCCATGGGTAGAATCAGATACTGTGAATACATATGCAAATTAGCTGGTGCCCACATGCCCACGGTCTAAAGAAAATAAATCTAGAAGCTATCCTAAGATAACTTTCAGTAACCTTTGCTTTTCCTTTCATTAGCATTCGGTTCAGTTTAGTTCAAGTGTTTACTGAATGCCGACTACGTGCCCAGCACCGGGCATTTCATTTCCATTCATATCACGGTCAGCTGTCACCTCATTCTCATTAAGCCCTTCCAAGCAGAATACTGTATTAGTTTCCTCAGGCTGTCATAACTAAGTACCACGAATCAAGTGTTTCCACAAACTGAGTGGTTTAAACTACAGAATTTTATTCTCTCACAGTTCTGGAGGCAAGAAGTCCCAAAGACAGTTGTCTTCAGAGCCATGTTCCCTCCGAAGGCTCTAGAGGAGGTTCCTTCCTTGCCTCTTCCAGCTCTGGTAGTGCCATGCGTTCCTTGGCTTGTAGCTGCATCACCCCAGTCTCAGCCTCCCTCTTCCTGTGGCTTCTCCTCTGTGTGTGTATGTGTGCGTCTCTGTGCTCTCTCCTTGTCTTATAAAAACACCAGTCATTGGATTTAGGGGCCACCCTAAATCCAAGATAATTTCATCTCGAGATCCTTAACGAATTACATCTGCAAAAACCCTATGTTCAAATAAGATCACATTCTGAGGTTCCAGGGGGACATGAGTTTGTGGGGTGTGGGAGAACACTATTCAACCCACTATAAATGCTGTCTCACAAAAGCATGAGTGAACAACGCCAATTCCACCAAAGCTTTTGGAAGGGAGGAGGAGGAGGTTTAGATTACTCAGCCCACAGCAGAAAACTTGACATCCCTCTGCTTCAGGTTGGGCTCCTGGGAAGCGGACTCTGAGATGAAAATATGCGTGAAGGATGTTTATGAAAGAGGGCTCTTAGGATTCCAACCCTCAGGGAGGGAGAAGCAGAGCACAGGTCTGGGAAAAGTTGAACTGTGATGCAGCCACACCACGGACTGACCCTGTGAAGACCTGTAGAGCTGGGATGGCCCTTCAGAGCCTTCCTTTTCCCATCGATTATTGGATGTGGGCTCCCCAGGAAATGGGTGTGACCATGGGTGAAGTGGCTCGATTTAGGAAAAGCAATCCCTATAGAGGGGCTGACAGCTGAGGGCTGCCGGGCAGTCCTCCCAGCGGCGAGGGGAGGAAGTGCATCACCGTGTCCACCGCGCCTCCTTAGTCACTTCTCTCTTCCCACAGTTGCCATGGGGCAAGGCGCTATTTTTCTCTTGCTTTCTCATGGTGCTCAGGGCCCCAGACATCCCTCGCCCCCACTGAAGTTCTTTCTCAGCCTTGCGGATGGACACAGATTCAAGCGCTAGCTCCACCGGTAGCTGTGTAACCCCAAGCGAATCGTTAGTCTACGGGACTAGAGGGCAAGGACTGTGTCTGCTTTGTTTAGTCTTATTTTGTTTTGCTTTATGTTTTTTTAATTGCAGTTGACTTTCAACATTGCATTAGTTTCAGGTGTACAGTATAATGGCTAGACATTTGTATAACTTACGAAGCGATTCCCTCCAATAAGTCTAGTTCCCACAAGGAACCAAATATAGTTATTACAGTATTATTAACTATATTCCATATACTGTACTTTACATCTTCATAAATTTTGTAACTGCCAATTCGTACTTCTTAATCCCTTCGCCTTTTCCACCCAATCCCTTCTCTCCCCCGCACCTGGCAACAATCAGTTTGTTCTCTGTATCTATGAATCTGTAGTTTCTGTTTTGTTTGCTTGTTGTTGTTTTTTTTTTTCAGATTCCACATATAAGTAAAATCGTATGGTATTTGTCTTTCTCTGTCTGCATGTCTGTTTTATCGCTGATTATGTGTCATCCGGGATAGTGCCTTGCACGTAGCAGGTTTTCAGTCAATATTCCCTGAGTACATGAATGAATGGACGAGCTTTGCCTGAGCATTGGTTTCCTTAGGATAATACTGAATTGGTAAGGCTAGACTAGGTTATGATTCCCAAAGTGTAGTCCCTGCACCTGTAGCAAGAGCATCGCCTGGAAACTTGTTAAAATGCAAATTATTGGGCTCTGCCCCAGATCTGTTGGGTCAGGAACTGTCGGAATGGCCCAACATTCTGCATTATAACAAGCCCTCCGGTTAATTCTGACACATGCTCAAGTTCAAGAACCACTGGATTAGGTTATATCGAGGTAACAAATTCAAAATCTCAATACAACAAAGGTTTATTTCTTATTCACACTAAATGCCCAATGTCTCTTGACACGAGGCTCTGTTCATCATAGTCACCTGGGGATTCAGGTTGATGGAGCAGCCACCATCTTGAAAGCTACTGGTGGCCATGACAGAGGGGACAAGAAGATGTGGTGAATCACAGACTGGCTCTCCAAAGCCCCCGCCCAGATGTGATAGCACTTTTGCTCACAATTCATTGTCTAAAGCAAGCCACATGGGCACATCCAACCCCAAGAGAGTAGGGAAGAGCACCACACTTACTGTATAGAATTATCGAGAGGATCAAATTAAAATAGCAGATAGGGAAGCCTTTTGAGAACTGGCACAAGCTATCCTAATTTAAGAGATTATTTTTATTATTTCTACTCTTAGTGTGAAAGGGTTTGCTCCCTGACTGTTCTGTCCTCATCGTTAAGTGATGGCTGAGGATGGTGGAAATATGATGCTGAGTTCTAAAACAAGAAGTCACGACCTGTAAGGTTAAGTTCAAAGTAAGTTTATCAGATTCTTTTTAAGAAGCTGGCTTTGAGGAGATAGAATGACAGAAATGTAAAAAAAAAAAAAAAAAAAAAATACGATCCATACGATTGTGGCACATGGAAGGTATTTGATATGCTTTCATTAGGCAAGAGATTTTCTCAACTATTTATACTAACTATTATGATGATCTCATAATAGTTAGTATAAATAGTTGCAAAGACTGGATTGTTTGGAATGACTGTTCTGTTGCTAGTCAGATAAGATGTAAGGATCATATGACTGGCTCGTTGGACATTCTATAGAAGTAGGAGTCCACCGAGAGTTCAAATTCAAGTTCAGCCACTCACTGTGTAACTCGAAGCAAGTTAAGTTCTCTGTCTGTTTTCTTCTCTGAAAAATGAGCATAATAGTATCTGCTTCACGGAACTGTTGTAGTGATTAAAAGAAATAATACTTATAAAACGCTTAGAACAGTACCTGCACATAGTAGGTACATAATTAAGTGTAGGCTATTGTACTGTTGGTTTTAAACTTAAAATAAAATCTGACCTCTTCACCAATAACCTACAGACCCTGCTTGAACATTGCCCACCTTCTCCACTTCGTCTTCTCTATTACTCACTAATTTACCCCTCAAAAGCCACACCGGCCTTCTTTTTCTGTCTTTAATATGCCAAGCTTGTTCCTGCCTCAGGGCCTTTGCCCTTGCCATTCCCGCTGCCTAGGCTCTTCCACCAGCCCTGCCGATGGCTACATCCATCTTGTAGTTTATGTCTCGGTTCAAATATGCCCTCCTACGAATATCGAATCATTATGTTATACACCTGAAACTAATACAATGTTATACGTCAATTATATATCAATGAAAAAAAAAAATGTACCCGACTATGTGGGTGACCATACAATCCAAAATTCGCCACTCCTAGTTATTTAATTATCTCTTACCACCTTGTCATTTTTACTCTCTATAACCATCTTGCTCGTCCATTTATGTTTATCTCTCTCATCACCGATATAATGTCATCTTCTTAAGAGTGGGGACCTTGGATATCTCCTTTACCACTGGAACCCAAACTCCTAAAATAGTGCCAGCAGGATAAGTCAGCATCCCATAAATGCATGTTGAATGAAGGGCTCAGGGATCTGCTTCTCTCTTGAGACATGGGTACTCTGTTCCACGAAAAGAAAATATCATCTTTATAAACCTGAGATGACAATGAATTTCTGCAGCAGACACATTTTTCACATAAAATAAATGAATCCAAAAATGAACTGCTTCTGAGAGCCATGTGTTGAGGAAGCGTCATTTTTAACAAAGGGCTCACAGGGTCACCATTCCAGCTGATCCACTTCATAGCATCACCACAGATGCCCCACAAAATATTGTACTCACAGCCAAATTATTTTTGCATTTTACTACGCTAGAGCTATGCACAATGTCCTAACGGTTGTCTGTAGATGTATTTTCAAGAGAAAACTAATATTTCTTGTAAGCTTTAAATTTTTCTAATTTCAGAAGAATCACAAGCCCTTTGTAGATATTTTGCAAAATAGAGAAAAACATAAAGTACAAAGAAAACCCTAATCTTCCAACCCGTGAAACATTTTGATGTATGTACTTTCCGGTCTTTTTTTCTGTAATTGTTTTGAAAACAAATCTATTGTATAAACTGTTTGAAGTTGAATTTTTCTTTATGTAGTATACAAAGATATCATTATTTAATATTTTTCTACAAAAGCGTTTATATGTTATAATGTATTCAAATAATTTTGAATATATACAAATATATGACCACAAGTAAAAAATAAAATCCAAATAGTATAGAAGCGTAGGAAAGAAAAAATATTTCATGGCAGTCTTGCTGTAAAAGGTTTCTTGTGTATCCTTCCAGAACATTCTATGTTTACACACACATAAATGGAATCACTATATTATTTTTCAACAACTTATTTAATGTAATAATATATTTTAGATATCTTTCTATGGCTATTACATAAATATGCGATAATTGTTTAACTAGTCTCTCTTTGGATACTTTCCTTCTTCCTTCTCTATCACTTTGTCTCTCTGTTTCTCTCAGACAGATAGGTAGATAGATAGATAGATAGATCTGAACATATGCATACATAGATATCTACAGATCTACATCTTGTAAACTGCTTGAACAGTATAGTATGTGTGTGTGGTGTGTGTATATGTGTCTGAAGCAAATTTGGCAATATCTAACAAAATTTAAAATGCGTATCTCCTTTGACATGTTAAGTTTGTACACTTAGCAAATCTATAAATTTTTAGGTACAGAATAAGTTGATAAGATACATAATTAATAATCCATTTTAAATTTTGTTAAATACTGCCAAATTGCCCTCCAAAAGGATGTGTACCAACTTCCGCTTTCACCAAGAATTTATGCAAGTCTCTATTTTCTACTCTTTCTCTATCCTCTCCAATACTGGACAGTATCAATTTTTTAGGTGGTTTACTCTGATAGGTAAAAATCATATTTCGTGGTCGTTTTTATTTACATCTCTCTATACGCAAGGCACACCCACCTGCCAGAATCTAAAAGGTTCACATAGAAGCCGTAACTGGATTCGGTTACCCATTCAATCCAGGTGGCCTCAGTAACATACTGCTTTCTCAAGTCTTCATCCTTGAAAATGGCTCCCACAGTAGGAAGGGCAGGCAGAACGAACATTCCAAGGACGGGGAGAGGGTGAAGAGCCTCCAATAGCCTAGAGCCAGCTTGCAGGTCAACTGGCAGTCACGTCCTCTCA
>NW_011888804.1:8835832-8846127 GCF_000151845.1 Pteropus vampyrus
GTAGTGAGACCCAGATATCTGTACTTTTAACAAACTCCTCAGTGCAAGACTCACTGTTAATTTGCATAGTGGGGTGTGGTCCGAGGATTGAGCGGTTGGTTGTGGGATATGACGAGATCGGGATCCCATTAAGATGACTCTGGAAAAGAGAGAGAGACAGCCAGACTCACCTGGGAGCTGTGGGAGAATTCCAGGCAAGGGATTCAGGGAATGGAGGGTCGAAGCTGGACCCGGGACAGACATGGGAGGTGGTGGTAGCAGGATGTGGTAATCGCCTGGGTGTGGAGAGTGAAGGAGAGGCAGGAGTCACAGAAGACTTGAAGTGTCTTTCTTTAAGACTAGTTGGGTGGCGGTGCAAAACAGGACAGAGAAGCAAAAGCAGATTTCAGGAAGCAAAGCAAGGTGTTCAGTTTTAGACCTGACGATTTAAGATGCCTCTGAGACAGCCAGTGTGGATATTCTGTGATGGACTGAATAGTCAGGTCTGCCATCGAGGAAGATGATAAGGCTGGAGATGGAGACCTGAGTATCACTGGAACACAGGCAATAGTTGAAAAAATGGAAATGGATGAGTTCGTTCAGGGCTAACTTCTCTGGCAGACACAGCAGGCCCACAGCTGAGGGCCCACAAAAAAAATGGTTTAATTGCTTTTTAAAGCAAAAGAAAAATAACTATAATAATAATAATAAATCCAGTCAAGATTATATTAGTCTTTATACCCACGCAGTCATAAAATATAATTTTTAATATATTTTATGAAGGAGGGGTCCCAGAGGCAAAAGTGCCTCAGGCCCACAAAAGTGATAATGTGGCCCTGAGTCTACCCAGAGAGAAAAGAGCCAAGGCCAGGTTCAAGGAACATTTAGGTTTTGCAGAGATTTCTCACCTTTCCCGTGCATGGAGTCACTTTGGCCATCCTGTGACACTGAAGGACCTTCTCAGAATGTTTTTTAAGTGCCTAAAATAAAACACACAGGGTTACAAAGGAACCAATTACATTGAAACACAGTCATCAAAATATTTTTAAAAACTAATTTGGGATATAGGAATGTGTTTATTAATGCACTAAATAATAACATTCAAAAGCAACTCTAAAAACTGCCATAATTTCAAAGTAGTGGGGAGTATTAACTTCGAGATATCAGCAACGGCTATACATATGATATGCAAATATCTGTGACTTCTACTGGTGACAAAGTCACAGTCACCACAAACACGCCTGTGTTTTGTGGCCTACATTCTTTATTGAAGAAGACATGCTGACTTTTGGTTAGAACTTAGTGAAAATAAAGAAGTGATTTTTCCTCCAGCCAAGTTCACGGATGCCTGAATTCCATCCACGAGTCCCCTTGGGGGAAGGGGGTCCTTGGCTTCCGGAACGCCTAGTCTAATGAGCGTTGGGGAAGAGGCCACGTGGAAAGATTAGAGGAATAGGAACACATCCAAGAAAGACATTACTCAAATGTGGAAATTTTTCATGTGAGCTGCCCTGAAGTGTTAAGCCGAAGAGCGTGAGGGGGGAGGCAACCATGTTCCAAAAACCTGTCAGCCCCTTGAGGACAGGGTTTGTGTACATGTGATGTTGTGAAAATAAAATAAGAATTCGTTAAGCATCCTTGAACGCTGTAGCTTTTGGTCCTTATATACTTTCTCCACCAAAGTGCTCTAAAATTATATGGAGGTCATCAGGCCATTAAGTGTGTGGTTTTCCCTGTGTAGAGGGCTCTTAGCCACTCTCCCCGCTCCTTTTCTGCCTAGCCAGCTCTTACTCCTCCTTGGGGCCCAGCTTAAGCATCTGTTGCCCTGTCCTGACCTCCTCTAAAAATTAGGTTGCCCCATTCCACATCTCCAGGGTTCACTGGATGGCTTAGCTCACATCACATGTGTAATTAATTACTTGTCCAATATTTGTCTCCCTTTCTCCGTGGGGACCAGGACTTCTTCTGTATTCCCAAGCCAGGAATAAATATTTGTTGAATGGATGAGGGGTGGACAGATGGCCCACCTGCGACAGGAACTTAGAACACAAGTAATCTGCTTAAATATTTTCATTTTTCTCCCATCGCCTTATCAATTTTCAGCCATTTTTCCTGAAATTTATTTCATAATTTCCCTAGGTTTAATCCCCATTGCCAATTCATATTAACTTCAGGCTCTGAACACAGAGATTGCTGTCACTTCCAATTTGCCCCTCAAAGCATTTTTCTTTTACTTTGGTTTTTTGTTTTTTGTTTTTTTGGTACCATTCCCATGGTAGGAATTGGGAGAAAGAAAAGAAAAAGGAAGACATGTGGGTGGATTTGGAGAAGGGAAGAGCTGGGGAGGTGGGGAGTGAGTGAAGGGAAGCAACCTGATAAAAATCAGGGAGACCAATCAGTTTGCTTGACTCCCCGCTGAAATCTCTCAGGGAGCCTCTGAGGGAAACTTGCTCTTTGCTGCCATCTGGTGTCTATTATTGAAGCAGTTCCCACAGGATGAAATTTCACCCAACAATTAGGCAGCACCTACTGTGTTCAATTCAAGGCTTTATGCCAGGCAATCTAATTCCTTGCTTTTTATGTTCCATTACCAATGATGAAGCGTTTTCACATATAGTACTACAACTCAACCTCATAGAACGCAACCCTGTGAGGTAGGCCTAGAGCAAGTAAAATTATTCCCATTCTGCAGATGAGGAAACTGAGATTCAGCTTGCACACGGTCAAGAGAAGAGTTCTAATGAGGCCGGAACCCACGTTATCTGACTCCTAGTTCTCTGACTACAACAAAACAGATATTACTTCTTGGTTTTATTCAAGGTAGAAGACCAAAAAAAAATACTAAGTTCTCCAGCAGTGAAGGCATGTAAACTCTAAAAAGTGACAAAGAAAAGGACAATGGACCAAGATGACAGAGAGGGAAGAAATGGTATCTCTAGATTTTTTCCAGCTCTAAATTTATTAATTTCAAGTACTATTCCAAAATTTTAAGATTTCAGATAACTAAGAGACAAATAAGAATCAACTAAGATAACAGTACTGTATTATATATTTGAAAGAGCAGATCTTAAAAGGCCTCATCATAAGAAAAAAATTATAACTATGTGTGGTGATGAATGTTAACTAAATTTATTGTGGTAACCATTTCATAATATATACATATATCAAATCATTATGTTGTACACCTGAAACTAATATGTTATATGTCAGTATAACCACCACCTCATACTAAGCTTCCTATCAGATATGGGTCCGACATTAGGTTTTGATAAACTGGCAGAGAATTGAAAATAATATTACTAATACATAGTACTTGTTATGTTCCAGGCACTCCTCTAAGTTCTTTATATATAAAAACCATTTAATTTTCACGATAGCCCTATGAGGAGGTACTATTATCACCTCCATTTTACAGATAAGGAAACTAAGGTTAAGTAATTTGCCCAAAGTCACACCAATAATAATCAGTAGAGGCAGGATTCGAATCCAGGCAGACTGATGCCAGAGTCCCTGCCCTTTATTGCCTCATTATACTATTTCTGAAAAAGAAGTAGTCAGTATCATTAACTGATACCGTTGGATGAAGGGAGACAGGGAGTGGTGTGGAGAAAGATGCAAAATAAAGAAGCTAGAAGTTAAAGATCGATTCTTTTCTGTTTTATAATTTGCCAAGACCACACTTTGTTGGTGGGGGTTTCTTACATTCTATTTGTCATGCGTTAAATTTCCTTAATGACAGTAAATGACTATTATTTTCCAAGGGTCAAAATAGAAATAAACCAAACATTAGTAATTCTCATTCAATTGTAATTTGAGCTATCCCTCTTTTTGCTAAGTGCTTTAAATACTACCCTTAAAACAAAGAGTCCAACAGCGCTTAGAAGATTGAGTTTTCAGAATACATTAGCTGAACACCTTGATAAACTTTTACGTGCCATCATCATTGCCCTCCTCTCAAATTAGGAAAACAGGACTTCGGGTGTACCTGAATACATCAAGACCAGCTTCCAGTTTTCTTGTCAAGGCAAGTCTTCTTGTTGAGACTACTTTATACAAAAAACTAAAGATTATATCTGCTTCTATAGATCTGGGATTCTCAACCTTAGCGCTATTGAGATCTGAGGTCAGATAATTCTTTGTTGTGGGGAGCTGTTATCTGTGCATTGTAGAATGTCTAGCAGGACCCTGTCCTCCTACCCACTAGAAGCCATGAGCATCATCCCAGTTGTGACAGTCAAAAATGTCTCCAGACTCTGCCATTATCTCCTGGGAAGGCAAAATCACCCTCGATTGAGAACCAGCAGTCATATCAATGACAGTTTACAATCCAAGAATGCTTACCACCATCTGTCTGTGAGAGTACTCATTGGCAGAAACCTTTTTAAGAATGATTTTGAAAACAGGCTTTGGAAAGCAATCATTAAAATATTCAAAATATTTGCATTTGGAAGGAAAAGAAAAGGATTTACTATTTATAGCCCTGGAAATGTAATAGATTCATTACGAATAAAGGTTTGACAACGTATAAAACTTTATTTTCCCTAAGTGAAAGGCACAGACCTGGTGGCTGCCAGTTCCCAACAACCTCTGAAGCCACCGTGTATGTGAGAAACGCTTGGATAATTGATCGGAGGTGTGGGCGTCTGGCTTAACTGGCTTAGTCTATACACTACGTCCCGGACTACAGCGGTTGGTTCATGGGTGAGCCAGTCAAAGTACTTCCCTAAGGTCCTTCTAACTAATATGAGGGAGCAGGGCAGGAGAAGATGATCTCTTTCCCCTCTAGTCACAAAGGTGTAAAGATGAGAGCCCAGCATCCAACAGCCATGCCCCTACCTAGTGAAGAAGCTGTTCTGAGAAAATAAAGCCAATATGCAGAGAGCAGCATGGGTGATAGGCATAGATTATCCCTGGGATACTCAAGTTCTGGCTATCCCTGTGGCCAGCTCCAACCAGCTCCTATATCCTACAGCACCAAGGACATTCCCATGGATTCGTTATGTGAGCTGAATGATTCAAGCTAATTCATGTTGGATTTCTGTCTCTTGTAACCATCGAGTCTTGACTAATACGCCTTAGCAAAGACATAAAGAGAATTCGTGTAATGACCGGGAGGGCTGGTAAAATTTTGACTCATAAATGTCTTGAGCAAAGAATCTCTGTGCACACTAGATGGGTGTAAATTCAGTAATGGGTCTATTTTGTAAATCCTGGCACGGCTCTTGAAAACTCCCAGCAGATACAGCTGCCTCTTGCTGTGTACAGATAGCCCCCACAATGGCTCCCATTTATTCGAGGTTTTACACTTCCCAAAGATTTCACATTCGTTGTCTCGTTTGCCTTCCACCATAACTGAATCAGACCGGAAAGGAGATTTTGCTATCCCCATTTCCAGGAGAGAAAATGGAGACACCACGTAGCTAAATGACTTTTTTTTTTTTTTATGTCATCCAAGGGTTTGGAATGAGATTAGCAGTTCTCAAATTCAATCAGTCATGAAGAGTGTCATGAGTGATTGGATGCTAATGGTTAAAGTACTGAAGCTTGAGAATGATTCATCGTTTTTTTTAAATAATGCATTACCCTTATAACAACCTAATTCTTGCCAGCATTCGATATGTTTTTCCGAGTGGCAGGAAAAAGAACTGGAGTTACAGCTGGCATATCGGGAATTCCACGGGAATGTTATGCATGTGAATGCTCAACCATGTGCGTCGTAACAGAAAAAAAGTTTGACAGTCATAGGATTAGCCAGGCCTGAAAATTGCTTCCAGCTCCACAATTCGATGATTCATCCAAATAAACAATGAGTTGAAGGCATTCGAGATCAAAACTAACCACTTTTCCCTGTCCGTGTATCTTATTAGACATCACTCACTTCAAAGAGCGGTAAGATGATTTTAAAATGTATCATTCAAACCAGGATACTTTTAAAACGAAAACGAACGTCCGGTGGAATAGAATGTCAGGCTAACAGATCAAACAGGAATTGTGTTGAGCAAACCAGGACCTGAGTCGCCCTAAGTATAGGTAACTCAAGAAAAGTAAATATACATAACCAGAAACCACCATACCTCCCGCTAGGAGCATCAGTCTAAAGGCCAGTTGGGTATGTCTTGGTTTTGGTTCCCCCAGAAGCCGACCCGGACTGAGACAAGGATTTAGGTTCAAGTAGTTTACTTGCGAGGTGAAGGAAGTACCTGTAGGGAAGTGGGGAAGTGTGACAAGGGAAGAAAGGCAGCCAGATAGTGTGTCACCAAACCAGCTACTACTGAGGGCAACTAGAATATAATCCCTGAGGTGGTCATAGCGATGTGCCAGCCCACATCCACCTTCAAGGAAGGACTTGCTGTCCAGCTGCAGAGACTGTGGTCAGCAGATGAACCCCAGCTGTCAGCTCCTTTGGGGTCTGCCCCAGGCACAGAGAGCTGCCTCGCTCAAAGTCATGCCCTTCCCAGGGCAGCCTGCACCTGCTCACTGAGCAAGGCAAGGCTGTAAAGGTTGGTACTGCCACCTGATTGAGGGTATTTTGATGGACAGTGTTCACTCCAGAGCTTCCCTCTGGGTTGGCCAAGCCTTTGTCTGAGCCCGTCTTGCAATTAGGCTTTTCCTTTCCTTTCAGAGGACCTCATTATACTATTTCTGAAAAAGAAGTAGTCGGTATCATTAACTGATACCGTTGGATGAAGGGAGACAGGGAGTGGTGTGGAGAAAGATGCAAAATAAAGAAGCTAGAAGTTAAAGATCGATTCTTTTCTGTTTTATAATTTGCCAAGACCACACTTTGTTGGTGGAGGTTTCTTACATTCTATTTGTCATGCGTTAAATTTCCTTAATGACAGTAAATGACTATTATTTTCCAAGGGTCAAAATAGAAATAAACCAAACATTAGTAATTCTCATTCAATTGTAATTTGAGCTATCCCTCTTTTTGCTAAGTGCTTTAAATACTACCCTTAAAACAAAGAGTCCAACAGCGCTTGGAAGATTGAGTTTTCAGAATACATTAGCTGAACACCTTGATAAACTTTTACGTGCCATCGTCATTGCCCTCCTCTCAAATTAGGAAAACAGGACTTCGGGTGTACCTGAATACATCAAGACCAGCTTCCAGTTTTCTTGTCAAGGCAAGTCTTCTTGTTGAGACTACTTTATACAAAAAACTAAAGATTATATCTGCTTCTATAGATCTGGGATTCTCAACCTTAGCGCTATTGAGATCTGAGGTCAGATAATTCTTTGTTGTGGGGAGCTGTTATCTGTGCATTGTAGAATGTCTAGCAGGACCCTGTCCTCCTACCCACTAGAAGCCATGAGCATCATCCCAGTTGTGACAGTCAAAAATGTCTCCAGACTCTGCCATTATCTCCTGGGAAGGCAAAATCACCCTCGATTGAGAACCAGCAGTCATATCAATGACAGTTTACAATCCAAGAATGCTTACCACCATCTGTCTGTGAGAGTACTCATTGGCAGAAACCTTTTTAAGAATGATTTTGAAAACAGGCTTTGGAAAGCAATCATTAAAATATTCAAAATATTTGCATTTGGAAGGAAAAGAAAAGGATTTACTATTTATAGCCCTGGAAATGTAATAGATTCATTACGAATAAAGGTTTGACAACGTATAAAACTTTATTTTCCCTAAGTGAAAGGCACAGACCTGGTGGCTGCCAGTTCCCAACAACCTCTGAAGCCACCGTGTATGTGAGAAACGCTTGGATAATTGATCGGAGGTGTGGGCGTCTGGCTTAACTGGCTTAGTCTATACACTACGTCCCGGACTACAGCGGTTGGTTCATGGGTGAGCCAGTCAAAGTACTTCCCTAAGGTCCTTCTAACTAATATGAGGGAGCAGGGCAGGAGAAGATGATCTCTTTCCCCTCTAGTCACAAAGGTGTAAAGATGAGAGCCCAGCATCCAACAGCCATGCCCCTACCTAGTGAAGAAGCTGTTCTGAGAAAATAAAGCCAATATGCAGAGAGCAGCATGGGTGATAGGCATAGATTATCCCTGGGATACTCAAGTTCTGGCTATCCCTGTGGCCAGCTCCAACCAGCTCCTATATCCTACAGCACCAAGGACATTCCCATGGATTCGTTATGTGAGCTGAATGATTCAAGCTAATTCATGTTGGATTTCTGTCTCTTGTAACCATCGAGTCTTGACTAATACGCCTTAGCAAAGACATAAAGAGAATTCGTGTAATGACCGGGAGGGCTGGTAAAATTTTGACTCATAAATGTCTTGAGCAAAGAATCTCTGTGCACACTAGATGGGTGTAAATTCAGTAATGGGTCTATTTTGTAAATCCTGGCACGGCTCTTGAAAACTCCCAGCAGATACAGCTGCCTCTTGCTGTGTACAGATAGCCCCCACAATGGCTCCCATTTATTCGAGGTTTTACACTTCCCAAAGATTTCACATTCGTTGTCTCGTTTGCCTTCCACCATAACTGAATCAGACCGGAAAGGAGATTTTGCTATCCCCATTTCCAGGAGAGAAAATGGAGACACCACGTAGCTAAATGACTTTTTTTTTTTTTTATGTCATCCAAGGGTTTGGAATGAGATTAGCAGTTCTCAAATTCAATCAGTCATGAAGAGTGTCATGAGTGATTGGATGCTAATGGTTAAAGTACTGAAGCTTGAGAATGATTCATCGTTTTTTTTAAATAATGCATTACCCTTATAACAACCTAATTCTTGCCAGCATTCGATATGTTTTTCCGAGTGGCAGGAAAAAGAACTGGAGTTACAGCTGGCATATCGGGAATTCCACGGGAATGTTATGCATGTGAATGCTCAACCATGTGCGTCGTAACAGAAAAAAAGTTTGACAGTCATAGGATTAGCCAGGCCTGAAAATTGCTTCCAGCTCCACAATTCGATGATTCATCCAAATAAACAATGAGTTGAAGGCATTCGAGATCAAAACTAACCACTTTTCCCTGTCCGTGTATCTTATTAGACATCACTCACTTCAAAGAGCGGTAAGATGATTTTAAAATGTATCATTCAAACCAGGATACTTTTAAAACGAAAACGAACGTCCGGTGGAATAGAATGTCAGGCTAACAGATCAAACAGGAATTGTGTTGAGCAAACCAGGACCTGAGTCGCCCTAAGTATAGGTAACTCAAGAAAAGTAAATATACATAACCAGAAACCACCATACCTCCCGCTAGGAGCATCAGTCTAAAGGCCAGTTGGGTATGTCTTGGTTTTGGTTCCCCCAGAAGCCGACCCGGACTGAGACAAGGATTTAGGTTCAAGTAATTTACTTGCGAGGTGAAGGAAGTACCTGTAGGGAAGTGGGGAAGTGTGACAAGGGAAGAAAGGCAGCCAGATAGTGTGTCACCAAACCAGCTACTACTGAGGGCAACTAGAATATAATCCCTGAGGTGGTCATAGCGATGTGCCAGCCCACATCCACCTTCAAGGAAGGACTTGCTGTCCAGCTGCAGAGACTGTGGTCAGCAGATGAACCCCAGCTGTCAGCTCCTTTGGGGTCTGCCCCAGGCACAGAGAGCTGCCTCGCTCAAAGTCATGCCCTTCCCAGGGCAGCCTGCACCTGCTCACTGAGCAAGGCAAGGCTGTAAAGGTTGGTACTGCCACCTGATTGAGGGTATTTTGATGGACAGTGTTCACTCCAGAGCTTCCCTCTGGGTTGGCCAAGCCTTTGTCTGAGCCCGTCTTGCAATTAGGCTTTTCCTTTCCTTTCAGAGGAGTCGATTCCCTAATAAGCAATTTGTATCTCAAACTCCATATAATCTTCTGCTCCCGGGGAACCTAACCTAAAACCAGTCCTCTAGGGGAACTCAGTATCTTAATCATATTTTTTAAATTTTCTGTATCTTATGTTTTGACATCTTGGGGACCTTTTAGACAGGGGAAAGACTACCCCTACCAGAGTTAGCTACTTCCTAGGGATGGTAGCCAGCTTGCTTGGAGCATGCATGTCTAGTCACCTGCAGACCACCTGATCCAGTGGCACGCCCCCACCCACCTGCTTGCCTAACTCTCACACACCAAATGGATATTTCCTTTGCCCTAAATCAACCCAGAATCAGGTACCAGACAACTGAGACAGCTCCTATACCCCAAAGCCCGTTGAAATTATTCAAACTAGCCAGTCTGAAACTGTTTACCCTGTCCTGCCTTGTCTTTCTCATGGAACCCCCAATAAAGGTTCTGGCTTAGCTTTTCCCCTAGTTCCTGCTTTTGCCTCCTGATCAAAGCCTGATGCCTCCTCTGGGACCCTGTGTGGGATGACGTGTCTCCTTCTCTCAGGAATGTAAGTAATACAAATCTTTC
>NW_011888804.1:8847153-8849976 GCF_000151845.1 Pteropus vampyrus
GAGTCCATAAGGACTGGTCCTAAGAATTTATCTGAGTGACATGTATCCCACTGTCCTCGAAAATCATCCATCCAGCCAAATATAAGCCTTGTTAGGAATCTAACTTGCCTGACTGACCTTGTCTTTCCTTTTGATGAGTTATCTCCTGGGAGGTCCCATAGTCCCTCATGAAAACAAGACCCATGCAAAATGTACAAGGTGACCTGGTACATGGGATTACTGACTAAAATACTGTTGAATATTGGAGGACATCTATCAAAACTAATCAGTTCTTAGGTCTTCTTTCTGGCAATTAGAGAACAGGGTCAATTGTCCATTGAAGCTACTCCTGGATCATCTGTATGAAAAATGCATCTGGCTACTCATATGCTCTAAAACCACCAATGGCTCCCCATTACCCTTAAAATAAAACTTAGATTCCTTAATATGACCTACTGGCTTCTGCTTTCCAACCCCACCTCTTACCCCTTTCCCTTTTGCTCGTTCTAACCATGTGGCTTCCTTTCTGTTCCTCAAACACATTGAACTCTCTTCCCATCTCAATGCCTTTGCTTCTACTGTGCCTCACATCTACGATGTTCTGCCCATGGCTCTTTTTGTATGGCTGATTCTTTATTTTTCAAATGTCAACTCAAATGTCATCTTCTCAGAGAGATCGCCTGGCTAAGTTACTTAAAATAGAGACCCCCACACACACCACTCCTCACCAATTGATAAAGTTACTATTTTTTTCCATAGAACTTATTTTTCACTATATTTATTTTCTTCATAGAACTTGTCAGAATCTGATGGTCTTGTTAATTTGTTTCTGTCTCCTTTCATTGGAATGTAACCTCAATGAAGGCAGCAACCTCATTTGTTTGTGTTTTTTGTGGGGTTTTTTGTTTGTTTTTTGCACCTAAATTCTCAACAGCTATCATAGTGCATAGCACACAACGCTCACTCAATATGCTGATGAATAAATGTATATAAGCCAGTGTTTATCGTTTCGTTCTCAGTAGCAGAAAGGGGTATACTTTGGATTTATCCAAAACTGATCATATACCACTAAATTATGAGTTAAAAAGTGGAAAGGCCAATATATATCTCCTATTTTCCCCCGATTTAAAACATTTTAATGATTGTACCATATGATTTTTCCTAGTAATTCTGACTCTACATGAGCAACAGTATCTGGCAGGAGAAGAGGAAAGTTTGATTGAACTCCTTCAACCTAACCCATAAACAATTTCTGGTCTAGGCTAAACTCTAAGGAAAGGTCAATAAAATTGGCAAACATATTATTTCTAACCAACTTTTCCACAAAGGAGCAAAAAATATAAAAGTTCATAGGAGGTGCTCAAAATAAATTTTTTTGAATTAGTGTCTAGCTAGAGTTAGGTTTTAACTCTAGTTAGAGTTAGACCAGCACTGTCCGGTAGAAATATAATGTGAGCCTCATGCATAATTTAAAATTCTCTAGTAGCCACAGTAGAAAAAAAGTAGAAAGAAAACAGTTGAAATTAATTTTAGTAATACATTTTATTAAGCCTAATATGTCTGAAATATTATCATTACAACATGTCATCAATATATTTTTTAAAAAGGATAAATAAAATCTTTTACATTATTTTTTTCATACTAAGTCTTTGAAATCTGGTGTAAGTGTAATTTTACACTTACAGCACATCTTGACTGGGATGATAAATTTGAATTGGAATAATTGCTCTGTATTTAAATTTCAAAACTTAGAGTTGAAAAAGTAGATTCATATATCCAAGGCTCAAACATTCTTAAAAGTTTTTCAATAATAGAATCACGTATTAGTTTTTAAACGTAAAATGGAAATTAATTACATTAGGCAAAGTAAAAGAAGCCAGACACAAAAGCTCACATATTGTATGATTCAATTTAGATGAAATGTCCAAAATAGGTAAATCCATGGAAATGAAACATAGATTAGTGGTTGCCAGGGGCTAAGGGAGGAAGAAATGGGGAGCAATTGTTTAATGGGTACTGGGTCTCCTTTTGGGGTGATAAAAAAGTTTTGGAACTGGATAGATGGTGGTTGCACAACGTTGCGAATGTACCAAATGCCAAGAAATTGTTCATTTCACAATGGTTAATTTTATGTTGTGTGAACTTCATCTCAATTTTTAAAAATTGAAATTAATAAAATTTAAGTAAAATTACAACTTCAATTCCTCTGTCACACTGGCTATAACCCAAGTGCTCAACAGCATTAGGCCATGACATTGTATGACATGGAACTAAGCTATTCCTATGCAGAGGCTATGACTTTTTTAATCATTTATTTCTGTTTCTACGGGACACAGCCTCCCAGCACCTACCGAAACTTTCAAGGTGAAGTGTCCCAGTTTATTTAAGCACCACCTGGCAGCCACTGAGGTGTCACGTTTCCATTTCACAAGAGGCAGCCATGCATCTGATTGCTACTGTTCCACATGATTAGCACGTTTTAGGTGACAGATTGTTAGGTTTGCCGCACTCGTGAGCGTGTTATGATTCTTTAATAGTTTTTCTGAAGGGTGTGAGTTTCCCAGAGCTGTGGTCTGTGCTTCCAGAACTGACTTATAATGGTTTCCAGCGGCCCTCCCCTCTCGTTGGGGGTTTGGGGGGAGCAGAAGAGGAATGAGCTGACAGAGCAGGCACTGTGCTGGTAGTAGTAACACACGTCGGAAGAGCAGTTTAAATGATTAGGGACACAAAACTTTAAGAAACACCAAGGATGATTCATAGGACACTGAAGGATCTGATGACCTCACCTGGTCCACTCCAAATGAATAAGAGCAATTTACCCTTTTCTTTCAGCTCCCCAGAGAT
>NW_011888804.1:8850026-8854768 GCF_000151845.1 Pteropus vampyrus
AACCTAAAACTCTTCTAAAAACAAAACAAAACAAAAAAGTATGTGAAAGAGGAAAGATGGAAGGAAAAAAACAATGGATTGGTGCTCCGAGACAGGTATGTCTGGGCTCAGATAGGGCAGAGGGAAATTAAAGCTTTCAAAAAAATAACAGAAGTAATTAATCCATGAGATGCCACTTCGCACCCATTAGAATGGCTATCATTTAAACACACACACACACACTCTCATACACACACACACACACACACACACACACACACACTAACAAGTATTAGCAAAAACGTGGAGCAATTGAAACTCTCATACATTGCTGGTGCGAATGTAAAATGGTGCAACCACTTTGGAAAACAGTTAGGCAGTTTCTGAAAGAGTTAAACATAGAGTTACCATGTGACCTTGGGGATTCTACTTCTGGGTATATACCTAAAGGAATTAAAAGCAGGGACTTGAACAGATACTAGTATGCCAATATTCATTGCAATATTATTCATAATAGCCAAAAAGTAGAAACAAACCAAGTGTCTGTTCAGGGATGAATGGATAAACAAAATGTAGTGTATTCATACACTAATGGAATATTCTTCAGCCATAAAAAAAAGAAGTACTGATACATGCTACAACATGAATGAACTTTGAAATCATCATGGTCAGTGAAAGAAGCCAGACAGGAAAGGCCACATGTGGTAGGATTGCATTTATATGAAACATTCAGAAGAGGCAAGTCCTTAGAGACAGAAAGTAGATTAGTGTTTCGGGGAGCTGGAAAGGGATAATGGGGAGTGACTGCTAATGAGTACAGAGTTTCTTTTCGAAGTGTTGGAACTGTTCTGGAATTAAATAGTAGCGATGGTTGCATAACATAGTGAATATATTAAACACCACTAGATTGTTCACTTTAAAAGGATGAATTTTATATTATATAAATGATACCTTAATTAAAAAAAAAACAACATAAATAACGGAAGCACCGAATCATCTCTCTTCTCCTTTGCTAAGATCTACATGAAAATGGAACACCTAGAAGTAACCTATTTGTCTTTCAAAGACTAGACTTTTTATTTTCTATTAGTGTTTTATTAAATAAAACTACTGTGCTTGCCTCTTAAGAGAACAATATTACAGCACAAAACTCCAGTACCTACATGCCTGTGATACACTACTTAAATAATTTCTTTCTGATTCATGGGATATAAAACAGTCACTCAATTTCTAGCATCTGCGACTCCTGGGGAGCCCTGTTTCCAACATTGCTGGTAATTCTTTTCTCAATAGGGGTGTTATTGAGAACAGTTTGCCAGGATACCTACAAGCAAAAATTAGGTTCATAAACAGGCTGCATTTGAATCACCATTGGGCGTTCTTAGATGCACATAGCCTGCTGCGTACACATTTTAAAACACCATCTCTAGATCTATCTTTAGTCCCTACCTCCCAACTTGTGCTCATAAAAATAAGTACATCCACATGATAGTAATTGCCAGGGCAACCTTGACCTTATGAAACACACAATTCTAGTGTGTTGGTGGATTTCTAACTGGTGGTCTATGAGAAGCCTTACTGTATATAGCTCCTATAAGTCTCACTTCTTCATTTAACAAATACTTATTGAGAACCTACTATGTGGCAGGCACTGTTCTAAGCACCGGGTTCAAGAAATGGGTAAGTCCTGTACCTCTCTGTCTGCATCTGGTCAGAATTCGTTTATAAACAGTCTACATATCTTCGTACTATGTGTCATTCTACAGAACAATAACTAAATGCTTTCATTGTGCCCAGTAAAAGTGCTAAGCACACGTGAATAAAGGCTCTGTTCCAAGAAGTTCACAGAAAGAGAAAAAAATGGTCAATAAATGAAGGGAAAATGTTAAACCTCACTAGTGTTTATTTATTTATACCCTGATGTGTTCCAAAAAAAAAAAAAAGATTTAAGGCAGCTTACAATACATAAAACATAGCCAGGTAGCAAAAATTGTAAGTAGGAGAAAAGGAAGAAAAATAAAAAACAAAAGTCAAGACTAAAATAGGGCCAGAAATGAGACTAACACAAAGATAAATACGATAAAACCCTCTATGTGCAGAGCATGGTGTAGTAGACCCTGCTGGGGCCCTGCCCAGAGCCCTTTGACTCTCATCTCTACACACCAAAGGTTGCTACACCTGTGACTCTGAATGAGGGCTTTGTTCTAGCTGTGAAAGCACACGTGGCCAGCAAGCAGGACAGGTCAGGAGTCCCAGATGGATGGGAGTTGGTAGATGAGTATCCCAGCTTCCTCTCCCTCCACTGAGATACGTGAAGCATGTCCCCCACAATCTCCCAGAGCTCCCCTGGGGTGCTGAGCTCCAGTCGCTCATAGCAGTAACTTGGTTGGCACACACCCTTTATTGGCTGTCTTCCTTCCTGCATCTCCCTTTCCCTCTCCCCAAGCTGTTGGTTCCTGGGATCATCTCCCAAATAAACTACCTGCTCTTGACAACTTGCCTCAGCATACATGTCTTGGGGAACCCAACCCAAGACAGCTCGCCATGCCCTCGTCTGCCATTTTAATATAGAACTCCAGGCTTCTGCAAAATTTACTCCCTGCCAGAATTTCTGGGAGTGCCCAAGAGGGAGTCACACATGTTCAGAAACAAGTCTAGTCAACTACCACGTCTGTGGACTTGTCCTCCTCGTCTCCTGTTCTAGGCAACTTTACATCAACCAGGCATGCTGCTATTTCTGCTATTTATGACTATCTCGGTGGACTTCCACTTTAGCCAAAAGACATCTCCATCTTGTATCACTGAGTACCACTTTTCCTACCAGCCATTGCTGCCTCCTTTTGTGTACCAAGGAGTACAAGGTGCCAAAGCCGTTTGATGTTCAGTGATGATGTTCAGTAGAGGGGAATGCCTCCAGCCACAATGTGTTCCTCCATGTTGAGGAGATGCCACAAAAACGTGGCTTGGGGATCAAAAAGAGGTTTTCATTAAACAATCCCTGTATTCTTACTTATTGCCAAAGCCACATAAAACTCAGGCACGGCGAGTCCATAAGGACTGGTCCTAAGAATTTATCTGAGTGACATGTATCCCACTGTCCTCGAAAATCATCCATCCAGCCAAATATAAGCCTTGTTAGGAATCTAACTTGCCTGACTGACCTTGTCTTTCCTTTTGATGAGTTATCTCCTGGGAGGTCCCATAGTCCCTCATGAAAACAAGACCCATGCAAAATGTACAAGGTGACCTGGTACATGGGATTACTGACTAAAATACTGTTGAATATTGGAGGACATCTATCAAAACTAATCAGTTCTTAGGTCTTCTTTCTGGCAATTAGAGAACAGGGTCAATTGTCCATTGAAGCTACTCCTGGATCATCTGTATGAAAAATGCATCTGGCTACTCATATGCTCTAAAACCACCAATGGCTCCCCATTACCCTTAAAATAAAACTTAGATTCCTTAATATGACCTACTGGCTTCTGCTTTCCAACCCCACCTCTTACCCCTTTCCCTTTTGCTCGTTCTAACCATGTGGCTTCCTTTCTGTTCCTCAAACACATTGAACTCTCTTCCCATCTCAATGCCTTTGCTTCTACTGTGCCTCACATCTACGATGTTCTGCCCATGGCTCTTTTTGTATGGCTGATTCTTTATTTTTCAAATGTCAACTCAAATGTCATCTTCTCAGAGAGATCGCCTGGCTAAGTTACTTAAAATAGAGACCCCCACACACACCACTCCTCACCAATTGATAAAGTTACTATTTTTTTCCATAGAACTTATTTTTCACTATATTTATTTTCTTCATAGAACTTGTCAGAATCTGATGGTCTTGTTAATTTGTTTCTGTCTCCTTTCATTGGAATGTAACCTCAATGAAGGCAGCAACCTCATTTGTTTGTGTTTTTTGTGGGGTTTTTTGTTTGTTTTTTGCACCTAAATTCTCAACAGCTATCATAGTGCATAGCACACAACGCTCACTCAATATGCTGATGAATAAATGTATATAAGCCAGTGTTTATCGTTTCGTTCTCAGTAGCAGAAAGGGGTATACTTTGGATTTATCCAAAACTGATCATATACCACTAAATTATGAGTTAAAAAGTGGAAAGGCCAATATATATCTCCTATTTTCCCCCGATTTAAAACATTTTAATGATTGTACCATATGATTTTTCCTAGTAATTCTGACTCTACATGAGCAACAGTATCTGGCAGGAGAAGAGGAAAGTTTGATTGAACTCCTTCAACCTAACCCATAAACAATTTCTGGTCTAGGCTAAACTCTAAGGAAAGGTCAATAAAATTGGCAAACATATTATTTCTAACCAACTTTTCCACAAAGGAGCAAAAAATATAAAAGTTCATAGGAGGTGCTCAAAATAAATTTTTTTGAATTAGTGTCTAGCTAGAGTTAGGTTTTAACTCTAGTTAGAGTTAGACCAGCACTGTCCGGTAGAAATATAATGTGAGCCTCATGCATAATTTAAAATTCTCTAGTAGCCACAGTAGAAAAAAAGTAGAAAGAAAACAGTTGAAATTAATTTTAGTAATACATTTTATTAAGCCTAATATGTCTGAAATATTATCATTACAACATGTCATCAATATATTTTTTAAAAAGGATAAATAAAATCTTTTACATTATCTTTTTCATACTAAGTCTTTGAAATCTGGTGTAAGTGTAATTTTACACTTACAGCACATCTTGACTGGGATGATAAATTTGAATTGGAATAATTGCTCTGTATTTAAAT
>NW_011888804.1:8856803-8875041 GCF_000151845.1 Pteropus vampyrus
TCCTCAGAGCTAAGCAGCAAGTCCTTCCCTGAAGTAGAATGGCACATCTCTGTGTCTGTCAGAATCCGCGTCTTGCTCTGTTTGGACCCATGCCTCTACAGACTCTCAGGGACTGGCTCATTCAGTGGGCCACCCTTTTAGAGGGAGAACTCAGAGGAGGGGATTAGTGGGATGAGTCACAGCCTCTACCATTGCAGTTGACCTCAAGGCTGCAAGTGATACTCATGCCTCCCCTCCTCCACGACCCATTGTGGATTCACCTCAACCTCAGCTCCTATGTCTGCTGGCTCTGGTATCTTAGCTGATATGATTCAGACCCTCACCGCTAGAGCCTAGCATGAAGGAAGTTGATTAGAGAGAGCTCTCGGCATCAACATCTGGTGGGGAAGTGAAGGCAGCACGATTGGACAGAGGGAGAAGTTGTGATACAGTCACAACGAGATCTCAGCTAACTGCTGGGGAGCTCTGAAGCTGGCCTCACCCTTCAAAGCTGTCTGTAAGTGGGGTGAGAGGGCCGGGCCTTTTTTGCCCCTGCATCGACATCTCATTGCATGCAGGCTGCCCTGGGTGGGTGCGATGCTGAGTGAGATGGCTTTCTTCAGCAGAGGGCAATTCCCACAAAGGACTGACAGCTGAGGGCTGGTGATTGCAGGATTGTGGCGTGTCAGCCAGCAGTACTCCCAGAAGCTGAGGCAAGTGTCCTTAAGTCTTGAAGCAGGGATGGAGCGGTGCCAACGCAAGACTAAAATTCAATAGCCAGCCAATAAACAACTCTTCATTCTCCTTTCTTGCCAGCCCCTGGCGATCACCATTCTACTTTCTGCCTCCAGAAATTTGACTACTCCAGGTCCCTCACATAAGTGGAATCATATACTAGTTGTCTTTTTGAGACTTGCTTCTTTCGCTTAGCATAATGTCCTAAAGTTTCATCCACGTTGTAGCATGTGTCAAAATTTCCTTCCTTTGTAAGGCTAAATAATACTCCACTGTGTGTACATATCATTTTGTTTATCCACTCATCCATCAACAGACACTTGGTTTGCTTCCTATTTGACTATTGTGAATAATGCTGCTTTGAACACGAATATACAAATGTTTATTCAGGATCTTACTTTTAATTCTTTGGATACAAAGCCAGATCTAGAATGTTTTATCCAAGATGTTTTTATTCAAAATAGGTTTATTTCTCATTGGCTTAATTCCTTTTAGGTCCAGACAGAGGCGAGGATGAAATACCTACTCTCTTCTTAGAGAGCTAACTCTTTTAAATCAAAACATTCTGGTAGGGTCAGGTTGATGGATAGCAAACCTGGCTCATGATTAATTATGAGCTAATATATGCCATCTAAGAGTTTGTTTTTTCCACCAAAAAGAAAGAAACAATCTGTACAGGAAATTCCCCACATGCTGCCTGAACTGCTTCACCTTTTGTTATCCTAACCACCAAGGTTAATTAATCACAAACAGGATCTTGAGAAATAGTCTCTATGATGAAAGAAAATAAAGCTAAGAGGCTGGCAGGGGCCCAGCTCATTACATCATGCTGAAGCTGACGAGCATATCTTCGTAAAGCTGAGGGGAAAGCAGGGGTTGAGAGGGGTTAGGGAGACACTGAGGGGAGAGGTTAAAAAAGATTTTGCCAAGAATCTAATAGGACGTCATTTTGTCCTATTGCGTGGTGGTAGACTTAGGCTTAGCAGTACCTGAGATTTCGAGCAGCAAGAATAAAAAATGAATTCTCTATGAATTTTTTTGGGAAAAAAAAAAAGCCAGGCTTCTTGTCTAGGACCTATAAATTTGGACCAACACATACACTTCGGGGTTTATGTCTTCTATTTCTGTTAGAGTTAAATCTAATCTGCATGACTCAAACTAAAAGTTAAAAGCGGTATCAGATGTCTTTTGAGTTTTTCTTCACCCCAGGTAGCCAGCTAAAATGGGAACATGATCAAAGAAAACTTAAAATTCAGAATTCATTTTCTTAAGGACATTCGCAACTCTGCAACTCACCCACACAGAGCTGTGTGCAAGTGGATAATTGATACTGAACACAGTAATGGAAAAATTGTACACATGCTTCCTAAATAAGCAGAACTATACCACTGTGGTTGGGAAGGAGGCTTAAAAAATAAATAACAGGAAGAACTTCCTACCACAAAAGACTCGTTTTTAATCATCAATTGAAATAATACTAGATGACTATGCTAGATGCTCCTAACCAAGAACGTGTTCTGAAAAGATCAATCAAATGTTTAATGAGCTATAGGATAATGAGATTTGGTAACTTTATCATCTTTGGCAACTTTATGAGAGCAGTTGTATATGATACTGTATACATTCTCGGTTTTGCACAATGATTCTATACTTTAAATGACTTGCCCGATGTTCATTTCAATGAGAAAAAAGAAATGGGAAAAAATAAATAAATAAAACAATACAAGACAAAAAACCCAGCACGTCTCTTGACGTTCTTAGTAATTCTCTCATTAAACGCTGGCCAAAACATGGACAAATTTAAAATTCCCTTTCCCGTGTTCCCTGTAGCAAAGATGAAACTGTCTATAAGTTTTAAAAGAAGAAAGAAGCTTCACTAGTAAACATGGGAAGTACCAAAAGCAAGAAAAGAAAAAGCCAAGTTGAAAAGTATAGGTTTCTGAGTTTCTGATCCTACAAAAGCTTGCTAGCTTACTGAGATAGCTGGTTCCGGTCTGACACCCTGTTCAAATAATTTCCTCATTTAATTTCTTCTGCTCTTTCTCCTCTGGCTTTTATATTTACACCCATCCAGAAGAGGGTTCCACTCACTCAGAACCTCAAGGGAAAAGTGAGTGGAAGGTAAGTGAGGTTGGTGGCCTCGACCTGTGTGAACACTGAATTTTTCACTCCTCTCCAGGTGGCTTCCACGTAGAAAGCCTTCCGCATTCCTCGGAAATGGTCTGGCGTTCATTTATTAGAGTAACAGTTTGTGGTCATACCTAATTTGGAATATCTGTTACACAAGGATCTAAGAGCTCTTATAACCCAATTTAAGTCCTAGAGACTTAATCTTAGCCTTAAAGCCAAATTCCATTTGTGTAAAAAGTAGTTTTGATCACAAAAGTTGCAGCTATCCTTGATATGTAATTTTTATCTTTCACTTTCAGATTCAAAATGTCCCATAGTTGAATCCATCCTGATCTGTTTTTAGACATCTCAAAGAAGCCCAGTTACCATAATAACCAGTGTTAACTTAAGGGCAAGAACTTTCTGAAAATTTTGTTACTACATGTTGACATAAATGACCAATACAGTGGATGAGTTTAGGTTAACACAGACTAATTTGTTTTCATGGTGAATTAAAATAGAGTGAAAAGGCAAAAGCGACTAATGAAAAGCTCATTTGTGTATCATTCATCCTATTTCAATGTTTGCCATGGCCACACCCAAGCCATCCTATATAAACTACATCCTAGCCCTCCACCTCAATTTTTAAAAGCAGTCCAGAGTCTCCAAACTCAGTAAATGATACCACAGTGAGACAACCAGAACCTTCAGAAACTTTTCTTTGATATTTAATAAAAATCCTCAGTGCCATTAGAAGTAATTGATCACCACTGTGATGGTTAATTTCATATATCAACTTAACTGGGCTAAGGATGCCCAGCTGGTAAAACATTGTTTCCGGAATAGATTAATTAGCATTTGAATTAGTAGAATGGTAAAGAAGATCGCCCTCACCAATGCAGGTGAGCAGCTCTCATCCACTGAGAGCCTGAACAGAACAAAAAGGCAAAAGGTACATTTGCTTTTTCTGCTCGAGCTGGGACATTCATCTTTTCCAGCCCCTGGACATCACTGCTCCTGGTTCTCAGGCCTTCAGACTTGGAACTGGACACACCCCAGAAGCTCCCCAACTTATGGGCCTTTGGACTTGGACTGAATTTCACCATAAGCTTTACTGGTTCTTCACCTTGCAGACAGCAGATCGTGGAATTTCTCGGCCTCCATAATCCCGTGAGCAAATTCCTATAATAAATCTCCTTTTATCTATTTGTCCTATCGGTTCTGTTTATCTGGAGAACCCTAATACAACCACCTTCAGTAAAATAACACAGGGTACAAATGAACAGGACAAACAGAGACGCATGGACATGGACAATAGACTAGTGGTTACCAAAGGGGAGGGGGCGGGAGGAGAGAGGTAGATGGGGTAGAAGGGGTCAAATATGTGGTGACAGAAAGAAATCTAACTATGAGAGGTGTACACACAATGTAAATATATATACCTTACTGTTAAAATGTACAGCTGAAACTTATTGGATTTCGTTAACCAATGTCACCATAAAAAAATTTAAAACTTAAAAAAAATAACACAGGGTATGTTATTACTTATCTCAGGTTAAATTAGTCACTCACTTTTTCTTTGTGAGCTCTATTTACCAAGCATTTAACCATATTTAGTGATTCTCTGGACTACATGCTAGGTTGGGTGTCATATATTGACTCATAATTAGAAAGTAGCAAATTCAATGGTGGCTAGTCCATTCCTTTGCTTCAGGTCCTCTGAACCAGCCTAGTTAGCTCCAAAAGAAACAGTGTCTGATCTAGGCTCAGATCATCTCCATTCCATGTTACTCTTCTGCCCTCACCCCCAAACTACCTTATAATTATTCAGCAACTCACCTACACCTGAAACCCTTAATTTAGCCCAAGAATTTCCCTAGTCTCACTCAAAATCCTCCAAATCTCATAAAACCCCTTGAGTTTACACAAGAGCAGTTTTCTTGCTGTAATAGGCCCAGAATTTTTTAAAGGGACAGTAGAGAAGAACAATAGACATGGGCGGAAGGGAACCAAATAGGCCTCATATGACCCAAAAGTTTTTTTCTTATTCGCTAATCTCAGCCATTTACATTCTACAATCTGAGAGCATTCCTTTGGATGTTGGCAATAAATTTCTGGGAAGGTTAAAATGCACACATGTGTAAGACATAGCTGTGACTTTACTGGTATTAATAAATGTTTCATGATGGGCACAGTAACCCTGCCAGTCCCTAGGAAGTTGCAAGCTGGGTTGTGTGAAGGCTTGAGCTTAGGGTACTTACTGCAAGGATGCCAGCTTTGCCTTGCCGTGATAGAAAATCCTGAGGGTGTGCCATGCTTGGAAGTAGAGAAAGAAGCACCAAAAGAAGAGGAAGAAAGACAATAGGAGATAAATCCTTCACAATTTTGCCTGCACTTTGAGAGTAAATGTTACGCAGATTCCAACAGAAAAGAAGCATATGTGTTCTCTGAGGTCAGATTTTGTCTACCAAGTAATCTCATATGGTAATTTCCCATTAATCACAAGATTCAACCTTACAGAGTGTTTATCATGTATGAGGCACCGTTCTAAACACTTTCTAAAAATTTATTTAAGCATTACAACAACTCTATAAGGCAGGCACTGTCTTTAATCTCCATTTTCAGATAAGAAAACTATTGTTCAGAGACATCTATGCACTGGCTCTGGTCTATGATCTAAAAGGTTTAGAAATCTGATTTAGCTAGCACATCAAGAGCGGCAAAATATTTTAGAATTGCATTGACATTAATTAGAGCTTAATAAGTCCAATGTTCAAAACCAGGATGCCTAATTAATTTAAGGATGAGAAATTTAAGCTCTCAAAGACCACAATGCTGAGGTTGGCATGACTGAAAGCATTTTCCCTTTGTAAGCAGAGAAGCCAAATTGCAATCAGAGCACAGCTTAAGGAGAAAATAATTGGAACCAAGAGAATTAGTTGAATGAGAAAAAAAGCGCTCCTCTGCTTAGTTTTTTAGACATACTCTGCCCTTCTTGGGATTGCCTCTCCCATGACTCTAATACTAGAAGTCCATCGCTGAGCCATATTTCAATAGGACTCTTGATAGTTAGCTCTGTGATGTTCCTTTTTCTATGCTTCCAAACTTCACTTCTGACAAAATTTTTTTAAAATTGTGTTGAACCCCTAAATTCAAGTCTTGCTCTGGCTTAGCAATGACTGTCTCTCTCTCTTCTGATACATCATATATTTATTTTATAGGTCTCTTTTGTACCACCAAATTAGTTTTATTTATAAACTCCACAGGGCCTCGCACAGTCATTACATAAAGCAAGTCCTCAGTAATGTTTGTTGAAAGAATGAGAGTGAAGGAATGAATGAATAAATGCATTTCGATGTCAGATGACTTAAAAAGTAGCTCTCCATCACTATGGGAAACAATGTACAGATTTCTCAAAATTTTTAAAATAGAATTATCATATGATTTGACACTTCCACTTCTGGGTATATACTCAAAAGAACTCAAAGTAGGAACTCGAAGACATATTTGTACACTCATGATCATAGCAGCATTATTCACGATAACCAAATGGTAGAAGCAACCCAAGAGTTCATTAACTGATGAATGGCTAAATAAAATGTGGTTTACACATATAATGGAATATTATTCAGTCTTAAAAAGGAAGGAAATTCTGACACCTGCTACCACATGGATGAACCTTGAGGACATTATGCTAAGTGAAAGGAGCCAGTCACAAAAAGTTAACTACTGTATGATTCCACTTACATGAGGTACCTAGAAGAGTCAAATTCATAGAAACAGAAAGTACAGTAGTGGTTGCCAGGGGTTGAGGGGAGAAGGGAGGTGGGGAGTTATTACCTAACGGATGCAGATTTTCAGTTTTGCAAAATAAGGAGTTCTGTGGATGTTGGTGGCAATGGTAGCACAACAATGTGGTACTTAATGCCACTGAACTGAACACTTAAAAATAGTTAAAAAGGTAAATTTTATGTTAGCTCTTTCGGGCTAACTCATGGCTTGTGTTTTTAAACCTGAGCTGTGCTTCTCTAAAACCAATATATCAGTTCCTGTATTTGTCCTCATGTAAAGCAATGGTTTGTCCTGCTGAATTTCATCATCTGAGACTCCTTATTTTATGGTATCACTGTATCAACCATACATAGAGTTGTGCAACACAGAACACAGCATTTCAAAGTAAAGGCACAAATAATATTGTCACTACTTGCAAATTAAAGGGACAGACTTTCAATCAAGAAAATAAATATAGTATTCATGGTTGATAAACATAGCAAACTGATCCTGGGTTCACATCAACTTTGACAGTCTTAACATTTGTTTTTTTAGATCCGCAAGAAACAAATGTACCAGCTGACTGCAGTTGAACAAAATCATTACAGAATTAGCAGTTTTCTGACCCACTTACTAAAAAAAGCTGAATCACTCCATCAAGACCCCAGGGAAATGCAGATTTATACCTTTGATGTATTGCTGGGTTTTTCTTCAATTAAATTAAATTCTGTAACCAGATTTTGAGTTCTTGCCATCTTCTCTTCTTTTAATGGGTAATTTCATGCCTTCTTGAATATAAGCCTTTGCAAATTCTTGATTTTTGTAAATGCAAATGTATAATAAAACATGCACACAGCTCTTTCTTCTATGCAATTATTTTCTAAACTCATCAGGACGACCTGCTTCTTCCTTAATCTCTTTTTTTAGATTGGTGGGTTGTCAAAGTTCTTTGCTGCAGATGAGAATTAGGGAAAATGGGAGAATTGGTCAGTCCACCTGTGATCACACTGGCCGGATAATGGAGAGAAGCTCCCATTTGCCCAGGCATGCAGCCATGTTTAGCTCTCCATCTCCCATCGCCAAGCCTTCATCAATGCTTTTCCAAACACAGAGAACAACCCTTCTCCTCCTGTCAAATATTCTAGCCTTTTTCCTCTATCCACGATATTTTTTCCTTTAAGAAGCTTTCTTCCAGATGAGGACTTTTCATTTTCAAACCCATTAATACAATCCCTTACCAATATCTCAACAACTCACTCCTATAATTGCTATATTTATACTGATTACATGCTTGTCTTATTTCCCTGTATAGGCCAGATGTCCTTGGCCACAGCCAAATCAAGGGTCTAATTGTGTGATTATCTCTCTTTTCTGGCTTTCCTGTTCTGGCAATAGCACTATCATTCTGCTGCCCAGGTTAGTAACCTCAGAGGCACATCTGCAGCTCCTTTTTCCTCACTCCCACTCCTTAATATCCAGTCTCCAAATCCTAGCAATTCTTTCTTTACAGCCCCGCTGACATTTTTTTCTCCATTTCCAGTGTATCTCCTATTGAGACTCTTCCAGCAGCACTGGAACTGGTCTCTCTGATTCTTGACTTCCACCTGGAGTTCATCCTTAACACCAGCACCAGATTTGTCTTCCTGCAGCACAGCTCATGGTTTTAAAATCTCCAATGGCTCCCCCATTGCCTTTGGCTCAGCACTCAAGGCTCGATAGGTGGAAAGACCACAGGTTCTAAAAGCAACCTGACCTCTGTTTAAATTTCAGCCCTGCCCTTTTCTAGTTGTGAGATTTTGGAAGTGGTGGGGGCAAGACCCTTAACCTCTCAGAACCTCAGTTTCCTCATCTACAACATGGGGGTAATAATACACATCTGGAAGGACTGTTGTGAAGTTTAAGCAAGATAATGTAAGCCAATCCTTTGGCTGCTCATAGTAGGCACTTAATAAATGGCATGTTCTCTTCTTCCACAAGCCAATGCCAACCTGTCTTTACCTTTATAACTTTACTCTCTCCCTCCTTTGCTGGTTTCCTGAGCCCCATGTCTTTGGAGAAGTTGTTTCCTCTGCTTGCCTTGTCTTCCATCTTTGCCTATGGAATCCCTTATATTCTTTAAGGGCCAACTTCACAAAGTGTTCCTTGATCAATTTTGTCAAATATTGTCAGTGGCATATACCAAGGGAGAAGGTAAAAGTACACTGCCACTGACATTGCCAGCTCATGGCAATACTAAAAATCATACAGACTTCTAGTTTTATGCCGTCTCTAGTAATATCTCCCTTCCCTGGATTCCAAAAAAATGCAGAGTGTAATTTAAAAAAAAAAAAATTATTTGGCGTCATGATCAGACTATTACATTTAGCCATCAACAGCATGGATACAAAAATAAAAATCTACATTAAAACCTTTTGTTGGAACGTTTTACACTTTCCACAGAACAGAAATGAAAATAACCTGTTATATAATTAGTCACAAATACAGCCCTCAAGTTTTTTGCCCATACATATTAGTATTGTCTAAAACATGTCTTCTTTGTAGCAGCTAGGCCCTGCCACCGCTGCGCTTGGCTGAGTTCACAAATCTGTTGTAACCTGTAGCTTCCCTGTCATTTCTCTGGCTCTCCTCTCCTGCTAAGCTTTGTTTCCTGGCAGTAATTAAAACATTCTGCCACCGCCATAGCTACTGCTGCTGCTGGAAGTGCCAAAGCCTCCTTGGTTTCATGGTTTGGCAAAGTATTGGCCTCTACCATCACTGGAGCTACAGTTTCTTTCTGCCTCCAAAGTTTCCTCTCTTCATAGGTCTGAAATTTAAAGACTGACAGTCATAATTGCCAAAATCACTGTAGCTTCTGCCACCTCAAAAACTGCTTCCATCATTATCAAATCCATTATAGCCATCCCCGCTGCCACCATTTCCTCCACCACTAGGCTGCAACCAAAGCCACCTTGACCACTGAAGTTTCCACCATGACCAAAGTTGTCATTCCTACCAAAACCACCTCCGCAACCACCACCAAACCTTCCAGAACTGCTTCAACCTCTTTGGCTGGGTGAAGCACTAGCCATCTCTTGCTTAGACAGGGCCTTCCTTACTTCACAGTTGTGGCCATTCACAGTATGGTATTTCTGAATGACAATCTTGTCTACAGAGCCACAGTCATCAAAGGTTACAAAAGCAAAGCCTGCCAGTGCCTTGGTCAGTCATGACTTCAATCACTTCAGTTTTCCCATCCTGTTCAAAATCATCTCTTAGGCGATGTTCTTCAGTGTCTTCTGTAACACCACAAACAACAATCTTTTTTTCAGTGAAGTGGGCACCAGGTCTTTGAGAATCTTCTATTGAGACCTCCGTCTTTGGTTCCACAACTCTTCCATCCACTTTGTGTGGCCCTGCATTCGTGGCTGCATCCAGCTCCTCCACAGTGGTGCATGTGACAGACTTAGAGCCTCTGGGGCACTTGGTGTTTGGCTCTCCCATCACCACACAGTTTGTGAGCATTCCCCATTGCTCAAAATGACTCCTCAGACTCTCGGCAGTTATTTCAAAGCTCAAATCTCTGATGAAGAGCTTCTGCAGGCGCGAGGGCTCTTTGGGAGACTCAGACATGACAGCCATGGGAAGAGAGCACTTTAACGATGCTTACTCAGAGGCGTCCACTGACAGAAAGGCCATAGCATAATTTATATGGCATTTAATACACTGCTAAATAGAATTCTTTTTTTTTTTTTTTAGATGAGGCAACCCTTGGTTGACCTTACAGGTTGTAAGAACCTTGTCAGCTTACAATCTCTTATTTTTTATTTTTTATGCCTACAGCACCTGATCTTCCTAGGTGGTCTCCCATCTAAGTACTAACCATGCCCGACCCTACTTAGCTTCTGAGATCAGACGGGACCGGGCTTGTTCAGGGTGGCATGGCCGTAGACTAAATAGAATTCAATACTTGTCATAATTATAGTAATTTCTGTTCAGATTTTCTATCTTTTATTAATTGTAAACTTTTTGAGGGCAAGTATCACAGCATACACATCTTTGTTTCTCACATAATATCCAATACCGCAGCTTCTATATGATAAATGTTCTGAATAAATGAAGAGGTTAGTATCAACCATACAGACCATGTTAATATGTAACAAATCTGGCATTTTGAGATCAAGGTTTGTTTGTTTGTTGTCACATCTTATTAAGTGAGCACTATGTGCTAGGTCGTGTGCTAAGTGCTTTACATACATTATTCATTCATCATCAAAATGTATCAAGTTCCTACTATATTCTAGGCACTGTGCTATGCCTTAAGAACACATTAGTGAACAAAATTATTTACTTACACAATGCCTAGTGGTCAGAAAGGTTAACTAACTTGTCCAGGGTTATTCAGCTAGTAAATATGGGAGCCGCTTGAAACTGGGTCTTACCCTAGAGAACACATTCTTAAGCCCTATATTTCCTCTGGTGTGAGCTACTGACAAGCCACATGATTCTTGCGAATGCCCAGTTTGACCACACTCTCTTACACAATCAGTGATGGAATACTCCTTGAGAATAGGAATTATGTTTTCATAAATCCTAAAGGTCTCCTATAATGTTAATACCAAACTCATACCAACTTCTGATGGTTACTCAATAAACACTTACTAGCCAATGGCTTTGATAACTATACAATTCATGGGATTTCATTAGAACTTAGGAATTTTAAAAGATTATTTCATCCATAAAAAATATTTCATCACCAATAAAAATTTGTTTCTCTCAGTCACTGTCAAGTATAAATTAAATTACCAATATTGGCTAGAGCGTTATTCAAATTATCTTCCCAGAACACTTAACATGCCTACATATACACCCCAGACACAAACAGCTACATTCTGCAGAACATGGAATTAAATCTCAACCTTTCACAAAATGATGATTCCTCTGATCACAGGAAAACACCAAGAAGCCCATAAAGGCCTTTGACCAAGAGCAAGAAGGGTAGTAATAGCAATGAGGACACAAACTATGAAAAATAAATGAAAGGCATCCTATCTATCCACCAACAAAAGTTTTCAGTTTTCTTGGCAACTGGGTGATATACCAGTTCTACAATCAATTTGTTCTGAAATTGACAAAAATAAAGAAAAAAATGGGAAATTCACTTACGAAACAGTGTTGGTATGAGCAGTATCTATAGGTATAAATAACATGCCTGCCAATAGATTAAACTAGAATACGATGCAGAAAGAACGAGATATAACAAATGTTTGGAAAATTCTTGAAATGAAATACAACTAGGAAATGTCTAAAAATAGCTTCAGATGAATGGTACATGAAGCAAAACACACGAGCAGTGTTTTTAGGGCCAAGATCATTGGAAAGAAGCAGAAAGATGTGAATACAAAAAAAATTAATCACAAATCTCTCTAGATGTGGGCATTGGAAAAACAAAAAATAGCCAACTCTTGAGCATAAAGTAATAATTTTCTGATGAATTCGGGCAACGGAAACAGCCAAATCGTTAGAGGAGGGAGGGGGAGAGAAATTTAGTCAATATTGGGGTCAAGTCAGCCCAAATCAAAAAAGGTTTTTGTTGTCGTTGTTGTTGTTATGGTTGTTGTTGTTGTTGTTTATTTGCCTAACTAGTATAGCTCTATTATGGGTTGTTTTCCTGATGGGAATTCCTAGAAGCAGCCAAAAGCATCTTTGGGCTTCCATCATAGGCTCTCTTGTGTGCAGGCCATTTATATCCTTTTCAGGCAACAAACCCCATGGTCAAACTGTAGAACCTGTCATTTTAGATCAGGGTTTCTCAATAGATCAGCACCATTAACATTTGGGGACAGAAAATTCTTGTTGTGGGGGCTGTCCTGGCATTGTAGAGTGTTTAGCAGCATCTCTGGCCAGTAGCAAAACACCTAATCCCATTATAACAACCAAAAATGTCTCTGGATATTTTCCAATGTTCCCAGGGGGCAGAATCACCTCCATATGAGATCTGCTGGTTTAGAAAACAAAAGATAATCATTCAGCCTGACCTCTTACCATACAGATGAGGAAACCAAAGCCCAAACACCTGAAATACCTTGCTCAAATGTACACAAGATGCTTAATGCCAGATCTAACCCAGGAATCCTAGATATTCACTCCCAATAACTCCACTGTACTCCAAGTTCAGTCATTTGCATACCACCATCATGAATTTGCCAAACCCAGGGCTATCTATATTATTACTTATTTTGAGTTGACTCATTTTTTAACTTAATAAATTTATTTTAAAAGGAAACAGGCATACAAGGGAGAGGAAGACAAGACATAAAAGTTAGGAACGATCATTTTGTCAGAGGGAGAGATCTATGCTCAGTTATTTTATGTACTTATTTATTTATCAAATACCCTCATTGTGCCTACCATGAGCCAGGCACCACTTTAAGTGCTTTACATAGCTGAAATCTTTTTGTCTTAATAATGCCCTTATTAGGTAAGTAGTAGCATTCTCATTTTATAAAGGAGGATACTGAAGCATAGAGATCCAAGATCACCCAAGTCGTAAGTGGCAGAACTGGTATTCCAGCCAGGAAGTCTGGCTCCAGAGTTCGTGCTCTTGATAAGGAGAAAGACTGGAGATGCCTGATAAAAGATAGATAGGTCAGGAGCCGAAAACTCCTGAGTATTTCTTGAGTAGTCATGAAATAATGGACACAGGTAAAAAAAGGTAGCTTGACCTGGAGTACTTAAGCAAACCCTTGGGAAAAGGGAATTCTTACTTGGAAGAGAAAAGTTGGGCATAAATAGTGGTGGGAAAGGATGGAAGCTGGGGGAGTGGAATCAGGGGGAGGGGCGAGATGAGGCTTTGACTAAGTAAAGGTATCAGGCCCTGAGAGAAACAAGGATCTTGTCGGGGTGGGGAAATGGTGAGACAAGAGGTGAAAATTCAGGCAGAATGGTGATCTGGAAAAAAGGTGAAAGGGAGTGTGGGTTGGGGAGGACAGGGTTTAAGGTCCAGGAGAGGACCCTGGGAGGAGTGAAGGGGCTGTGAAGGTGAGAACCTAGCGATGCGGGGGCTACTGTGATTTAGGTAGGGCTGGGAAGGGGTCCCAGAGGGGTGAGCTGGGGCACTGTGATGGATAGCAGAAAAAGCACACCCCACACACTGGGCAGGACAGGGTATCCGATTGACACTGGTGAGCACCAGCCACTGAACTTAATGTTTTTCCCTTAAAAATCAAGTTGAGAATCACTAGGGGTATATACACCACATTTTGCAAAATGTTGAACGAATTCATCTCCAAAAAATATATAAAAAGCTTTTGGATAACATTTGAGAAAATTTTGAGACTTTTATGTTCCCACGACTAGCTCATAAATAAAATATACAACTTAAAAAATGCACACACATTTGTAATTGCTAAATATCAAGTGTAGAACGGCTTTATAACATGTTTTGCCAACTCGTGTTTCTTCAGCACTTGACTTTTCAAAAACAAATTTTCTAAAAAATGTTTTGTCTTTTACACTTTCTAGTATTTGCAGATCAAGATGTTAAGAAAACAAGTTGAGGAAATTCAATGAATGTTGAATAGGGTTTCTAAGAAGGAAAATTTCATGTTTTGCCCTTAGTGATATAACAGAACTTATGCAGAAGTCCATCTATAGTATATAGTATAGTCTATACTATATAGTCTATATAGTATATACTATAGTATAGTATAGTACCAGGATATCCAGGTACCAAAAATAACACTAATGCAAATATAGATAAAGGAATATATAAAAGATAAAAAAGTGAAGTGAGGCATAGTAATAAAAGCAAGGACTTAAGAGTCAGACAGGCCTAAAACACTAGCATCACAGTATCATATAGTATCATATAGTATCACTAGCATCACCAGTAGTATATATATTGATGTTACATACAAGCATTATAGGGTAGTGTGAGGACTAAATAAGATGTCATATAATGGATTTAAGGAATGTAATGCTAAATGTATTTTAGCTACTATTATTCTAGTATGAAGTAGGATAAACTAAGTAATAAGCTTCTTAGAAGCCTGAGGGTTTTCATAACTTTGCTTTGATGAGTTTTAAATCTTGGCACTAATTTCATGTACACAGATACTTGTCCGTTCTTCTTGGCTCAAGGCTGACCTAATGGTCTTGAGTGGCTCTAAAACGACGGTTCTCAAATTGGTTTACCAACTCCTGTAGGTCCCGAAGACCCTTTGAGGGGGTCTATAAATCAAATAATAGTAATTACTATTTAAATAATAGTAATTCTAATTTTATTAATAATAGTAAAACTAATTTCATAGCTATACTAATTGTCTAATACTATTTTCGTTTTTCACTGTGTTGACATTTGCACTGATGGAGCAAAAGCAACGGTGGGTAACACTACTTATACTTTAGCACAATTCAAGGCAGGGGTACCAAAGCATTCTGGTGGACATGTTATTCTTCACTACTGTGTGCTCACAGGAAGAAAGAAAACAGTTTCACTTAAGGTGATACATTACTTTTACAAAATCCTGACCCTTCAGTACATCTTTTTAATACCCATGAAGCACTTCTGCATACTTAACCACAATGGTTGTCTTGAAATAAAGCACATGAACCACCACTTGAGTTATGAGCTCAACTAGTCATGTTGCTCACTGAACACCATTTTTACTTAATGAATGACTGAGAAACTATGGTATTCAGAGTGTGAGTATTTAGCAGACATTTTCTTAAAAATTAATGAAGCAAGCCTGTCACTTCAAGGAAAACAATAACAATGTTGTTGCCGATAAGAAAACTGAAGCTTTAAAGTGGAAATAAGAATTTTGGAACACTCATATCTTCTTCAGTAAGCTTGATAGTTTGCCAACACTTAAAGACTTTTCCGATGAGATCAGTGGTGACATTAATGAATGTAATTTTTAAAATATAGTATAATGACGTGTGACAATATTTGGAAGATCTGTGTAACTCATTGAACTTACATTTTCCAAATGACTAACACATGCTGTTACAAAATTAATCATACACAGGTAAAAGATCCATTCAAAGTGAAAGATACATCAATGGATTTCATTGGCATAGTTTTAGATTCCAAATTATAATTAAGAAGCTATCACTTATCGAGTTTTTATGTAATGTCAAAGAAAAATATCCACAATAATCTCAAAAGGCTACTAAAATAGTCCTCCTTTTCTTTAACTACATCTTTGTGAGACCAGATTTTCTTCATGTATTTCAATCAAAACATCACTGCATTGAATGAAGAAGCAGATATAAACATCCTGTTTTCTACTATTAAAGCAATCATTAAAGAGATCTACAAAATGAAAAATAAGGCTGCTTCTCCCATCCATTTTTTAAAATTTGGAAATATACAATGATTTTTCATTCAAATGCAAAAGAATTACATTAACATGTAATAGGTTTAATATATTTTAAATGAATTAACAAAATTAAAAATGCTATCAGTTTTATTTTTTAATATGATAAATATCAATATCTAAACTTATATAAACTAAAGGTTTTTAAGATCTTCAATAATTTTTAAGAGTGTAAAGAGGTTCTGAGACCAAAAAATGTAAGAACCATTATCTAAATAGTTATCTTAACTTGAGCTGATCTCCTTTGACTATTCAAGAAGAGAATACTTAGGGCAAACTTATCGCAGAAAATCATCACTTCCTAATCAGGTTAGGCAGTGGAACACTGTGAAGAAAGATCTTCAGGAGCTAGAATTAGCACTTGAGAGTTCATTCTCACAGTAACAGCTAAGTCTAATAGAATAGGACCATTGAGTTCAAGAAAGGCAAGCCAAAAAGCTTTTTGCAAAGATGAGCTGAAAGTCTGCATCAAGGAAAAATAAAGAGCTGAAACCCATTTTGATTAGGAATTCTGTTTGCTTTTGATATGTGTGTCTCTACAAATATATGAGAGAAACTTGCCCTTTCCTAATCAAAAAAGGCAAAGGGAATTGCAATTGGATCTCACCATGGGCCCACAATTTCTGCTCAAGAGAGAGTTAATAAAGTGTTAGCACAGTCCATTGCTGAAATGGTTCCATGATCAACTTTCAAATTTCAGTTCTAACACTCGTGTGGGAACCCTTCTATTATCTGTCTCCTTTCTGATCAACAAGTGAACAAAGCTAGCCATGAGGCACAAGGTCTTTTGGATTCTCTCCTTAAGTCTGAGGATAGAAAGTGATGTATATACCTGAATATTGGCAGGCTCCGAATTTAATAAGGAATAAAAGCCATGAGAAACTATTTGACCTGTTTAAGCCTCTCATCCTGAAATTTCCATCTCACTGTGATGAAAAGAATCAAATTATGATCTAACTCAAAGATGAGTTGTTGTCCAAGAGGAAAGGGAAATAAGGAACAATTCTAGCTTCATACAGGATAGTGTCTGAAAACAGGAGACAGAGTATCGCCAATGAGGTCAAAGCAAGAATTGATTGGAATCACCCAGTAGACTCTTTAATCTTTCTTTTGATCATTACAGAAAGCTTGCCTAATGCCACTTTCTTTATCCACCCAGGCCAACTTGGTCACAAATTACCATTTATCATCCTCAAGATTTCGTATATGTGAAGAAAGTAAAGAATAACGATTTACCTGAACCCTTGAGTCAGCCTGCCTGAACCTGATCCTGCTGTAATGACCTGGGCAGATGATTTCATTTCCTTCTCTGTAAAATGGGAAGAGTGACAGTACTTACTTTATAAGGTTCTTTTGAGGATTATCCTAATAAAGCACTTTACACGAGACTTGGCACACACTAAGTACCTAATAAACGTAAATTATTAAAGGGATTCTTTGGTTTATATTCTCCTCTGTGAGTTTTTTCCGTTATTTCTCAACATAACTCCTTCCTTTCAGGGCTATTATTTCCGAGGTTCTGGTCCCTCATATCCCTGAGTCATAATCATTAAGATGCCGGGTTTCTGAGATCATCCCTTCTACTGTACTCTAGGGCTCCCTCTCTTGACTGCTTAGCTCTTGAGGGGGCCCAGACCTAAATTCCTGACTGCGAGTCTCTCTCTGTCCCTGTCTCTGTTTCTCTGTCTCTCACCTCCCTCCCTCCCTCCCTCCCTCTCTCTTCCTTTCCTTCCCGGGCTTGGCCACCTGTCTTGGAGCAATGTCCTCAATCCCCTTGGAAACCACGTAAGCCCCACTAGACTCTGAGAAACTCTCCAGACCAGAAGTGGGAGCGAGGACGGGAAAAAGGCCATGCCCTGAGGTGAGAACGAGGCTGGGGGCGGGGCCGTGATTGAGGTGAGAACGAGGCCATACCCCGAGAAGAGCGTGCTGGGGGCGGGGCCACACCCTGAGGTGGACTCGAGGTCGGGGGCGTGGCCGTGCCGGGGAGCCGCTCGGTCCCTTTGGGATGAGCTGGCCGTCTCCACAGGAGGCGCGCGCAGCCACCGGGCGTGAGGCAGCGCAGGGGTTAAGGCTGCCGGCGCCACCTGGGCGCCGCTGAGGAGACCCACCAGCCGGCAAATCCCGCGCGGGCGCGGCAAACAGGTGCCTGCGCGCGTCATGCGTCGGCAAGGGGCGGGGAAAGGGGCGCGGCCGGAAGCCCGGGGCGGGGTGCGGCCGGCCCGGTGAGCGGGAGGAGCCGAGGGAGGCAGGAAGGAGCTCGCCGGGCTGCGCCGCGCGCGATG
>NW_011888804.1:8875544-8904075 GCF_000151845.1 Pteropus vampyrus
GTCCGCCTTCTGCCTGGGCTTGGCCGGCCGCGCTTCAGCACCTGCCGAGCCGGACAGCGCCTGCTGCATGGAGCTGCCCGCCGCGGCCGTGGACGCAGTCGGGAGTCCAGCCGCCGCTGCCCTCGTCTCCTTCCCCGGGAGCCCCGGGGAGCTAGAACTGGCGTTAGAGGAGGAATTGGCGCTGCTGGCGGCCGGGGAACGGCCGTCTGACCCCGGGGAGCATCCTCCGGCCGAGCCTGGGCCTTCAGCGGAGGGAACCGGACAGCAGCCGCCGCCCGCCCAGGACCCGGAGCTGCTGTCGGTGATCCGGCAGAAGGAGAAGGATCTGGTGTTGGCGGCCCGCCTGGGCAAGGCGCTGCTCGAGAGGAACCAGGACATGAGCCGGCAGTACGAACAGATGCACAAGGAGCTGACAGACAAATTGGAGGTGAGGAAGTCCCTCCTGGGATGGGTGGGAAGCCGGGGCTTCCCAGGCATCCGCCTGCCCGGCCCTGGGCAGCTTCTGGCGCCACTCACCTACCAACCCAACCCCACCCCACCCTTTCCTTGCTCACCCTACCTCGCAGAAAACCGTCTGGGGGCGGGGGCGGGTAAGATGGAGGGTTTCAGGTTATCAAACCACGGCATCTACTGAATACACCTTACTTTCCCACCTTGCTCACAACAAATGGGTCAATGCACAACTCCAACCGCTGCGAGCTGTTCTATGTATGCACTGTACACAGCATCTAGAATAGAGCTTACAGTATGACTAATTTATACAGCACTGAGGTGATGTCTGCACACAGAAATGAGAAAGGGAAAGCATTTAGAATATGTTCCAGGTTTTCAAAGTAGTTAATCTCTAATCAGGGTGTTAGCCTAAAGCTTTCCAGTTTTGGAGTTAAGGCCTCCAGATGCCCTTGTCTTAACTTCCAGGCAGCTCAGAGTTGTGGGAAACAAGTGCCTCTAAAGGAGCTTTATATAGCCTTCAAATACTCAGGGATTAGGAAATGTGGTTCCATTGCAGTCAGGCAAACATGTGACTGCCGGTAGTGGGTTTAATTTGGACTTCAGTATTTACGTGTATTTAAATAGTACTTTTAAGTGTTCTGGGTCTCACACACGCAATTGCATGGCCAAATGCAACCTGTGTGAACCATATTACTTTAATTATTGTTATAAATACCCTTTAATGTATCTGTAAGATTTCTGCCATGTCTCTAAACCAAAGTCTTTCAGAGCTATGCCTGTTTGTTTGCCCTTAATTAGAAAAGAATCTTGAAAGTGGTATGGAGCACCAGCATTTCTAAAAATTAGATTTAAAAAGGAGGGGGGCATCTATGGCAGGGGAGAGGAGATTGTCTTTTCCTGTCTGTAATTTACTGTTACTCGCTTTGGTTGCAACCACTTTTTTATTACAAGAGATTAGTAAAGTCTTGAACCTAGTCTGGTTCCATATCACAACTACTGGTTAAACAGTCAATGTAGATTCAGAAACTTTTCTGTAATAAGATTAAAGTGTGTCTGTAGTCCAACAATATACCAAAAGTAAATCAGGAAGAAAAAAGAAACCAGTGAATGAGTGCCCTGTGGTTCAGTTGGCCTGTTAACTAGGTCTGCCAGTTGATGAACTCCTGAGATAACTCTCTAAAAAGTGGTTTGTGAAACCTATAGGTAGACTGCCAAAAAGCAACCCAATGAATTGAATTGTTTAATTTTCATTTGAAGTAGAGGTCTAGAAATGAAAGGGTGTCTTTTTTTTAAAAAAAGAGATTCAATTACACAACTCTATATAGAAGTACTACTGCAAAGATTTATACTTGTGATTTGAAATTCCTTCAGTGAGCGACTTGATTGAAGAGACAGCAAACTTGAAAGGAACATCATATCAGTTAGTTTGATTAGTGATAGATTTCAGAGTAATCCTGATTGTGCAGTTACACACATCTTGGGTTCCATGTAGAGACATTATACATTTTTTCAACAAAGGAAAGATTTCAAAATTTTATAACAAGAAAGGTTCTATTGTAAAAGAATAAATTACCTTTGACTTTTTGCTATTGACTTGATAAACAATAATAAAATAGGTTAAAATTCTTAAACTAGTCTTTAAAACACTCACTCCTCTGCAGGTTAAAAATTCATTTAAAATTTTTGGAGCTTGGTTGCACAACAGTGTGAATGCACTTTACTAAACTGTATACTTAAAAATGATTAAGATGATAACTTTTATGCTATGTATACCATAGTCTCCCCTTATCTGAGGGGAATATGTTCCAAGACACCCAGTGGATGCCTGAAACCACAAATAGTACCAAACACTATAAGAACTATTATTTTCCCTATACGTACGTAACTATGTTAAAGTTTAATGTATAAATCAAGCACAGTAAGAGATTAACAACAATAGTAAAATAAAACAATTAAGTTGAAAACTTTCACCTTTTCACTTCCAGTAAACACTTCACGGTTTATCTGGCATATCCGAATTGCCAGCATTACTACTCTTGCACTTTGGGGCCATTATTAAGTAAAATAAGGGTGACTTGAACACATGCTCTGCAATACCACGACAGTTAGGTCTGATAACCCAGAGGGCTACCAAGTGATTGACAGCATATACAGCATAGATATGCTGGACAAAGTGATGATTCACTTCCCAGGAAGAACAGAGTGGGAGGGTGCGAGATTTCATCCCACTACTCAGGCGGGAAATTTAAACTTGTGAATTGTTTCTTTCTGGAATTTTCCATTTACTATTTTTGGACTGCAGTTGTCTGCAGGTAATTGAAACAGGAAAGTGAAACTGCAGATAAGGGGGGACTTCTGTCCTTTACCACAACTTAAAAAATAACATTTTTTAAATGCTTATTTTTAAAAAGCCAAATACAATCATTCCTGAAGCTGAATGATGGAAGGTTCAGTTATACTGTTTCTTCTAGATATGTTTGAAAATTATCGTTAAATTTTTTAAGTTTTTTAAAATAAAACATACATTGACAAATATTCTTTAAAGACGTCATTAGTTCCTTGTTAATTCTTTTAATGTTAATATGAGAATGACAAACCTGATTTTCAGGGGCCTATTTCATTTGATACCTGCAAGTGAATTTTCCTCGTGTATTTTTTAAGAGGCCAAGATTTTAGAATGTCTACTTAGACAAAAAAATACTTTCTAAAGTTTAACATAGCTACTCTACTATAATTTCAATTAAATTAAATAGTTAGAAGTAGAGAATCAGCTCTTACTTCAAAAAGCATTTGTAATTTTCCACAAACTGTCAGACAGTGGAGTCAAACACATTTTCTCACAGGTTGGTTTGAAAGATAAACACGAGTAGATTCTGAGAGAATGTTGATTTAACTATTAAGTGATGAGACTGGTTTTGTTTTGGTCCCATCTGCTCCCTTACTACTTCAGAATTGGCTAGATTTACAGAAAAATTGGAAAGATGGTACAGAGAGTTTCCGTATGCCCTGTAACCAGTTTCCTCTGTTATTGACATCTTATATTATGATACATTTGTCATAATTAACAAACCAATACTGATATGTTATTATTAACTAAAGTCCTTAGTTTATTCAGATTTCCTTAGCCTTTACCTAATGTCTTTTTCTGTTCCAGGATTCCGTCCAGTGTACCACATTACATTTACTTTCCATATCTTCTTAGTCTCTTCTCCGCTGTGACAGTTTCTTGGACTTTCTTGCTCTTGATGACATTGATAGTTTTGATATTTTTTTCTTTTTTTATAATTGACGTACAACAGTATATTAGGTTCAAGTGTAGATAGTAACTTTTAAAACACCATATAACCCCAAGAAACAAGGAATAGCGTAGACAGAGCCTGACCCATACATACACTCGCTGATAATTCTGCCTAGAGTTTATTGGTTTTACTTAGCACTTAATTGGAAATATAATTCTAAAAGAAACCTTTCATTCTTCAAAGTAAACAAAGGGCTAAATTCTGTGTGTTTATTAATAGGAAAGTCTTGATTATTTTTCAGAGTGTTGGGAAACCTGAATTAGGAAGTTTGTCACATCTCCAAAGAAATGTAAGGACAGAATAGATTGATCAGCACCACCTGTCCTCAAACCCTCCCCTCCAAGTGGAATGGATTGTTTTAGTTGCTTGGTTGGGCTGTTCACTAACAGCTGTTTGCTGAATATTTTTAAGTCTCTCTGTTCTTTTAGAACACAGCCTAATTTATCTGGCCTCTCAGTAACACTGTGATTACTGAGTTCTTGCTGTTGCCTTCTGCTCATTCTTTTCCATTTTGGAAAAACTCAAAACCAAGAATCACAGTTTTAGGATTGCAATTAGCATTTGTTTCCGCATTTTACCTTTCTGAGGTATCTCCAGTGACTAAAACATCCTCATTTTGGAAGTTTAGCAATCTGAGAGAAGCATAGATAGAGCATAATATTCTCATGCTGAGTAGAAGTCCCTCTCTTGTCATTCTTTTTGCCACATACTTCAAACTGAAGCTATACAAAGTATAATGTTAATGTGACTTTTTCAACAGATATACTAGAGTGGCTATATCCAAGTGAATTATTCTCTTAAAGTGGTCAGTTTGGGAGGTTGTACATTTATTTCTGTGAAAACCGCCTTTGCTAATGTGCTCAGAATTTTAATTTTGGGTAACTTTTTATCTTTTGGCACATTCTTCGGATTGCTCTATCATGGCAAATTTTCATCTTTGGGCGGTAAATTCGACTTTCAGAAACATTCAGAAGTCACCCGGAACAAAGTAAGGGGAATAAGATAGCAGGATGGAGTGGAATAATCTTTTTTAGACATATCTCAGATGTGAAGTAATTGAAGTAATGGCACTGATTTTCTTGTATAATTATACACTGGCCCTTAAGGCTTTACGAAAGAATTATTCCAAAAGATGTTCAGAAAGTGAGAACTCTGATAGAATAAGAGCATAGCTTCCTTCACACAATCTCAGTGCTTGATATCAACCTTCAATGCATCAGGATTTCCTGTAGAACAGATAGATAGATAGATAGATAGATAGATAGATAGATAGATAGATAGGTAGATAGATGGATGGTAGATGAATGCATGCCTAGACAGCATCCCATTCTTAATTGAATCACAGTTGGAATTGGGGTTCAGGTAGATATACTTTGGACAATTATACCAGAGCTTTTCTGAGAGCACCAAAAGTTGAGGGACCATTGCTTTAACATATTTCATACACTCCTTGAAGTATAGGCTTGGCCTTTTTTGTACATACTGTGCTTTTTAAGTAGGAGATTATACTTGCCTCTGAAAAGAGGCATCCATATTTATGTCACAGAAAGGAAAAGATGTTCTTATTTCCTTCAACCCAAAAGAATCCTTTTCTATTGAGCTGCTACTTCAAACCATCTGTACTTTTCCTGCATACCATTTGTCACACACAACTTATTGCTTGTATCAGCCTCTCCCACTAAAATGAAAACTCCACAAAGGCAACTGTTTTGCTTATCACTATGTTCCCAGTACAGTGGCTGACGCATAGTAGGCACTCAAGAATGAATGGATGGATCAGAAATAAATATGTAAGACTGATAGGCCATGATTTAAAGTAGGCCTGAATCTGAACTTCCCTTGATGATTTTGAAATGCAGTGTTATATATAGCAGCAAATATTTATTGAGTTGTGATTTGAGCAAAACAGTTAAGTGATTTAGACACAAATTCGAGCTCTGCCATTTACTAGTATTGACCTTGAGCTTGTTACTTAACCTCTTTTCTTCTGTTGCCTTGTTTGCAAGAAAAAATAGTTAATATGAAGGATCTCTGGATTTCTTTTTGTCTCCAAAAATTCTGTGATTCTTAGTACCTAGTGTTATGCCAGATCTTATAGATGATTTCAAAAGAAGCCTTCTTAAGGAGTCATTGTAAGTTGTTTAAATGTATAGTTTACCAATTGATTAGATGATTTGCTAAATTTCAATTGAACTCCTGTCTAGAACCTCATGCCCAAAGTCAAGAATAAACATAACATTAAGTATTTTCGGTAGGAATGGCATTCTCTGAAACCAGCTCCTTCCCTACTCTGGAAGAAAGGAATATTTCGTTACTAAAAAATGGGCCACTTTTCCTATGTGGCAGTGTTTCGTTGTGCTGACTGACTTGGGAAAAGAACAGTTAGGAGAGTGTGAAAGAGAAAAAAAGAAAGGCTGTGGAATTTTTAACACTTTTTAAATCCTCTTCACTTTTCACCCAGCACTTAGAACAAGAGAAACATGAGCTCAGAAGACGATTTGAGAACCGAGAAGGAGAGTGGGAAGGGCGTGTGTCAGAGCTGGAGAGTGATGTGAAACAGCTTCAGGATGAGTTGGAGAGGCAGCAGGTTCATCTGCGAGAGGCAGATAGAGAAAAATCGCGGGCTGTCCAGGAATTATCAGAACAGAACCAAAGGTTACTGGATCAGCTCAGCAAGGTGAGTCATAAGTTATACCATTAATTTATGGAATAAAATATTGAAAGTTGAAACAGAGCTTCTGTATAATGTCAATCATGTATATGGTAAGAGTAGTTGTAATTTTTGTTGCTTTTAGTGTTATATCAACAAGTTTAAGTATTTTTCAACTACAAGAACTTTAGCTGTGCCAAACTAGGAGTCTGGAGCCAAGACCCTTGCTTGTCATTAACCAACTATGAGACTTTGACAGTTACTTAACTTGGGAATTTTCTAATTTTTAAAATGAAAGCATTGTGCTTAATGATTTCTGCGATTCCTTATGATTCTGTTACCTAGAGAAAGTCTGTCACTGGTAAAATTAATGTGTTTAGTTCAGATATTAAAAGGTGCTGTTTTTAAACTGAAGAGCTTAGGGAAATTTTCTAGAGCAAATAATTTTCATTGATGTTAAATTTATGAATGTACGTTCTTTCATATTATTTAAATAGGAAGGGAGGTATGTGTATCTGTTTAAAATTTGTTCTCTATTTCCACATCAAGTAAAAATTCTTTACTTGTACTTTTATAGGGTGATGTCATGAAAGTATTAATTAACCAAGGTCAAGACTATAAAATCATTGCAAAGAAGGAGTTTGAGGGTTGAATAAGTGGAAATCTAATTTAAATACAGAACATACCTTTTTAACAAATGCAGGAATGTTGTTAATGCCCTGGTCTCTTAATCCACCCACTTTTGAATTAAGAGCTGGATTTACTGTTGTACCTCAATCCTTCTTATGTGTTGAAAATAAAAAACTGTTAACTCTTCAGTTACCAGAGGAACAAAGAACTTTTATTCCGAGGTCATCTCTAAGCACTGATGTTCTCATGGGAGTGCTGTCCTTGTCTGCCTGGTTAATGTTTGGTGCTTAGATCTTTGGGAAAGACTTTGCTAAAGCAGCATGTAATAAATTCTTGATGCTTCTACTAATTGGATGGGTAATATTGTTTGAAGATATTTCACTAGTTTGTGTCCTGGTTGTTTCCATGGGTACTCTGATACTGGTCAAAACCTTTATGCCTTACAAGGAAATGTGAAGTAAATGCTACTACTAGAGAAAGGCAGAGGAAGAAGAAGGGGTAGAGAAAGAGAGAATGAAAGTTGGGAAAGGAGAAAGAGAGATGATGAGGGAAGGAGAGAGACAGAGAACCTGATAACTTGGAAAACAGCTGGTTGCAGGAAATATCAAAATGTATATGAAAGGTGAGAATTCAGGTGAGAGGCAAATCTAAAGCTCTTGTCTGCAGGTTTCCCACCTAGGGAATCAAATCACCACTTGATATGGTTGGAAAGGAAGATTTGGACAGTTCTCAAGAAGTCATTTACAGGGCCAGCTCAGTAACATCATTTCTGACTCAGTTCTAAAACCATTTTCAGCAACTTAGAAGGGAATCTGTTTCCTTATAAGATTTTACAGGTTTTTGAGTCATCATTCATTATTTATGAACAATTAAACTAACCAGATAGGGCTGGCCAGATTAATTTATTTGTTCCAAAACATTTATTTTATACTTATTCTGAGCAAATGTTTCTTAATGGAGAGTTGAGAAGGGAATACAACAAACTAGAACAATTAAAAGAGAAATTACTTCTTGAGGGCTAAGTTCATTTTACAAAATAAGTCTGCTTTCTGACCTGGTGAAAAATAAGTGGCCAAGAGAGATGAAAGGAGAAAGTAAACGTCAGCATGACGTAGCGAAAGAACACAGAGCTTAGAATTTAGAGGCATGTGGAATTTTGACTGTTTCTCAGTAACTGGGTGACCTCGTTTGTCCCTCACTTTCCTTATCTTCAAAATTGGGGTGAAAAATTGTATCTCATGCAGGTACTGAAAATGAGATAATGTGTTTATGTTAGAGTATGTGAAGGTAAAGGATTTGTTTCAGGGTCGATGGTAATTTACTAATGCAAGTGTCTTTATAGTTGAGGTTCCTTTGCCTAATTTCTCTGTAGAAAATCCTGATAAGCTGCTCCCAAAAGAATATAGGAGGATAACATTTCCACTAGATCTAGATTCTTCTTATCCTGTCTGGCCTTGAATGTAGGCCCTTAGTGAGTTTTGTGGCTTTTTTCCCGTTTCTCTTTTTAAACAGGACAAGCCCCTGGGGTTTCCATGAGCAGCCAGATTAGATTGCATTTTATTATCATTTTGTTAACTGAATATTCAGGAACTAAAAGAGTTGAGTAGTCCTTCAAAGTGCATTAAGGTTCTCCTAGAACAAGAAAACAACCATAAGTAATAGAAGGCCATACTTTTCCTACAGTGTATATGATGTATTTTTATAAACATGAAATGTGTATTATCTAAATATAGTACAATACTTCTGTGATGCTTTTGTCCAAAGTATTTTTAAATGTATTTCCTTTGCTGCTATGACCTCTAAGATTCTTTTTATTTAATAACAGCTTTATTGAGATATAATTCACATACCATAACATTTACTTTTTTAAAGTGTATAATTTAGTGTCTTTTAGTATATTTACAGAGTCGTGCAACCATCACCACTATCTAATATTAGAACATTTTACCTCCCCAAAAAGAAACCCTATACACATTAGCAGTCACTGACCCTGGCAGCCACTAACCTACTTTCTGTCTCTATAGATTGGCCTATTCTAGACATTTCATGTAAATAAAATCATACATATATATGACCCAATGTGACCAGCTTCTTTCCCTTAGTATAATGTTTCCAAGCTTTATCTACATTGTAGTTTATTTCAGTTTTTCATTCATTTTTATGGCTTAAGAATATTCTGTTGTATGGGTATAACACATTTTGTTTATCTATTCATTACTTGATGGACATTTAGATTGTTTTTACTGTTGGTTATTATGAATAAGGCTGCCATAAACATTCATGGACAAGTTTTTGTGTAACTAAGGTTCTTTTCAGCTCTAAAATAGGGTACTGGAAGCATAAGTATCTCAGGAGCTTCTGTATCCTAATTATGATGAAGAAAAGGAGAAGCATTGTTCTAATTTCATAGCTGGGAAAACTTGAGGGACAGAAAGATATGTGACTTGATTAAGGATCTTCCAATTCAAGACTGTTTAGAGTTCCTGTGCCTCAATTTCAAATTTATGTGGCAGCAATTAAAATCATAGGCTTTAAAGCCAGACAGCCCTGGGACCAAATTCTGCTATTTACTAGCTGGGCAAATGTGGAAAGTTTTTCACCTCTTTTAACCTTAGTTTCCTCCTCTGTATAATGGAGATAATTATATTACTATTACCTGATAATGTCATGAGAACTGAGTGAGATAATGTATGTAAAGCTCTAACCACAATGTCTAGCATATAGTAAATGTTCAATAAATGGTAGCCATCGTTATAATTACCATAGCCTCATCATTTAGGTGGGATTTCTGCATCTGTCAAACACCGATTCTCTAATTTGAGAGCGGAAGAAACTGAATGTTCCCAGCACGTAGCATTGAGTATAAATGTTTTGTTTAGTAGTTAAATCTCTATGCAAAAATATTTGTGTAAAATCAGTTCACTTACGAGTTGAGTCAGGTTTATTCTGTGGCACCTAGTATCCCTTGGACACTGCTGCATGTAATCTGAGGACACCTTTATCCCGGTTTATTTGTTCATTTGGACAAAATGCCCTCTAAATTCTCTTTTAGCTTCTAAGATCCTATGAGTCTCATTTCTGTGAAACTCAGGCTCACATATTTGGAGAAAGTGTAATTCACTTTCTAAGTTAGAAAATAACACCACAGTGACATTGACAGTGGGGTTTAATAGGACATATTAGACACGTATCCTAATTATATCAAAAGTGGAAAGACTACAATGGGCCTTGCTCTCAGAAAAAGGAGAGGAGAGACATGGGTCATGCTTGTTGCCTAAGGAGAGTATCTCCTTATGGAGCTTCAGACAGAGTTTTGTGAGAATCCTCCTGATACGTAACTCAGTACTTTTTACTGGCATTACAGCAGAAACCTTCAGAGCCCCCAGATGATTTTCTCTCCGACAGCAGCAGCAAAGATATCAGAGTTCTGATAAGTGCTAAGAATCCTGAAGTGATTATTTACTAATTTAACCAGCTACAGCTTATAATACAGTTTAGACACTGTGGAAAGTTCTTGTATTCTGCATTTACAGTAGGAAGCCAAAGCAGTGATTTCAACAATGTAGAAACAGTCTCATTCATAATAATAACAATATCAGTAATAACAAGTTTCTTTTTAGCCATTTCAGTCTTCAGAGGCAGTTGAAATAAGTTGTTATTCTCAAAATGAATCTCAGTAGTGTTAGAAACCAGTAGGAGTTAAAAGAAGGCATTTTTCACAGTACTAATAAAACACTGCTGACATGTTCTTGAAAACACTAAAGTCAGACTTGAGTACCTGTTCACCAAAGAATGGGAAAAACAATTGATTTCTTCTAAAAAAAAAGAATGGGATTTCACATTGCTTTAGGGACTTCTAAGGTTTACCTCCTCCAAAATACATAGCTCTAGAGTTTGTAGAAACTGGCTAGGAAATTTTTTTGCACTTTTCCCTGCAATTTAATACATGCTATATCAGTCACAAAATATCTTGCCATATTATAAAAGCAAGACCTGTTTTTTGCATTTAGGGCTTTATCTAGAATTTATTTTTTAGTATGATATGACATAGGAATCCAGTTATGTTTTCTATAGAGATTACTGTCTCACCACTGTTTATTTCCCCCATGGATGTCTAATACTCTGTGGATTTTTTTAATGAAAAGAAAAATCCAAACATTTGCTCTTGACTGAGAACCAAAATAACTTAAAATAAAAATTGTAGAAGCCTATAGAAAACTGTATTCATTTGCTAGGTCTGCCTTAAGAAAGTATCCCAGTCTAAGTGGCTTAAACAACAGAACATTATGTCTCACAGTTCCAGAGGCTAGAGGTCCAAAATCAAGGTGTCATAGGGTTGGTTCCTTCTTAGGGCTATGAGGGAAGGATCTGTTCCAGGTCTCTCTCCTTGGCTCGTAGATATCTACTTGCTCCCTGTGCCTCTTTCTTTTATGTATTTCTGTCTCTATTACCAAATTTCCTCTTCTTGTAAAACACCAGTCATATTGCAGTAGGGTAAAATCTATGACTTCTTTCTAATTTGATTGCCTCTATAAAGACTCTGTCTCCAAACAAGGTCACATTCTGAGGTAATGAGGTTTGGACTTCATCATAGGCATTTCCACCCATAACAATAACTGTTTTTCAGGTTTGTTTGTTTGTTTGTTTGTTTGGGGGGGGGAAGGCGGGCCAACAGGTCCAACTCTTGGATCTTAGTGCTGTCTGTAAGAGGTGTTCACAGTGGTACCACTTTCCTTGGGGATTCCATCCACTCAATGACATATTTACACATCAAAGACACTTGTCTATGACCATACAACTAAAAGTTGCCACGACCAATTTGGAGAGATTTAGAACCCTTAATTTTATTCTTTGAAGAAGTCACAGATCCACCTCTGTCATCACTCTCCCTTAATGACTAATTGGCATTCTGTTCTTTGGAGTAAAATAGTAAAACCTTTATTATTTTTTAGATCTTCTTTAACGAACATTCGGTTTTTACTAATTGAGGATACAGTGGGTAACAAGACCTCTGTGGTGTGAAGCTAGCAAGAAGAGATATAAATAACTAAACAAATCCACAGGAGTTACAGTGAGTACTTTGAAGAGTGATGTGATGGCAAATGACCAGAAAGCAGAGAGCACCTTTAGAAAGGGTAGGTAGGGAAGACTTCTCCAAGGAAATAACATTTGAGGTGAGACTTGCAGGGAGGAGTCAGCCACAGAAGAGCCGGCAACAGCAGTCTTTGATGGATACTGTTAGATTGTAAATTCTTTGAGAGCAGGGACCACATCTGGCTTGTTTATTGTTACAAACATGTATCTAGCAGAGTGGGCACTCAGTTAAAAGATTGTGGTTGTTATTTTTGTTAAGTGACTCTCTAAGGGGCCTAATAAAGAAATGTTTAGAACTATGTATTACTTTCTGAAGAATACACTATCCCTCCATGCACTCTTTAGAAGAGCACTCTAGACTCTCAAACTCTTATACTATATGTGTGCTATTTGAAAACCAATGTCAAAGGGACTGTGTATATCAACACTGTGATAGGGAAGCTGTAGATAATGGGGACTTAGTTGCCTAGGGAGCTAGTGTTGTCTTCATAGATACTCCTAGAATTTCGTAAAAACCCAATCTTCCATGAATTGAGAAGAGTGACTGCGGAATGGACAGAGCTTTTGTATACTGACTTAAAGCCTGCCTTGTGCTGTTTCTCCTCCAGTGGTCTGTGAGTTGGTCAATTACTGAGTGACTGATCCTGTAGTCCCCTGACCTTGCTGATGGAGATGGAAAGAGTATTTTCGTTTTTACAAAAAAAAAAAAAATCTTGTCTCATGGGAGGGTTGGTCATTATTTGGGTTTGGATATCATCATGGCTTTCTCCTTCCTTACAGGGAGCATACACTCTGGACAAAAGAACTCCCTGTCTCCAACTGCCTGTCATCTATTCTTGAAACCCAAAGTGGTCTGTAGTGTGGAGAAGGAGGCAGTTGGAGGTTCCCCTTTGGGAAACTGCATAGTGACTGCTTTTGAACAGAATCTCATCGAGAATGTATAATTGCTCCATGTGTAGCCCTGGTTGCAAAACTCTTGAGAATTCATCTTAAAATAACTACTTTTCCCCTTCTTATTATTTGTTTCAATACAGCGCTGTATTCTTAAAGCTTTTATTTCCGAGTGCCCTTCATATAAGTCCTTTCCCCCTTTATTGCAGCTCTGCAAGTATCTCTAACACACCTCTCTCTGATTCCTCACATCCAAAATTGTGGTCCTGTGCTTAGTCACTGCAACTTTGGATATTGCTATTTAAATAGACTGAAGGGAGAAAATATATTTGGGACAATATACAAAAAAGGCTGTTTTAAAGGCTAGATAAAGCCAAAAAAGGTTGTTACTGTAGAATCACAGATAGGAAGGGGGATAAAAAGAATTCAGCAGGAAGTTAGGCCTAGGCCAAGGCCAGGAGAAATCAAAGCTTGCATTTTAAACTAGAAGGGCTTGGGCCAAGAGGTACCTGGAGGAATAGTCTGAAGATTGGTGATGGAGAGGTTGAAATAAAGGAACAAAGATCCACTTGTAGTTCAGGTGACGCCAGACAGTTTGAAATCCATGTCTACGAAAGCTTGGTACCCAGTGGGTTGTTCTTTTGTGAAACTTGGTTTATTTAGCTGAGATAGGGGTGGCTTTTTAAGGAACTAAGCTTTTCTGAATATCTCTTACTAGTGAAGATATTCTTACTTAGAAATTCTGATTTTGCCTCTGCCCTGTTTCCACTCATAGTTTTTTAAATTAAAAAATATGTATACATTGTTTTTTCCGATGGCAAAAAGAACTTAGGTTCATTGTAAAATAAAATTCAGACAGTACAGAAATGTTTGATGTAAAAAGTCCCCCATGATCCTCAATCAAAGAAAATACTAGGCAGGTTGGTGGTAATTATTTTGTATTTTTTGTATATCATATACACACACGTGCATAATTTTTCTATTTCCTTTGTTTTTTTCTTTTTAAACAAATTGGTTTTGTTAAAGTTTTTGACTTATTATCTTTGACCTTTTTTCATATTTTTGATGATTGTATATAGTCTTCCATGTACATGTGGATGTACCATAGTTAGTGTAACCATTTCCTGTTCAAGAGCTTGTGTTACAGTGTAATAGTGTTACAGATACTTCTGCAGTAAACATCCTTATTGATGTATCTTTGCACTCTCTAATATTAGCATTTCTCTAGATGGATTCCTAGAAGTGGGATGTCTAGATCAAAAGTGTGTACATTTAAATTCTTAATAGAATTATCATATTGCTCTCCAAAAATATTTTAACAATTCATACTCTTCCTAACATTGAACTTTATCAAGGCTGAAAAACCTAGCATTCTGCATGTGTACATAGTAAAACTAAACAAAACTGAGGTGATTTTCATTACAAAAGTCAGGATAATGGTTATCTGAGGAGTAGGGAGGGAGTAACTGGGGAGGTCGTCATCATGGAATAGTGCTTGAGGAGGAGGCTTTGGGGATGTTCTACTTCTTGACCTTGGTCTGAAAGTCATAGGTGTTTGCTTTACAATTGTTTGTTAAACAATATATATATGTTTTATATATTTGTATTTATATATGTTATATTTTGCAATAAAAAATTAATCATTCATTCAACAAATATTTGTGATTTGTACCTACTATGTCTGTAGGCACCATTCTGAGTAACAAAAGTACTGTAGTGAGCAAGACAAATTCCCTGTCATAAAATAATACAGGAGATTTGACAGTAAAGAAGGAAATACATAAAAAATACAAATTAGTTAGTGCTAAGTGCTATGAATAAAATAAATCCAGGTAAGGGGGAGAAAGTGGTAGCCGAAGAGACAACTCAAGTTTTGGTAGGGTTGTCACAAAGGAACCTTTGAAGAAGTGAAGTTTGAGTAGCCACCTGATAGACAAAAAGGAGTGAAAGAATGTTTCAGGCAAAGAAAATAGCCTTTAAAAGCCTAGGAACGAATGGCAAGCAGGCCAATGTGACTGGGGCGTAGTCAGCTTGGGAAGATTGTAGGAAGGAGGTCAGAGGGTAATTCACTACCAGATTATGTCATGATACATAATCTTGCCAGTTGTGATACAGGTTTGGAATTTTATTGAGTGTGCTGTGAAGCCAGTGATATGTTTTTGGCAGGGGAGCATCATGACCCGATTGCTAACTTTTTAAAAGATTACTCTGGCTGCTATGGGAGAGTGGATTATAGGGGCCAGGTGTGGAAGCATGGAGGTCAGGGAAGAGGCGACTCTCCAAGGGGAGAGTTGATGGTAGCTTTGATCATGGAGGTGGTGAGAAGGGATAGATTGGGTGTGTGTTTTGAAGGTAGAACCAGCAAGACTTGTTCATGGAATGGATGGCTGTGAGAAAGGGAGTTAAGGAAAGAAAAATAAAAAATGACTCTTAGATTTTTGTCTCAAGCTACTGGAGGAGTAGTGGCATCATTAACTTGAGAGACCAAAGATTCTCAAGAGGAAGAGTTGATTGGGATATAAAATTGAATAATTGTTTTTGGACTGTTAGATTTGAGCTACCCTTTAAACATCCATGTTAGTTTCACTTAAGTAGAGGGATAAGAATTCTGTGGTATTGAGGTGAAACGTTGGCTTAAATTTCCCATCTGAGAGCTCTGTCTGTACCTGAGATTCTGTTCTAGTACCTTTAGTTAGGTTGTCACCCAAGAATTTACTCAAAGTGACTGAAGTGTATTCCAATGAGTGCCTACTCCCTCCGCCCCCACCACTGACTTCTACCCTCTGCGATCCCCCGTCTCCTTCTCACGACCTTACACTCTCAACTCAGCTCTTGAGTTGTCCTCTGTGAGGTGACATGTGTAGGAGGAAGTCGATGCTGTTTCCTGCCCGTTTGGAGCTGTGTTCCTCCATCAGCCTCAACTGATGCATACAGCATGCATACAAGCTGGAGCTCATCTTCCCCTGGAAAGGCTAATTTTCTTCTGAAGTGTAAACAGATCCTGGTTCTTTAAATAAGCTCATTTGGGATTAACAGCTCTGCATCTGGTACACTTTTTGAAGCACATTTTCCCCAAGTTTCTTTCTCAGGGTTAAAGGCTTTAAAATAGTGGCCATTAGTGTCACAGTTGTTCTGCCTCTGGTGGGTGACGCATAACCGTTTTTGTTTGTAGGACATTTTACAGTGAACAACAGCTGTTTATCAAAAGTAGTTTTAATTTCTGAATCGGGTTTGTTCGTTTCTTTTCCATTTGGGGTGGGGATTGAATTATTTTAAAGTCAGTTTCATTTACAGGTGTTGTGTTGTAGAAAAAAGACATGGCAGTTATTAGTCAGCCTATCCTCGAAAGAAGTTATGAAAACAAGGTTATTTCCCAACCAAATAACAGTAATTCAAATTTCCAAAAACATTCATATATGGTATCTCCTCTCATCTCATTACTACTCTGTGACAGAAGTAGTGATAATTATTCTTCATTTGACAGATAAAGAAACTGAGGACTAGAAGTTTAGTGGCATTGCTTGAGGCTTTGCACTGGTTACGGGTTAACCACTGGTTTGAAAATTGGTTTTTATACATTTTCAAAGATGGGTAGTCAATTGCAAATAAAATCTCTCATGTATTTCTATCTCGTTGGCTTATTTTTTAGGTGATATTTGCTGGGTGTTATTGCTTGGATTCTCCTTAACTTCAGAATCGCTGAGTAAAATGAATCCAAAGGTTTGGGACCTACTTTTGACAGTTTCTGTTTGTTATGTCAAGGGTGTGCTAAAAGGATTGAAAACAATTTGTTGAGAGGATCACTTCAGCAAGAACAGAAAAGGGGCTTTTTTTGCATAGGGGAGCTCTCTATGAAGACAGAATTTCCAGCTTTTTTCAGATTGGTAGTATTGCTAATTGGTAGGTTAAACACATTAGGGTGGTAATTGCTTATTCTTTCATCATATGGGTGGTTTTATTGGTAGATTTGTGTCTTGATTATCTGAGCCTGTTCCTGTTTACCTAGAGAGCCATGCCTGTTGTGAGGTGGGGCCTCCAAATTTTGTACCTGGCAAATAGGTTGCAGGTGGTAGAAAGGTTGGCGTTTACTGACAGAAAAAAAAATTGGCAGCAAACTCTGCACTCTTTTGTTACCTATGCAGATTAGCTCATAGTTCTTGCCCCTAAGTATTGTTGCCTTGAAAACTAAAATATCTGTATTCAGAGAGTAAACATAGAAGAAAAGCAGATACCGTTTTGACTCTAGTAGCTTCTCCATTGCTCTTCCTTAGAGTCCAGGACAAGAATCCAATGCTATCCTATGATTTTTGGAACTGAAAAAGAACTTTGAGTCTGGCTGGACCAGTGGTTTATAAAATGCTTGCTTTTCAGAAGTTCTGCAAATTCAATTGTGTTTTTAAAAAATTGTAACACTCTGAAGAACCATTACCAAAATAGATACCATGCCCTCTGGAGTTAGATGCCACATTTAACAGATGCGTGAAGGACCGTTGGTACCTGTGCTTCCAGCTTAACTTGCCTTTCTGGAGATGCTGGCCTACAGCCTTTCTTGCTGTCTCTGTTAACTATTATGCTGTTTTTAAGTTGAGATGTGTAAAAACAGGTGGTATTTATAACTACTGGGTGAATAAAAACATTTGGTTTTAATACTTTTAAATCAAAAGTAAATCTACAGATACATCAGTAGTGAGTAAATCTGCCATTGTTATTCTTATCCTCCAGTTTCAGATTGTTTTGTAAAGGCCTCATCGTTCTTACTGGCTCTATATTTTATACATTTAAATTCATAAAATATTTAACATTAGTAAATATTACCTTTATCTATATACATTTATTGAGCTTCTCGTAAGTTTTCATATGGAAAAGGTTTGTGCTCCCAAAAAAAAAAAAAAAAAACCCCACTTAATTTGGAAAACCATTGATTCTCAAACTATATTCTGAGAAGCCATAGGTCTCCAAGAGGTGCCTCAGGAACAGTTTCAGGGAAGAGCTGGTGGGTGCCTGTCTCCTCCCCCATTTTCATTTCAAACTAAGCATTTTTATGTTTTATGTATTAAAGTTCTGCTTAATATTTTATTTGAAAAAACAGGATTTTTTAACTGTGTATAAAAAAATGACTTGTAAGTCACTAATCTATTAATAAATAGTTAAGGAAGCGGAGGCCCAGGGAAATTAAGTGATTTGCCAAGTATGCAGTACCAGTGTTTGCTGCTTCCAGTGGGTTCTTACTGAGAAGTAAAGCCATCTCTTTGGGAGTAAATAATGTAATACAGATTACAGGAAAAAAACAAAGGAGTGGTATCCACTATTTGTAGAGCAGTAACCCTAGTGATGTATCACAGTATTTATTAATCAATACTGAAGTTTCTATAACAGATAAATCCCCAAATCTTAGTAGCTTAACAGAGGAGTTAAAAACTGGTATTCTCCGTAGGTGGGTGGCCCTCAATTCAAACAGTGATTCAGTGATCCAGCCATCTTCTTCCATCTCGTGACTCTGCCACCTTCAGCAGGTGGCTTCCAAGGTCACAGCAGAAGGGAAAGAGCCTGGCTGGTTTCTGTGGGTCATGCCTGGACATGGCGCACATAGCCTCTACTCATTCGCTGCTCAGAACTTGCTCATGAGGCCCTGCACTCAGATACAAGAGTGGCAGGGACATGTAGGCCAGCTTTGTGCCCAGGGAGAGGTCAGTTGGTGAACAGTTAACCAGTCTCAGCCATAATGGTGACAGAAGAAAGAGTCCCGGACTTTCCTTTTCTGGGCTTCAATTTTCTGAAAGACTGGAGCGGCCTATTAAGATTCTACCAGTTCTAACTAAACTGGCTGACACAGTAGTAACAGTACCGCCTTTTTTTTATACCATACACCATTCTGTCCTGAGTAGAAAAGCTGTTGGCCTTTTTGTACTCAGGTAATACCTCTAGTAATCACAGATTTGGATAAATTTCTTTGAAGCTATAACTCGATTCAGAATCCCCAAAATTAAAAACGAGTGGGTATGTTTGTCAGATTGCCTTGGGGTAGGATGGACCCATTCATGGTTATATTAGGTAGGATAAAACTATTATAACAGATAAACCCTAAGATCTCAATGGCTTTACACAATAGAAGTTTATTTCTCATTCCCATAAAGTCCAAACAGGATTCCTCCTTAAACATGGGGGTGGGGGGGTGGGGAATGGGGAAATAGCATCATGTTGTAATGGAAAGAACTGTCTGGAAAGCATAAGACTTCAGTTCTAACCTATGTTTGTCACCTACAGACCTTAAGTAAATCCTCACTCTGGATCTCAGTTTGTGTCAATAAAACAATAGGATTGAACCAGATGGTTCTTTCGCTCTCTAAATGTTCACACATATATATGTGATCTCTATTAAAAAGAAAATTCTTAAGGGGACATGCTCACATTGTACAGTATATTGTGAGCCTGGTAGCTTTGTGATACAGCCTTCTCTATGTGGAGAATATACCATCCTTCTCCGGGTCCAAGGGTGGTTTCCCCTCTCACCAAATTTCACTGCCTCTGTATAATGAGAAGTAGACAGAGGTTGAGATGATTGGTGCTACAACAAAATTTATATTCCATTCTAGTCATGACGCATAAGGTACTTTCCCCGAATACAACTAACAATGTGGGCAGTAAGGAGGTGTTCCCGTGCTTTTCCTGTTGAAAATTATGCAGCATAGTACTAAGGTTTTATGAGGCTGACAGTCCCAACTCTCTACAAATGTCAGATTTTTCACATTGCCCTAGCATTATTAGTTGCATTCAGTGCTGCATGTTTGTCATTTGCAGAACTGGAAGAATTCCCCTTACACACAGCTCTCGTCATCAGTTGCTAGGTTACAGCTTTTTACATTGTCCCAGTCTGGTGATGTTGCTATGGATACCAGTATTCTTCCTCCTGTGACACTGCTCTGGTCAGGCTCAGTGCAGGCAAGACGTAACTATGATGTCAGAGATGTTTTAGTATGTGGCTTTCTCTCTACATTAATGATAAGATCTAAAGAATAGATATCAATTTCATGTTTTCTAATATTATATGAATTAAGGAAACAAGGTATAGCTGAATCTTTGGACACACTCCATCACTTAGGACCTTTATTCCATTATTATTCTACAGAAGTAAAACTAACAGATGATGAACTGTGAATAGAAGACCTGCTGTACTGTATCCAGTGCATGCTCCACACAAACCAGCATCCTGCCTCCTATGAGGAGGGCTGTCCATGGAATATACTCATTATCTTTGACATTGCCCTTAATTTCACATTCAGTTGACCTAAATGATGAAGCCTGTTGTGTAAAGTTCATTGCCATTTAATATCATAAATGGTTATGTTTGTTTTCCTCCTAAGTTTTAGACAATATGAAGTCAGGGACTATGTCTTTGGCTGGTTTTCATTCCCAATAGAGCTTAGAATAGTGCCACATACATGGCAGTGATCCAGAAAAGGCGTTATTTATTTGTTCAGAAGACTGAAAGAGTAGGTAATTACTAATTTGACTTTAGATTTCTAGCATAATATTTTAAGATGGTGAGAACCCCTTTATATTACACTTGATGAAAGTCAAGTTTATGTTACTTAGCTCTTACCTAGTCTGACTCTTTGATCTCACAGTTGAAAAAACAACTAAGGCCCTAAGAGGATATGACTCATCCAAGGTCACAGAGTAAGTAAAGCTGTGGTTTATACACATATTTGTTATAAAAAAAATCCGTTAAAAAAAAAAAAGCAGTTTAGAATCTTTACAGTAAAAATTCTGTTTACTTCGACAATAGTATTTTGTTTTATGCTGTCTATTTACTTTAAAAGCTGGCAGATAGACATATTAAAGAGGAACTTCAGTGTTTAACAGGAGCTCTACGAAGAGCATACCAATTTTTATTTCAAGTCAACTCAGAGCCTTGCAGTGCGCTTAAATATTTGACTTATTCCTCAAAAACCAGATGGAAATTGAACATAGCATAGGATTGAGGGCAGACTCTCAAAATTAACATCCTATTTAAAAACTGGCAATTTGAATTAAAAAGTCATCCCATTGCATGTGATGGCCCTTCCCTAAACTGAAAGGAATGTATTTTCCAAATAGAATTCTTTTGTTTAGAAGGAGAAGCAAAATGAATGAAAATGTGTCTTCTGAAGCACAGACTGCCAAAGGTGTTGGTTATGGACTTTAACTGTCAAGAAGACAAGACAAATCCCATGCGAGTCTAGGAAAGTGACAAAGCAGAAACCCACAAGAGGTGACATTTAATTTAAGATGAAGCTCCCCTCTTTCCCAGGACCAGGGAATCTGTGTACCCCCTCCTTTCTCTCCTCACTGCCACAGTCCTTGTTGAAAGCCTCTGAACTTCATGCTGTAGTCCCCCACATATGCCTTCTTTCTCTGCCCTTACTTTTTTCCCCATTGTCAGTTTACCTTCCTCCATGGAATTTCTGAACCAACTTATTGCCTTCAGGGGACTCCCCTTAGCCTGCCAAATAAAGCTGAGACTCTTTGGCATGGTATTCAAAGCCCAGTACCATCTGAACCTAGCACACATTTCTAGCCTTGTCTCCCCCTACCTTTCTGTTTGTGACCTGTGCCTCAAGCAGCTTTCTACTGACCACAAAGAACATTTTAATATCTTTTATCACATCAACCATCTGCTATGGTTAATTAATGTACTTGACTCTGTTAAGTCAAAGGCAATGCACTCAGGGTACCTCCCATAGAGGGCTGAGCACCTTGTCTGAAACATAGATGCTTAATAAGTATTAGAACTACATTCACAAGTCAAGTAAGCATGTATTACTTAGTTCTGTGGTTCAAGTGTATGGCAAATTTGACTGTTTACTAAAAGGTTTTACCCACCCAGAGAATTGTTTTACTTCCTTTAATGTATTCTATTTTTTTAGGAAATGTTTATTTTTTATTATCATTTTAATAATTATTGAGGTATGTTTGACATATAATATTAGTTTCAGGTGTACAACATAATGATTCATATTTGTATGTACTGCACAATGATCACTAAATGTACACTCATTCCTTTTTTTTGAAGCCAGTTTATTTTTTTCATACTGTATATACATAATTTTTTTTAACATTTTATTTTTTTATTTTCCCCCTCCCTTCTGGAAACCACTAGTCCATTGTCCATGTCCATGAGTCTGTTTGTCCTGTTCATTTGTTGCTTTTAGATTTATATCCCGCACGTGTGATATCATGTGATTTTCAACCTTTTCTGTTTGGCTTATTTCACTTAGTATGATTATTTCAAGGTCCATCCATGTTGTTGCAAATGGCAGTATTTCATCTCTTCTTATGGCTGAGTAATATTCCATTGTATATATGTACCACAGCTTCTTTAGCCAGTCATCTACTGTAGGACACTTCGGTTGCTTCCATGTCCTGGCCACTGTTAATAATGCTGCTGTGAACATTGGTTGTACACTCATTCTTGATGCATTTCTTTATCATTGCTTATATCACTGGTTCTCATTTTCTCAGTATGAGGATCTTCCCCTTTTAAAAATATAATCCAGTGACCTTCTATAATATTTTTGAACAGCATTATTGAGGTATAATTTACACTTTATAAAATTCAGCCATTGTAAGTATACAGTTCAGTTATTTTTAGCAAATATATAGAGTTATGCAACCATTACTACAATCCAATTTGGGAACATTTTCATAATCTCCCCTGACCCCCCAAAAAAAAAGTTTCCTTGTGTCCTTTTACATTCAGTCTCTACTCCAACCCCAGCCCCAGGAAAACTGATCTGCTTTCTGTCTGTATTGATGTACCTTTTCCTGATATTTCATATAAGTGGAATCAGACCGTATGTAGTTTTTTGTGTCTGGCTTCTTTCACTTAGCATAATGTTTATGAGGTTAACTTATGTTGTCGCACATCAATTGTTCGTTTAATATTGTTCGTATTTCATCGTATGGATATATGCATCTTGTTTCTCTATTCACTAGTTAATGGGCATTTAGATTGTTTCTTGTTTTGCCTATTATAAATAGCGCTGTTATGAACATGAACTTGATTCATGTACGTTTCTTTGTGTGGCCATATGTTTCATTTATCCTGAGTAGATACCTAGGAGTGGAATTGCTGTATGGTATATAACTTTTTAAGAAACTGCCAAACTGGTTTTCAGAGAGGCTTCTTCTATTTTACATTCCCACCAACAAATGTGTGAGGGCTCCAGTTTCTCCACAAGAGGACCTCTTCTTTTATTAAAGAAAAAATTGTAGAGTCTTGCATTATAATAGATGTCATTTTACTATCTGCAGATTGATAAAAAGTATAAAAATGACACATTATTAGGGATTTAGTAATACTTTTAGAAGGATTTATACAGGCATACCTTGGAGATAATTGCAGGTTCAATTCCGGACTATGGCAATAAAATGAGCCATAATCTTTTTGCTGGTGGTGGGTCTTGCCTTCAATTTGTAAAAAATGCAGCATCTGTGAAGTGCAATTAAACGAAGCACTTTATTGATATGCCTGTACGCTGTAATCACAACAGCATTTAATGACATGATGTATTCAATCTATAGGTAGTGCTTCCTGTGCACTCTTATAGCAGTTCATGTCCTCAAGGATTTGTGGTTGTAAGCTACTTGTCCCGATGACTTGTTTGGAAATAAACTATCTTGTGTCTTTTCTGTATCATCTGTCAAATAGAGACCTACCTCATAAAGTTGCTTGAAAACGTGTCAAACATTTGGCCTGTAATGGCTGCTCAATTAGTGACAGCTATTACTGCTAAGGATTAGTGACTTAGTAGAAAAGAGTACATAGGCTTTGGAGCCACACGGATGAGGAGTCTAACTTACCTAAACCAGGCTAAATTAATAGCAACCCCTACTCAAACTACCTTGGATTCATTCTTGGAAACACTTGTTTCCATACTTAATTCTTGCTAACTTCAAATATCTGTTTGTATCTACCCATTTCTTTTGGTTTCATCTTTGTTGGATAGGAACCTTCTGCTCCTCCCCAGTCACTTAACAGATATTATTCCTATGGTCTAAAGATGTGATTCTCATCCCTGATTACACATTAGAATCACCTGGGCAGGTTTTGTGCTGACTACAAATGCCTGGGTCCCACCCTCAGAAATTCTGATTTAGCTGCATGTGACCTGGGCATCAAGGTTTCTAAAGCAATGTGTGACCAAGGATGAGAATTACTTTTCTAATGTGAAACCAAGATTGGTGAGAGATGTATTTTGCCTAATTTAGTATCAGCAGCCAGTGTCACAAGTACAAGCACACCTCATTATATTGCACTTTGCTTTATTGCATTTCGTGGATGTGTTTTTTACGAGTTGAAGCCACCACCCTCCGCCAGCAAAAAGATTACAGCTCTCTTCACTTCAAGTTGTAACTAAACCCGCAATATCTTTGAGATATGCCTGTACCTTAATCCCTTTGTCAGTAAAGGGATTGAACAAAATGGAATTTCTGAGATACCCTGTTAGAACGATCAAAAGCCACTGGATGAACCTCTCAGGTCAGACTTCCTTCCACCTAAGTAGCAAGGCAATGTCTGAAAGGAGGGAGTATGGAATGAAAGCAAAAACTTTAAACCTTGCTGAAGTCGGGGCATATTTCATCCGTCATCACTTCTTCTAGGAGGGAGGGTGTCGTAGTGAAATGCATTCAGGTTTTGGCACTAGATGAACCTGGGTTTATTTTGGCTTTGTTGATTACTGGCTGTATTGGTTGAGGTTCAGAGTTTGCAATTGCACATTGTCCTGATCTGGAAAAAACAGGGATTATTAAAAACAAATAGAATCATATACTTTGCAGGGTTGTTAGGATTTTAGACTATATATAAAGTTCTTAGCATACTTCCTGGTTTAGTAAATAGCAACGACATTTATAACACTACTCATGCTGTGTTTCACCAGCCGTTGAAGCCAGGGACTATGAAGTTGAGACTGTCAGACTCATTTGTATCCAGTGCCAATTATAATGCCCTGTGCTCAGAAGGTTATAAAATTTGATGATATATAGAAAATTTGATTTCTTTTTTAAAAGTCTAGTTGAACTCATAGGTTAAACAATTAACAGATGTGGCATTATAACATGAGTGCTCAGCAAGTAAATGTTGCTACACATTATTTTAATAGCAATATCCCTTCATTTTTGTTTAATGAGATTCACAGTCAAAGTCATGCAATGTTATACAACCCAGGGACCAAAATGTAAGCACAACCCAGGGACCAAAATGGAAGCATGTAGTATTTAGCAAGAAATGCTTCAGTAGGTACAGCAAGTCTGATAGAGAATAGGTATAAGAGACAGCTGTAAAGAATAACTAGACAAGGAATTAGAGCAGCGGTCCCCAACCTTTTTGGTACCAAGGACTGGTGCTCATATGAGAATCTAATGCCTGATGATCTGAGATGGAGCTTGAGGCGGTGGTGCCAGCACTGCGGAGCGGCTACAAATACAGATGAGGCTTTGCTCACTCACCTCCTGCTGTGCGGCCAGGTTCCTCACAGGCCACAGACTGGTACCAGTTCACAGCCCATGGATTGGGGACCCCTAAATTAGAGAAAGGTCGGAACAGGTTAGGCCGGATAGACAGGCCAAAATCAGAACATATAAGAGAACTGCAGTTTATCATATTTTTTTTCCTACCTTTGTCCACAAAGGGCCAAGAAGCAATGAAATACTAGTAGTAATGAGTACCCCTAGTACCCAAATTTTACTTTATAAATATTGTTCCCCACTAAAAGGAACCAGGGCTCCTTGGAGAAATGACTAATTCCAAGTCTGCAGTAGGAACTTGACAGGGTGATAAGATATCCTCTTGTGCTAGAAGCAAGAAAGCTTTCAAAATCTAATAGAATAATTACATTCTAATTTAAAACCAAAAAAAAAAAACTAATGGAATTGTGTCAAAAGGACACAAGTCAGTTTGAAGGGACTCCCTCTGGCTAAAGTTGGGACATCTGGAGCATTAGGGAGAATAATAACTGCAATTGATTTATACATATGAATATGTAAAAATTCACAAGTCCATATTAATACTCAGAAAATAGAAAGATCATCTCCCCAAATTAAGCTTGCCTCAGCATTAAAAATTAATCTAGTATCAACTTCTTAACTCTAAATATTGATAAGAAATAACTGGCCATTTTTCCAATAACAACTTTTTTTAAGGTAATTCAGTAACTCTAGGCAATGAGAGTATGCTCTTCTTTACATGAGAATATCAGCTAATATTTATAGAAGTAATGATATACAGGCATGCCTCAGAGATATTGTGGGTTTAGTTCCTAAGAGTTGGCAAACAGAAGAGGTGAGACCTACAGTTGCCCCATTTGTTCTGCTTTGAGTTTCCAGGCTCTGGCATCATGAGCAAGAACTGAAGCAGAGCCTGAGTTGACATGAGCTATGAGTCTGGGGAAACAGAGCAACTACCATTCATAGGACAGAGTATCAGAAAGAAGAGAGATACATGGAGAGGACTTCAGGGATTTGCAGTCTTCCTTGAGTACTCAGCAGAGACTAATCAACACAAGCATGTACGCAAAATACTCGAGATTGGGGATTTGAAGCAGTTAGAAGGAATAGTGTCCAGTGCTCACACAGTGGTAGCAATAGGCATTGTTACTACCAGCCAGACAAGAAAATTTCGTAATTCGTGAGACATTGAATAGAATACGTGGCAAGGTCTTGCCTTAGTAGGAGGGAATAATTAGTTCTAGACTGAGCACTGCTCTGGACCTGCCTAACAGATCTTAAAAAGCAAGATTCAGAAGAACCAAACTTGTGTCCAAGTAAGTTAACTGTATCCCAGAACAAAGCTCAAGAAAATTTATAGGAACACAAAAATATCTAACACCTTACAACATAAAATTTACATCTGGCATCCAAACATTATCAGGCATCAAAAAGGCAAGAAAACATAATCCATAATAAGGAGAATAATCAATCAATTGAAACCGACCCAAGGCTGACACAGATATTAGAACTAGCAGAAAGGAACATTAAGAGAGTGATTATAACTCGTACTCCATTTAGAAGTTAAGTAAAGGCACAGAATGTATAAAACAGACCCAAAAAGAACTTCTAGAAATTAAAACTGTAATGTCTGACATGAAAAATACACTGGATAGGATCAATGGTAGATTAGAGATTGCAAGAGGAAAAGATAAGAGAATTTGAAGGCATAGCAGTAGAAATTATCCACAATAAAATGCAGAAAGAAAAGAGCATCACTGAGCTGTAGGACAACTTCAAGTGGCCTCTCACATGTGTAATTGGAGTCCCAAAAGAGGGGAGGAGCACAGAACATTTTTTAAAAGAAATAATGGCTGAAAATTATCCAAACTTGATGAAAAATATAAACCCACAGATCTAAGAAGATCAACAAACCCCAGACAAACATGAAGAAAACCACACTGTGAGTTATCAATTTATTGCCTTTCAGCTCCAAATACCCTTCAATATATGCTCTGCGATAAAGGAATTCTTTTAAGTCTTTCTTTAAAGTGAGCATGATGTCAAGCTTTCTTAGTATAGGGTGCTGGCACTAGGGGTACATTGTAGGAGAAAGAAGCTCTCCTGCTGTTTCTGGTGCAGGTTGGGGATTGAGGTGTGGGTGTAAAGTCATCTGTCTAATGGAGCCTTCCCCAGAACATGGTCTTTCCGCAATGTTTGTATCTTTGTCCTTTCCTCAGCTCCCTCAACATAAAAACTAGAGTTTCCATGCGACCCTCTACCCTGAAGGCTTCCTGCTCCTACCAGCACTTGGACTTCCTGCTGTACATCATTGGTTGCCAATTACCCACTCTCCCAGCTGCACCCCAGAGGGTAGCTTCTTGTTTGCCTGGGAACTCCAGACCACTTCTGGCCTGGCCAAACCAGCAAACATCTATCCAGTGTGCTAAACCATACTTTCTCCCAATGAGGTCTGAACCCATCCAAGTATGTCCTTTATGGGTACTCTCATTCAGCTATAAGGTACCGTGTGGAATTTACTTATTTTCTTTATTTACCCTTTTATCATAGTTAATGATCCTTTAAATTTCCCCTTTTATTCTACTGTGTGATTTCTATTTCTTGATTGTACCTAACTGCTATATACACCAAGACACATGATAATCAGATTGCTCAAAACCACTGATAAAGAGAAAACTTTAAAAGCAGCCAGAGAAGACACACTATGTAAAGAGGAACAAAGATACTACATCAGATTTCTCATTAAAAAATAATATAGGTAAGAATATAATGGAGTTGTATCTTTAAAAAACTGAAGGAAAAAATCTATCAACCAAAAATTCTACACCCAGTAAAATACATTTCAAAATGAACATGAAATAGACATTTTCAGACATACAAAAGCTGAAATGATTCATCAGCAGACCCACACTAAAAGAAATGTTAAAAGAAGACTTTCAGGCAAAAAGAGAATAATACCAGATGGAAATCTGGATCTATACAAAGGAATGAAAAATACTGGAAATGGGAACTACATATGTAAATAGAT
>NW_011888804.1:8907925-8910830 GCF_000151845.1 Pteropus vampyrus
CTTGGAAATAAAGTTGAGTCTCATCCTACTCCCTTTGCAGTACCACTTTACCTTAAAATTGCTTAGAATTATTTCTGTGCTTTATAGTTTAACATATTTTCATTTATTATTTAATTTGACACTCACAACCGTTGTACAGATAAGGAAACTGAGACCCAGAGAGGCTGTGGTTTGCCCAGAGTTTATCAGCCAGGCTTTCACAAATTGTGTTCTATCAATGATTTTTTCCTCAGACTTCTTTAGATCTTTAAAATTCCAATTTTCACTCCCCAGGTGTTGTTTAAAATATAGCTTTTCTTGTGGAACAATTTATGCCCCAGAATTTTCTCTTGGGTGTAGTGAGAGCATCCAAAATATCTTTGGTCCCTGTAGGACTAGTTTAGCTATTTTCATCTAAGACAGAGGCTAACATCACCTATTACCATTATTCCTAATTACAGATCTGTTTACTCTTAATTTGCAATTATAGTACAAGATAGGCTAATAGCAAGAAGATTCAGGTTCAGAAGCACTGAAATGTTGATTGTCATGTTCCTAAATGGGTGTTTTTAAGACAGAGTTTTAATTGAGGCAGTGGTGAGTGTTAATCTCACTCTGCCTTACCATACCTTTAAACTGTTAATGACTCAGAATTCATCCAAGAAATTGGCTATTTGGAAGGCTAGCTGTTAAGTGGCTTTGTTTTACTCCTAATGTCTCATCACCAGGGTTGTGACTGTCAATTTAGTCAAAGATCTGGAATTGGAATGTAGTTCTATTATTATCTAGGGCTGCAGGCTTTATTAGGAATACCAGTTTGGCAGTCCCTCCGAATCTCATTTTCACTAGAGTTTTAAGTAATAAGAAAACATCTCTAATTATGTGTTTTGCTCTTTTCCTTTCAGATTCTTCTGTTTCATTGTCTTTACCAAATGTTTGAAAGGCCCATTGTCAGTCACCTATCCAGAAACTAATTCGGAAAAAAAACACAAAAGTAATGAATATTGAAAATAACAAGAAAATGTATTTTTTAATGAAATAGGCAGCAGAGGTACAGGGCTGGCCAGGAACCTACCTATGTATCCCACAGTTACAGGTAATCGGAGAGTCAAATTAGAGGGCAGCAGCTGACTTAAGAAAAATCAGGCTGGTAAAAAAAGATTGCTGAGGTGGTCATGATCCAGGAAGCCATTGAAGAGGCTGTACCAAAGCACACTGAGCAAAAAATAAGCCCAGACCTAGGAATGTGGGGCCTTAGAACCATGGCTCTTAATGCTTGTAGTCAGAGGCCCAAAGTGGATCTGTTTTCAGTCATGTAAGTGTAGGCACATTAAGATCAAAACAGGTACAAAGAGAATGTACCGTAGAACGCCCAGGGCAGTATTCTGCTCTATGCCCTGAATTACATAGCTACAATTTTACCTAAAGGTTAGCACCATTTTTCCACTTCAGTAGTTAGGACAAAGATCCCTCAGCTTCATCCTATAGAACACAGTCTTTGACATTATCATTTTTATGACCAAGTGTGTTTTCATTTTTAGCTTGATTGCCATCAGCAGAGCCCTGAATTGAAATGTAGCTCTATTTAGCATTTTCCAAAATGTTTATAGCAGCTTTCCTTTAAAGTGTGTCATTATAGCATCAATCCCAAGAAATGTATCTCGGAATAAAAAAAAATTCCATGGTCAAGTGAGTCCAGAAAACATTTAATATTATATCCCTCTCTTTTTATTTGTAACATATAGTAGTATACTAAAAGTTTTTGTAAATCTTATAGTAAAGAAATCTATTTGATCCAATGTTTCCCAAACTTTTTTGACCCAGAATTTTGTTTTTTGTTACTTATACTAACTTTCTTTTGAACTACTATTTCTTAACTTGGGAAATAGAACATACTCTTAGGAATAATAGCTATGTGGCAAGTGAATTGAGCTTGAAACAAGTAGAGGAGATCTAGATTATTAGTAATGTAGCCCAGTGATTTAGAGAAAATTTCAAACCCTCATTAGTAGATAAGCCCAAGAAAGGGACTAGTAATGATGATCAGCTCTGTTTTTCTGATGAGATGAGTGCATTTTGCAAAGTGAGACAGGCTTATATCACTTAGACCTAACAGGAGGATAAGGATACATCACATATGTATTATGCTTTAAGATTTACAAAACTGACATTTCCATGATCAGAACCCTGTGACGTAGAAAGGCAGATATTGTCTCCATTTAACAAAAGAGAAACTACAGATTAAATGACTTACCCAAAGTCACATGACATGACAAAAACTAGTAAAACTAGTTTTACATGTAGTAAAACTAGTATATATAGAACTCTGGGCTTAATCTCCAAGTCCAGGGTATATACCCACATCACCAAAGTAGTTGCTCACATCTGTGCTAATGAGTGCTTTTATAGAAGTGTGTACTTTCTCTTATTCGCTTTCTTTTTTTCCCTTATAAGTACTTCTAGTTGCATTTCTACCCCTGAGTCCTTTTTGGCCTGTGCTACTTCCCACAGCATCTGAGTGATGAGCAGTCTAGACATAACAAATACCCAGTTTGTCTCTAGGCATCCTACTTCTCAGAGGATCAAAAACTTTAGACTGGACTGAATTTCAGATTCCTCTTACAGAACATGATTCCAAATATAAGTTTAGGTCTATGGCCATGCTACCCTGAACAAGCCCGATCCCATCCGATCTCAGAAGCTAAGCAGGGTTGGACCTGGTTACTACTTGGATGGGAGACCATGTAGGAAGACCAGGTGCTGTAGGCATAAAAAATAAAAAAATAAGGGATTGTAAGCTGACAAGGTCCTTGCAATCTGTGAGGTCAACCAAGGATTTCCTCGCCTAATAAATAAATAAAATATATATAAATTTAGAACCTACTATATTTAACCTTTTTTGATTTTAGTTTTCATAAACTCCGCA
>NW_011888804.1:8910880-8913528 GCF_000151845.1 Pteropus vampyrus
CTTTCAGGCAAAAAGAGAATAATACCAGATGGAAATCTGGATCTATACAAAGGAATGAAAAATACTGGAAATGGGAACTACATATGTAAATAGATGACTTTTTCTTATTATCTAAACCTCTTTAAATGATAATAGACTCTTTAAACAAAAGTAATGATGGTGTATTATGGGATTTAAAATATACGTAAAAGTAAAATACATGACAACAGTAGCCTTAAAGCCAGAAGAGGAGAGGTGGAAGTATACTATCATAAAATTATTATATGTGAAGTAGTATGATATCACTTGATGATCGACTGTGATAAGTTAAAGAGGAATACTCTACACCTTGAAGCAACCACTAAAATAACAAAACAAAGAATAGTAGCTAATAAGCCAACAAACAAGATAAAATAGAATCATAAAAAATAGCTCATTAATTTTTTAAAAAGCAAAAGAAGAATGAAGAACAATGGCACAAAAAGAAAACAGATACAAGATGATAGAGTCAAATGTATCAATAAATCACATTAATGGTCAAAACACCACCAGTTAAAAAGCAGAGACTGTCCGATTATATAAAAAAGCAAGACTTTAAATTTATAAGTTTAAAATAAAAGAATGGAAAAATTATGGCATTGTTAACATTAGTCAAAAGAAAGCTAGAGTGGCTACATTATTTAATATCAAATAAGGATTTTAGAGTAAAGAATATTATCACCAATAGAGAAGGTCATTTCATAATAATGAAGAGGTGAATCAAGAGGATATAACAATCTTAAATGTTTATGTCTTTGTTAACAGAGTTTCAAAATATATGAAGCAAAAGTGATAGAACTGCAAGCAGCAATAGACAAATTTATAATTCAGTACATATCTCTCAATAACTGATGGAATAAGTAAATAGGAAAAAAGCAAGAATATAGAAGACTTGAACCTACTATCAACCGGTTTAACCCAATTAGAACTAGACCTGGTGGAACACTTGATCTAACAGTTGCAGAGTGTACACTATTTTCAAGTGCACATTTTACCTAGAAAGACCGTTTTATGGGCCACAACAAATCAGTAAATGTATAAGGATTCAAGTCCTACAAAGGATGTTCTCTGACCTCAAAGGAATTAAATTAGAAGTCAATAACAAAGATTGGGAAAAATCAACACATTTGGAAAGTAAATAACACACTTCTAATAAACTATGGATCAAAGAATGAATCAAAATGGAAATTATAAAGGTGTTGGAACTCTATGAAAATACAACATGTCAATTGGTAGGATGTTACTAAAGCAGTGCGTGGGGAAATTTATCGCTCCGAATGCATATATTAGAAAAGAAAAAAGTTTTAAATCATTGATCTCAGCTTCCAACTTAAGAAACTAGTAAAGGAAGAGCAAGTAAAACCCAGAGTAAATAGAAAAAAAAGAAAAGAAAAATTAAAGTAGAAATCAGTGAAATAAAAAACAGAAAAACAGTAGATAAAATTGGTAAAACCCAAGGTGGTTCTTTGAGACCAATAAAATTGATAAAATAAACCTCTAGTTGAACTAATGGAGAAAAAGAGAGAAAACACATACTACCAGTGTCAAGAGTGGGAGAGGTGACAAATTCTGCAGATGAGGGGATAGTATGAGTAACTTTATGCCAATAAATTTGACAACTTAGGTGAAATGGAAAAAACCCAGGTTTGTTTGTAGCTGTCAAAAACTGGAAATAACCCAAATGTCCATTGGCAGATGAATAAAGTGTGGTGTACAATGGAATACTATTCAGTAATAAAGGAGGAAAGTTTTCATGCATAAAATAATATGGAGAATCTAAAAAATAATTATTCTAAGTGGAAGAAGCCAGATAAAAAAACGTATGTAATTCTGTTCATATAAAACACTAAAAAATACATCTTACTTTAAAGTGACAGGAAGCAGATCGGTAGTTGGAAGGGAGAAGGCAGGGTTGGTGAGAGGAATTTCAAAAGGATATAAGGACACTTTTGGAAGTGATAGGTTCACTATCTTGATTATGGCAATGGTTTCATGGATATATACTTTTGTCTAAACTTACCAGATACACACTTTAAATATATACAGTTCAAAGTATGTCAATTATCCATCATTAAAGCTATTTTAAAATAAGCTATAACAGTACAGTTGGTGTTTGAATCCAAGCACTGTGTAGCAGATGGTATTAAGGAATTTTTTTTATTTTTATAGATGTGAAATGGTATTGTGGTACATAAGAAACATCCCTCTTTTAGAGCTTCATGTTGAAGTATTTTTTGTAGAAACGGATAAGTCCAGATTATCAGTTTGTCGTAAAATTCATATGGAAATGCATATGAATATGGATTTATAGAGATGGATCTCCTAATGTCTGATTCATTTTAAAATACTTTAGAAAATATTGACAAAGCAAATAGAGCAAAACATTAACGTTTAATACTTCTGGGTGATGGAAAAATAGGCATTTGTATAGTATTTTCTGTATGTTTAAATTTTTTTCCTGTAAAATTGTTTTAAATGAACTTAGAAAGATAGATTATTCAAAACATAGGTTAGAAGTTTAATAAATAAGCACATGCAAGATAACATGCTGTGGACTGAATTTTTTCCTCAAAATATTTTTACGTTGAAGCTCTCACTCCCAATGCGATGGTATTTGGAGGTGTGGCCTT
>NW_011888804.1:8918703-8921866 GCF_000151845.1 Pteropus vampyrus
ACATTTGAGAACCAGCTACAGGCAAGGCATCAAGTTACTCAAAACTTCATCTCATTTTCTGATGTATTTCAAAGTAAGTTCGAGGTAGCTGGACACTTTAATCCTTAATACTTCAGGATGTATGTCCTTAACTAGAGTTTAGAGTTCTTTGTTTACAGTTCCTTTTGTGTTTGTATGTGTAACTTTTTATGTACCAGGTACATAATAGGTGCTTATCAAATGTCTATTGAATGTGTGAATGACTCTATCAGATCAAAACACAAGAGAGAAGGCTGGAGTTGCGCATTTATGAAAGTAGTAGAACCTACTAGCAGTTTGAAAAGGCCAAGGCCACTACTGTCTTGACAGTCTCAAAATAAAATTCTTTCTATCATATCTTCCCTCACCCTGTTACATGTATACAGGGCCCCACCCATACCTGTGTTAGAACATTCCATTCTCAGAAGCAAAACATGACATTCTCAGAAACCAGGAAGAAGAGAATCTGTTAGGAAAATGAAGCCAAAATAAGTTGAGTTCCTCTTCCAAGTCTTCTCTTTGGGGTCATGAGCAGGGACAGAAACAAGGAGCAACTGAGTAAGATGTAAAGGGAGGTTTTGTTTGTTTGTTTGACTTAAGTATCCCATGGCCTAGTAAAGCTGTCCTCCATACAGCCCTTTTAGGCTTACTGATGGGTTAAAGAATCAACAGTTAAGTTTCTTCTTGTCCAAATCCTACCCATTTTTCCTGGACCAGCTGGCAGTTCATCTCCTGAAGGCTTCCCTGACCGTTCCAGCACAGTGACTGCTTCATTTTCTGAACTCGTTATCATTTACTTGGCATTTATTATTCACTACCTTGCAGATTTTGTTTTCTTTAACTTGTTTTCTTAAATTTTTATTATTAGAAAAGTAGTACCTGTGCACTGAAGAAAATTATACAATAGAGACAAGTGAAATAAAAAATAAAAACACATCCACCTTCCAGAGATCACCATTGAAACAGAATGACTCTTCAGGGAACTTTTCCTAGAGATATGTAAACACATCTATAATTTTTAAAACCAAGGTCATATCTTACACTGCATGTACTGTTTTGTAACCTGCTTTTTTAAGTCGGTGATCTCTACCTTTCCACTCCAGTAATTTTTCATTATTCTAATTCCAAGACCGTATTCAAATTTCCCCAACCGACCTCACAAAATGTCCTTTACTCTTGGTTTGCAAATCAGGATCCAATCCAGGGTCATGCCTTATGTTTGTTGCATTATGTCCTGACCCTTAAGTGTTAATTATTTTAGTACAATTCCTCTTTTCCCTTGACGTGTTGCAGAAACTGGGCCAGTTGTCCTATAGAAAGTTCTAGCCTCTGAATTTGCCTGGTAGCTTCCTTATAGTGATCTTTAGCTCATTTTTTTATTCCCTAGCATTTCCTATTAACTGAAGCTTATATATTACAGCTTGATGGATTCAAATCAAACATTTTTGTCTAGAAAATGTGCACGTATGATGCTTAACATCAGATGACACATAGCTGGTTATCCCTCAATCAATGATACTGAGATTGACCCCAGGACTGTGGGATCCTCCATTCTTCAGTTGTGTTTTCCCCCTTTTGACAAGAAAAGTAGTTTGTGGAGTATGCAGGCACTGACTTCTTTCAATATCACCAAATACTGGGACACAATTTCTCATCCTTTAAGGTCATTCAGCATTTTGATCAAAATAACATATCACCAACTAAATTTTCGCATGTAACTTGCATACATGGTTTGGATTCATATAACTTACTGTTCTGATTCTAGAAAATAAACCAGTATTAGTTGTAGAATAATAGAAATTATACTTTATCTCTAAGAATGAAATTAAGGAGACTTCAAATATAATGGATGAGACTTCATGACCCCATTTGGGATATAAGATCATCCAGAAAACTCCCTAACTCGAATTTGGCTTCCCATGCCAATTTCTTTCAAGAGATATGGGGATCAGTAAACTTTGTATTTCTTATCTCACTATTGCTGGTGGTCAGGAGCTGGGAACAAATTAACTGAGCCCTCTGCTCAGGGTCTCACAAGCCCCTCCACAGAATAACCTTCTTCTCCCCAGAGGAACTACTAACCAGACTTTTATAGTAATTAGTCCTTTTCTTTGCTTTATAGTGAGTTTTACTTGCAAAGTATGTATCCATAAATAATACCATTTTGTTTTTTCTGTTTTGGAATTTTGCATTAATGGAATCACACAGTGAATTATTTTATTTTGTGTCTGACTTCTTTCGCTTAACAGTTTTTACAGTTCATCCGTGTTAATACATGTATTCACTGTGCAAATATATAGTACACCTGTTTTACTGGTGATGGTTGTTTATAGGTTTTTAGCTATTAACAAATAATGCTGTTATAAATTATCTTGGACATATCTTCTGATAAACATAAGCGCACGTTTCTGTAGGATATACACTGAGGGAATTACTAGTACATAAATCTTTGACACCTTCTTTTATTATTTCTGAAGATAGGTTCCTTGCAGTAAACTTAATGGATCAGAAGGTGTAACCATGGAAGGTGATTTCAGAACTACTGTGATTTTACTCTATAATCAGTAGGATAGCCTTTATCCTAGTTTAATTCTTTCTGCTGCAGTGTAAGCCAGCTATACTTTGTTCAGTCTGTGGAAACAAGTTATAGAATCTGTAAGCAATTTCCTTGTGATGGGAGCATCAGACTTGGTTTTCCCTAAAGTTCATCTAGAAATGTAGTTCTTTCATGCTGCCTATGGCCCATTATTTTGGATTTTTGTAGTTAATATGTCCGATTATCTGGAAAGCTTAGAACTGTTGGTAGATCTTATTATATAGAAATATCAGCTCACCATGATCAAATGTATAGATTCATTGATTCGGTATGTTTTATTTGAGGATTCACTTTCCAGAACTTAAGATCTATTAATTGAATATTTTAATATATGTGCTTCTGTGTTGTTGCTTTTACTTTAGCAAACGTGATCCCTATTTTGTTCATTTATGCATTGCATGTCCTTCTTTGAATGCAGGGCTGCATCTTATTCACTTCCTAACATATTGATTCTCCTATGGTAGATGTTCAATAATTGTACGTTGAAATGGTACTGGATTACCACATTATTTGGAATTGTTGCCTTTGTTGTATTTTGGTTCTTCCTTA
>NW_011888804.1:8922636-8936876 GCF_000151845.1 Pteropus vampyrus
AAACATATGCTCAAAATGCTTCGGTAATGTTCAGTTTGCTTAGAGAAAGTTTACTCAAGAAAATTTAGTGAGTGAACATTTTGAATTTGCTGCTATTGATATTTTTTCAGCTAAAGTATTTACTTCATTACTTTATTATAATAACAAATAACTTGCAGCATATATCACAACTGATCATGACCAAACACAAATGTACCTAGTTATAGCTTTATATAGGATTTTTAATTAACTTTTTTTCAAAATAGTATATGACATTGTTATAAGTCTTTAAGTACATTTGATTTCTTTAAAAAAAAAAAAAAAAGCAGTCTCTGCCTTCCCAGCTACTCACATCATATGTAGTTCTTTTTATTTTTTTCATTGTTGATTTTCTTTAAATCATTTTTTTCAGCTGATTGCCTGTTGTGAGTCAAGCCTTTTTTGAATACTGGAGAAGTTGCAAGAAAGATTGAGCCACCTTTTTTTTTTGAAGAGCCTGTAATCTAATGCTGATGATAAGGCTTGTTTTGAGGAAATAACTTGTCATACTAGAAAAGACACTTAACTAAATGAGACCTCATTTAGTTTCCTCATTTAAGTAGTGGGTTAATAATATCTACCTAACGAGTATTATAAGGACTTAGTGAAATAATTCATGTGACAGCACTTAGCACTGGTGCCTGGCTCAGGGTAGGCACTCAGTCACTGTTCATTCAGTTTGCATTTAGAGAACCATGCAAGACACTGTCATTAGATACCTAACTTATGATATGGAGGCCATTTTTTAAAATATGAATTGAGAGACAGAAGCAAGAACTGAGAGCCAAGAGTTTATTAGGAAAGGCTTCATAAAAGACGGAGTATTTAAAGCGGCTCAGAACTTGATAATCAAGCTGTAGGTATTATAAGGAAAAGGAATGAATAGACTCTGATTTAGAGGAAAAAATGTGGACTCCCCTGTCCTCCCCGACTTACAAGGAGTCTCACCCGCTTTTTATCCCCATATATCTTTGTTGCTTCTCCAGTGACTTCACAGAAAATAATACTACACCCAGTGGTAAAACCCTATGGGGCTAATCCTTGTTATCATTGCTGCTCTTTCTATAGCAACCATCAGATGATATATAATCTTATGAGGCAAGATTCAAGAAGTATTTTCGTCAACAAATGCCCAAATTTGCTGGTAGAATGTCTCACTGGGAGATTACCAGATTACTTAGCTGCTGTCTCCAAAATCTAAACTCTGCTTTTCCATATTTCCATGTTTAAACATTTAGTAGAAAATGCTTTTAAGAAAAAAAAAATGTTGCCATGGATTTTTTTCTATAAGGAAATAGCATTATGCTTGATTTCTGTTTAAATAGTTTTTGCACATAAATGGACATAAAAGATAAGGTAAATCTGAAGATGGGGAAAGGTTTTATATCTAATTTATGTAGAGTTTTTGTGACTACTGATACTAAATAGGGGCATAATTTATCTTCTGTCAGTTTTGTTCAAATGAAAGATTTAAAAGTAAACATTTTTAATATTTAAAAACAAAAAATTTCTGCTGAAAACAGCTTTTTCTCTATTATGAGAATTTCATAGAATTTGTTTAGTTCCCTGTGACATTTAGGAGTATGTTATAGACAACCATACTTTGAAAATGGGCAAATATATATGTTTTCCCTGTATTCAGCCAATTTGTCTGCATTGTGCCTGGCACAGTTCTGCGTACTGGGGTTATGGTGGCAAAGGAAAGAAAGGCCCTGCCCTTTTGAAACTGACATCAAGGGCAGAGAGAGAGGCAATAATTCAATTAACAAAGACGTATATATCAGGTGTGATAAGTGCTCTAGAGAAAAATTAAACAGAGGAAGGGAATAGAGATTGACATGTGTATGGGCAGGGTGAACAAAGGAGGCCTCTCTGATGAAATGACATTTGAGAAGAGGTCTGAGTGAGGGAGGGAGCAGGCCTTGTGAATATCTAAGGGGAAGGCGTTCCAGGCAGTGGGACAGCAAACTCACATCGTGATGTAAGAATATGCTCAACAGGGCTGCGGTCAGCAAGGAGACCAATATGAATGGAACAGAGAAAATGCAGTGGATAAAAGAGGTGATCAGAGATGAGGTTGGGGTGGGGGAGGGAATCTTATACAGTCTTATAAGCCATGATAATGACTTTCTGATATTTTATTCTGAATAAAATAGAAAGCTTCTAGGCGATTTTGAGCAGTGACAGACATGATCTGACCGGGGTTCTTAAAGGATTGCTCTGCTGCGTGGAGAACCGGCTGTAGGCGGACAAGGCTGAATGCAGGGAGACCGGTTAGGTGATTACTGCAGTGTAGGTGAGCCATGGTACTGGTTGGAACTAGGGTGATGGAGTAGAGACAGAGAGAAGTGGTGGGATGCTGTATACTTATTTTACTCAATAAATACTCACATAGTGCTTATTATATGCCAGACACTGTTCAGACAGCTTTAAAATGTATCAACTCATTCATGCTCATTTCATTTCTCTGAGGTAAATCTCAAAGGGAAAGCCTACGAGATTTGTAGATGGATTGGATGTGGGTGTAGGTGTAAAGGGAAAAAAAGAAGTCAAAGGTAATTCCTGTGTTTGGGCTTAAAATTCCTCAGAATGGGTTACCATCTCCTAAGAAGGGGAAGATTCAGGAGAAGCATGTTTGGGTGGAAGCCTTAGAATCAGGAGCTCGGTTTTGTACATGTTGGGTTTGAGTTGGACATTCACTATCCATGTTAAATAGGTAGTTGGATATAGGAACCTGGAGTCAGAGAAGAGGTCAGGGCTGGAGATAAATTACAAAAGAGATCTCAAAGCATTCAGTAGGAAGCATCAACTGGATGTCTGGTTTTTACTGCTAAACCTAATCAGTGGTTAGGGCATGTTCATGTGGTGGCATTTTCATTGGCTTGGAGATCAGGCCTGCATTTGGATACTAGCTCCATCATTTACTAATTAAGCAACCTCAGCTATGTGACTTAGTCTCTTCTAGCTTCAGTTTCTTCATCTGTAAAATAGATCATCTATAAAATAGGACATATCCTATAGCATTGAGATAAAATGAAATAACAGGTACTTAGACATAGAAAGTACTTAGACATAGAAAGTGCTTAATAAATATTCAATATCTTCCTTTTCTTCAGGTTTAGTTTGTTGCATTCAACCCAAACTAACAGAACATGGGCTTCCAGGATAAAAAAAAAAGTGTGTGTGTGTGTGTGTGTATGTATGATTTTAAAGCCTCCCACGTATCCTTTTCATGGGGTACCTATTTAATAACAAGCTCCAAAAAGGATTTCAAATGTATCTCCTATCAAAAAATAATGACCTTATAAAAGACAGGACTTTGATGAGGTTTATAGAAGGAAAAGAAGTTGTGAATTCTAAGTATTAAAATATTCTACATGCAAAAGCAGAGCGACGGTATAGGTAGAAACACCAAGCAGCAAATCCACGGATCAGTCATGGGTGATTTTCATCAAAGCCTAAGTAAATCTGCTTGAGCCATGGTGATGACCTGTAGAAGAAATAGTGCCCTTTCCTGGGGATGGGCTATTTAAATCAAAGGGAATTATTAATTCCCTGATGACCCTACTGGAACCTTGCTAAAGGGACACTCCTGGGGTTAAGCTTAATCCCACCTCTGTTTTCTACAGTCATAGCTTGACTAGCTCAGAAAGTACTCACATGAGGTGTTTAGATTTTATCTCATACAGTAAACATTAGAGCACCTACTATGTACCATGTACTTTTTTGGGGAAACAAAAATAAATAGGAGATATAATGCCTATCCTTAAGTCCTTCACAGTATAAGAGAGAAAACAGACATGTAAACAAAACAGTTTGTGGTAAACCAACAAAATAAAGTGTATAATACTCAAAATAAGAGTATTACAGGACTGCAAAAAATGTAGAAGTTTTACTCTTGGAGATTATAAAAACAATATAGAGGTCACTTCTGAACTGGGCTGTTAAGGTTAAGAATTTATCAGGTGAAAGTTTTCAGGGAAAGACATTCCAAAAATGGAATATAACATAAGCAAAATAATGGAGGCATGTCCAGGAAGAAAGATAAAGACATAATTTGATTAATAGTTTTGTTTTTATGGTGATAGAAAGAAGAAGGTGACCACCAATTTGGAAAGCAATTTCTTCCTAATCCTTCTCCAGCTCCAAAAAAGAATATTCGAACTTTTTAACCTTCTTCAGGGGCCTAGATGAATCCCCTGGTGAGCCATATAACCCAAAAGAAGAAAAAAAAAGTACTAGAATTTTCTTTCATTAGGATTAGACATGACAATTCTTTTCTGAGGGAATCATGAATATGTGACACCATTTGTCTTCCAGTGAAGGACTCCTAAGTGTTTCTACCAGCTCATTCACATCACTGTCCTAATTTAAAATTTGCTAAGTAGAATGTCATTCAAAATATCTACCTTCCCCTCAGCTTTCCTGTTTATTGTGAAAAGGTTCTCAGTTTCTTTTCCTAGTAATCGCCTTTTGAAAGCATAAACATTTCACATTCCAGGAAGTCCTGTGCTACTCAGAGTATTTTCAACCCTGAGGGAACAAGGAGGCCTTTCCAAGGTAGACTTGTTCTTGGGGACAATGCAGTACTTCAGTTTAATTGAATAATAGTTCTTTTAGTTTGGCTACATTTCCATAGCCACACCTCCTCTACCCGCAAGACCTTTCATGGTTTCTCTCTTATTACCCTACCATCATCTGAGGATGAAAGAGAGTCCCTAAATTCTCTAAATTCTCTGCAGTTGTGCCTCCGGGTTGTTGTTCTCCATCCTCCATCAGTTCCTGTGCCAAATTTTCTTAGACTCTTTCAGATCTGTCCTCGTTTACATTTAATCTTTTAGATTTTTCTGTACCAATGACTTGAACATCAGATCTTAAATCAGGGTCGCTCTCTGAGATTGTTAGAGCTAGCACATAGTAATGATGAAGACGAAAACAATAGCAACAGCTAGCACATATAGTACTTAATGTGTACCAGACACAGTTCTAAGCACGTTGCATATGCTGATTTATTTTATCCTTACAACAATCTTTTGAGGTAGCTACCACTTTATCTTCATTTTACATGTGAAGAAACTAAGGCACAAATAGTTAAGCAGTCTGCCTGAGGTCACACAATTCAGTAACTGGTAAGAGAAGAAAGACTTTTCTTTTAGGAGCTTGAGTTTGGAAGACAGTCTTCCCACAAGCACTGAGTCTCATTTATCTCTGTATCCTTAGTTCAAAGCATAGAAAGCAAATGTTCCATCCATGTTGGAATTAGTGCAAAGTGCCCCACCATCAAGTTAACACAGAGGATTGTGTCATTTTGGTTAAAAAAAGAGAAAGGAAAAAAAGACTGAATGAATCAAAAGCTCTGATTGAATCAAAAACTCTGATTGTGAATACAGTATATTGGGAATATCTCAGGCCTATTTTATTGTATGAGGCCCTGTAGAACATTTAAAAATAAAACTTTTTAAATCTATTCTTCTGAAATATTTTTTATTAACTAGGAGTAGGGAATCTGACATTGAATAATTGCTCTATTTAAGAAACAAAAGCAGATTAACATTTGTCCTTTTTTCTTGTTCAATTAAAGTTCACGTGCCAGAGTTGCTGGTCTTTGATGCCGAGGGATTACATTTGTGACAACGATTAAAAGGATAATAAAAGTGTTATTGTGCTCCAATTTTTAAGTTAGTTCAAATAAAACAAAATCAGACACGGTCCCTATTTAGTGGGTGTACATTTTCTAAATGTCAGGTACAAAACAGGACCACCAGTGATGCCTTGACTTCATCAGACATCCCCTCACATGAGTCATAAACACTGTTAGTGGCATCAAACTAATCATCCCAGGGGGGTGAGTTTTTGGCATCCCTAAAAATTGCTCAGTATGTAGCTATTCATGTTTGTCTTTTAAAAAATGAGTAATATATTGGTAATAACGTGGAAAGAAACTGAAATGGGAGTTGAGAGCTAACTGGCTCTCTCTGTGATCTTAGGCAGGACGCTTCACTCGCTCGAATCGTGTCCTGATAGACCTAACTTTGTTGACCCATGCCTCGGTTTCATCACGTGCTAAATTAGGGGTTTGAACCAGATAGTCTGAGGTTTCAACTTTCAAATTGCATGTTTTCCTTTGAACAAATGACAGTATTCTATTTGGGGTTTTCAATTTATCATAAAAACCAGTACTAGTTATAACATTACATATTAATCTGTGCTGAACATTATATCTACGTTATTGTATTTTTATGCTGGCGTAACTTTAAAGGTAGCTCTTTTGATCACCATTTTTCAGATAAGAAAACTGAGGTACAATGGTCGTATAATTTTCTCAAGGTCACGCAGCTATATGCTTTGCTATTCCTTCTCTTAAGACGTTTACCATATTTAATTTTGAGCCATCTGTGCACTTCTCATACCACCAGTAGGTACGTATGTACAGATATTTATTCTGTGCCTTATATTGGCTGCTTCATGAGTGTTCATCTCCTTCAGCTACTTGAGGATGGAGATTACGTCTTATACTTCTTTATATACCTCATAGGAACATGAAACTGTACATTTTCAAACTTGAAAGTTAAAAAAAAAAACTTTCCCCCTTTAATCTTTCTAATCTTAAACTGAGGTTTGTTATGATTAGTGTCACTGTCCCTAGCCTTGTTATTACTAAAATCCCTGATCTTTGTTCAGTGTTAACAATATACTTTCACCTTTCTCCGTAGGTTAATGTCTTATGAATTTACTTATGTTTAAAAATAAAAATAGCTATATTTTTCCTAATTATTAAGATAATACATACTTCTATAGAATGTCCAAAAATTACAAAGTAATTTATCCAAAGTGAAAATTGCTAGGAATCTCATCCCCCAGAGGTAATCATCAAAATGTTATCAGTGAATAGCCTTCTATACTTGTGTTTGTACACATAAATATATACACATAATTTTGTATAAGAGAGATCAAATATGCTATTTTTTTACGTTATATTACATTGTTGAAGTCTTTAAATATTATGTGGGTAGATGTATATTACATTCTGTTGCACTTACAGTATTATAATGTTTTTAATCCAGTCTGCTAACAGTGAACATTTAGGTTGCTTCCAATTTTTTACTATTAAAAACAATGCTGCAGTGAACATCCTTGTGAATAAATCCTGGACGCACAGTGAGGTTCATCTGCCTGGATCACATATCTGAACTAAGAAAGTATTAATTGGTAAGGTAGTATAGCGGATGTCCACAGCCACAGTATTTATCAACTTACAAGAATCCAATAACCCAACATGGATTAGCTAGGTAGATGTTTACTTTTATAGGCACTGAACTTTGGGTCGTTCAGAAAAATGGATTCCTGTTAAACACTACAATAAAATTAAAAGCTTGAACCATATGAAACTTACCTTCATTTTGTAAAAATCTCAAATTTTTTACTGGAAAGAATCATATGTTTCTGTGTTTCCTTTGGCTTGGTAGTAAAGTAGTACTGTGCAGAGTCTAGAAAGGATACTCTGTATTATAGAGCAAAAATAGCACTTAACGGGAGAACCAACTTTCGAATAAGAAAACATAAATCGTCCTCCAGATATGCATTAAGCACCAGTGATGTGTTAAATAATGGCCTGGATACTAGAACTCAGAGTCTAGCAGGAGAGAGATTAATTAATAAAATACACTTCTAACTAGTTGAAACCCAAGTTGAGAGACCAGAAAAAAGAAAGGTTTTATTTTGAATATTTGTAATCAGTACTCTGCTTACTGTGCTGCAGGTTTTGTTTTGTTTTTGTTTTGTTTTCTCCTTCTCTACATTTCTCTGTCAACTGCATTGCTATTAAAATTCCAAGTTCCTGTTTTCTGTGATTTGCTTTTCTATTTTTTTCAGTCATTCTCCCTAAATTGGTATCTCATTTCCTTCCTTCAACTGACTTTGGGCTTCATTTGTCCTTTTTCTAGTTCTCTAAGGTGTAATGTTAGATTGTTTGTGATTTTTCTTGTTTTTGAGGTAAGCCTGTAAAGCTATGAACTTTCCTCTTAGTACTGCTTTTGCTGCATCCCAAAATTTTGGTGTCATGTTTCCATTTTCACTTGTCTCTGTGTATCTTTTGATCTCTTCTTTAACCCAATAGTTGTTCAGTTGTTTAATTGCCACATATTTGTGGTTTTCTCAGCTTTTTTCTCAGAGTTAAGTTCCAGTTAAATACAGCTATGTTTGGAAAATATGCTTGATATGACTTTTTTCTTAAATTTACTGAGAATTGTTTTGTGCCCCAACATATGGTTTGTCCTTGAGAATGTTCTGTGTGCACTTGAGAAGAATGTGTAGTCGGTCATTTTGGAATGGAAATTTCTACAAATGTCAATTAAGTTCATTTGATCTAATGTCATTTAAGGCCGATATTTCCCTGTTAACTTTTGTCTGGGTGCGCTATCCACTGCTGTGAGTGAGGTATTCAGGTTGCCCTACTATAATTGAATTTTCGTCATTTCCTCCCTTTTGGTGCTCCCAGGTTAGGTTCATATATATTGATAAAGGTTATGTCTTCTTGGTGAACTGCTCGCTTTATCATAACAAAATGTTCATTTTGGTCTCTTGTTACCCTTTTTATCTTGAAATCTATTTTGTCTGGTATAAGTACTGCTACATCTGCTTTTCTCTGGATGCCGTTTGCTTGGAGTATTGTCTTCCACCCCTTCACTTTGAGCCTGTGTTTGCCTTTGGAGCAGAGACGAGTCTCCTGCTCTTTCAATATTTTGAATATTTCTTTTCACTCTCTCTTGGCTCATAATGTTTCTACTGAAAAATGTGATGATAATCTAATAGAGTTTCCTTTGTAGATTATAGTCTTTTTTTCCCCTCTGGCTGCCTTGAGAATTCTTTCTTTGTCATTAATTCTTGACAGTTTGAATAGAATGTATTTTGCACTGGTTTAATTAGGTGTTCTGTTAGCTGCCTCTATTCTAAGGTCCACTTCTTTCCATAGGCTTCAGAAGTTCTCATCAATAATTTTTTTGTGTAGGCTCTCTGTTCCCTTCTCCTTCTCTTCTTCTGATATACCTCATGATCTTTATGTTGCTCTTTCTAATGGAGTCAGGTAGTTTTCTTATAGAGTTCTTTCATTTTGTTTTTTTAACTCTTAGTTTTCTCTCTTCCTCCTGGGTCATTTCTAGGTTTTTATCATTGAGCTTGCTACTTCTGTCTTCTGTTTGGTCTGCTCTGTTTCTATTGCTCTCTGATGCATTCCTCATCTCATTTATTGAGCTCTTCAGCTTCAGAATTTCTGTTTGGTTCTTTTTTACAGTTTCAGTCTCTGTTGGCAGAATACTCCTTTTATGAATTTTCTTCCTGAGATCATTGATCTGCCTTTCTGAGTTCTCTGTATCTCATTGAGCTTCTTCATAACTACAGTCTTAAATTCTCTGTAATTTAAGTCACAGTCTTTCATGAGTTTAAGTTTGGTTTCTGGAGACGTCACTTTCTTTCTGTGCTCCCATGTTACCTTGGTTGGTCATGATATTTGGTGGATTGTTTCTCTGTGTGCTCATTTGAGGTAGTGAGCTCTTTTCTTGTTTAGATACTATTTTGTTCTTAACAATTCAGCAGGTTGCTAGGTAAGGTACTTTTCTTTTGTTTTCCAGTGGGTAATGTTATAGTGCAAGTTTTCGTTTTCTTTTACCTGCATTATTTGCAGCTCTGAGACCACAGTGGAGTGGTGTCGCTTCAGTTAAAGAAAATGCCACGTACCTACTGGTATGGTGGGTGACCACCTCGCCTCAGTTACAGGGCACTACTACTGTGGTGGGGGCATGTGGCAGGTGGTGGAGAACTAATTTTGTGAGCTCACAGCACCGCCTGCTTTTTACTAGTAGTTGCTGATCCTGCTTTGTTTTAAAGGCAATTCCATTTCTTCTGTTGGGCTCTGCCAGGATGGGGCAGGCAGGAAAGGCAAGTTAATGATTTTGTGGCTCCACCCCACCATCCGCAATGGCTGAGGGCACCATCAGACTGTTATAGGCTTCCCAGGCACTTCTGCTGGGATCTGCCGTGATGCAGGTGAGGAGGTATGCCTTTTCTCGGAGGGCTGCTGCTTATGCCGCTCTTACAATCCAGGCTGTAGTATGAGGGCTGCAGCCCCGCTTCTCCACCCCGTGCTCTCGCTGGAGCCGCGGCGGGTGCTGAACTGTCTGCAGTCACTGTTCCTATCCTTTCTCTTATCTCACCCTCTCTACTCATTCCAGTTCACCCACCTTCAGACATTCTAATGCATAAGTCTTTCAGGCATGTTTGTGTGTTGAGCAGAGGATTCTTTGTTAAGTTATAGTTGTCCAACTTGCTGTAAATTTAAGGGGAGAAACAAAGGTGTCTTCTCACTCTGCCATGATGCTTACATCACTCCTTAATCTTGTCTTTTATTTATCTAAATATAATCAACACAGTTGTCTTATACTCTCTATCTGATAATTCTAGGATCTGAAGTCTTTATAGATCTGTTTCTGCTGTTGTTTATGCTATTTCATGAGTCTTTGTTTCCATGGATATGTTCGTTTTTGTTTTTGTTTGACTCTAATCTGCTTATTTTTATTTGAAAATTGTTTATGAAGATTATTTGATCTTTGGATGAATGTTCCATCCTTCAGAGATTCGTTTTCTGCTGTCAAATGTCCAGGGGCACTACCAGTCTGATATTTTTTGTTTGTTAGACTTACCAAAAAGTTATAAAACAAGGCAGAGGTTCTCAGATACCCTTCATCTAGTTTCCCGTAATGTTAACATCTTAAGTAAGCATAGAACAGTTACCAAGAAATTAACATGGAGATAAATTAACAAATCTGCATTCCTACTGGAATTTTGCCAGTTTCTCACCAATGTTCTTTTTCTGGCCCAGAACCAGTTTAAGCTCCTATATTGCAATAGTTTTAAATAATTCACCCTTTTCTTAGAATAAGTTCAAGGTTCTAATGTCACTTTCATTTTAATAAACGTTTTTGAGAAGGGAGCCAAGGGCAATAGAAAAGGGCTGCTATGTGTTGAGGTTGAGAGTACAAGGGCAGAAGCTGCAGATCTGAAGAGGAATCCCAGCTCAGCACTTACCAGCACAAGTGTGACCTTGGGAAAATGGCTTACCCTGGATAGCCTCATCTGTAAATGGGGGGAGTCACACTACCTACTTTTCATGTTGTTGTGAAGATTAAGTGAGATAATAAATGTGAAATGCTTAGAGTAAAGCACATCACAGATGCTTGATATGTGACCCATTGCTGTAGCTGTTAGCATCCTTACTGTCACCCTCACTGCCCCCTCTGAGGTATTTCAGGCAGATGCCCATTACTTATCACACCCTGGCAGGAAAAAGGTTGAGAATTCTTCTCTGAAAGTAAAACACAGTAAATCAGGCCGAATATTAAAATAGTATATCTTTTCTACTATAATTTCTAGGCTAATTGGTTCATGTATTTTTCCTTTTGACACATAAGTTAAATGGATGCTCATATGTAACTAATGCAATTTCCCTTCCTCTGTTTAACAAGAAAATACACAGTTAACAGTTCTGCTTTGACCAGTTTAAGCAGATTTAACCTAAATGTCCTAGTTTGGGGACACGTTCACATGTTATTAATCATGTCAGTGAGAAAAGTAATCATGAAACAGCTCTGTTCAGTGGGGGAAGTAATCTGTCCTAGGTGATACTCTGGCCAAATCAAGCATATTAGGGAGAAGGAATGTCAGTCTGTTTTGCCAATTTGAAGGTTAATTAAATAATAATAACCTAAGCACTCAGATTATAAAAGTTCATTTCAGGTAGCTCAAGGACGATGTAAGTGTCAGACTTTTCAGCTTTCTTTAACAGAACTGGTTATTTCTCGAATGTCTTGGTTGTTTTTAATCATCCAATTTGCAATGAAAATAAAAGATGTTTTTAAAGATATTAGAAATAAGTATCTAAAGATGTTTCATAATGCCAAGTGGTGTGGGAAGCTATTGGGCAGCAGGCATATTTGTACTTTGTTGGTAGAGGTATAAATTGAGGCAAGCTTTTTTTTGGTGTGGCGGGGGGCAGTCAGTTTGGCAATACTCGTATTTGGCAATATGCATATCCTTTTACTTAGTAAGTCTGCTTATAGAAATATATTCACTTAATGGATATTCTCTCTCAAGTGCAAAGATGTGTAAGCACGGATGGGTTTTGCAGCAGTGTTTAAAATAGCAAAGAATTGGAACACTAAATGCTCATGAGTAGGGACTATTTAAATAAATTATGTTGGATTCATATAACTAATCACCATGCAGTTGTTAAAAACAATAAGATAGAGCTACACAGTAACATGGAAATATGTTAAAATATATGTATTTTTAAAGCCAATATTTTTGGTAATGTTTTTGATAGTTACGGGTAGAAAAAATCTCGAAGGACTCAGAAGAAAAACTTCCAATATAGACAAAATTAGAGCTATCACTGGAGAGTGGCACTAATGACTAGAGATAAGTGGAGATTTTAACTTTCATTTCAATCCTTCAGTCACCTTTAATTTTCTTTACTGTGAATATTTGTTACTCTTAGTATAGAAAAATTTTAAGCATTTAAGAAGAAAAGAACAAACACCTGAGCTAAAGTCATACTTTTTTTTTATATGTTCACCTATGATTACAGATGTCATTTTTTGCCACAATTTGCCACAGCAGTTTCTAGCTGCATAATCAGCCATGGTAGTCAAAACTCATCATTCTGAGAGTAAACTGTAAGTCCCATGCCTGCCATTTTCTACTGTCAGAATGAACTATCCTATTATCACTCCTCACCACCACTAAAACCTAGAAATAGGAAAATTTGTATCTCCAAGAGAGTTATGGCTCCTGGGTATTTGCTGGCTATTGAAGAGCTTTAACAGCTCACCAGGAGACCAGAACTGAAAGGTATGGCTGCAAAATACTTCTGTATCTCCCCATATTTTTCAGCTTGACCCCACCACCTGCATGATATTGGCTGAGTCACTTAACAGACTGTTCTCAGTGCAGACACCAGAAACAGACTGCGTCTATGACAGTGCCATGTAACATATACATGGTTTCCCAGTACCTGTTTTTTTCAAGAAAAACAACTGATCCTTGGATTTTTTACTGTTTCCCACAGTTGCCCTAAATTGGTAGCAGTGCAATATTTCTTTTATTTCTTTCTTTTCCTAAATGTTAGTGATTTGACTCAATCCCACAAAGTCCTGAATTAGAAAGAGGGAAATGGGCGTTCCTTCAGACCTGCCCTTTTTGTGTCTGTAATTTGGGAAATATGTTTATAATTTGGGAAAGTGAGACTCAAGTTAAATGACTCATATAATTTGTACATGTATACATGGAACTCCAGCCCCGACCATCTGACTCTTAACTTTTTCTTTCCATCATATCATTTCTCCTCTCAGGAGCAAAACAGATCCTTTAAGAAGGACCACTGTTACCCTGGCTAACTCTCCTACTTGAAGAGCTTTGAAGAAGCTCTGAAATTCATTATGGAGCTAAGACTGGCTTTGTCGGCTTCCTGATACTTTGATCAGAAAGCATTTAGAACATTAGAGCTGTGTACAAACTTAAGAGATTATTATCAAATTTATGCACAGAAATAGATAATATTCATTCTGTTAGGTCTAAAGATCTGAGCCAGATTCAGTCTCTGAAAAATAAGAAAATTATTTCTTTCGAAAGATGTATTAGTTCCTTGCAAATGGTAGGTTTATACATCTGACTGATCCAGCCCCTCCATCATTGACACAGGCAGATGTTCGACCATCTGGCTGGAGATGGCCATGGTGCGGTGGCAGAGCATAGAACTGGAGGCCAAAGACCAGGGCAGTGCCACCCCCCATTTCAGCCTCCACCTCTTTGTCTATAAAACAAGGGCCAGCAATTCCTACTTCTTAGGGCTTTTGGAGATTCACGTGAGAGCTGTAGATTAAAAGCCTTTGTGAACAATACTTCCCTGGGCACATCTGAGGAGTCACACATTAAAGGGGACGTTATAGCTTAGTACTTAGGAGCTCAGATTCTGGAGTCAGGCTTCCTGGTAGGAAGCAACAAGCTTTATTTCTAGGAAGATCACTTCGAGAGGAGACTGGTCCATGGGAGCATGTCTGATACCACCTGAGCTAGATTTGTAGCCCTCAGTGGATCTCTGTGGCTTGCTTGGTTATCTCATGCGTCATGTCAAGGTGGTGATGCTCAGAAGGTCAGCTGTGTGGATTACCCAG
>NW_011888804.1:8936926-8997501 GCF_000151845.1 Pteropus vampyrus
CACTAATGACTAGAGATAAGTGGAGATTTTAACTTTCATTTCAATCCTTCAGTCACCTTTAATTTTCTTTACTGTGAATATTTGTTACTCTTAGTATAGAAAAATTTTAAGCATTTAAGAAGAAAAGAACAAACACCTGAGCTAAAGTCATACTTTTTTTTTTATATGTTCACCTATGATTACAGATGTCATTTTTTGCCACAATTTGCCACAGCAGTTTCTAGCTGCATAATCAGCCATGGTAGTCAAAACTCATCATTCTGAGAGTAAACTGTAAGTCCCATGCCTGCCATTTTCTACTGTCAGAATGAACTATCCTATTATCACTCCTCACCACCACTAAAACCTAGAAATAGGAAAATTTGTATCTCCAAGAGAGTTATGGCTCCTGGGTATTTGCTGGCTATTGAAGAGCTTTAACAGCTCACCAGGAGACCAGAACTGAAAGGTATGGCTGCAAAATACTTCTGTATCTCCCCATATTTTTCAGCTTGACCCCACCACCTGCATGATATTGGCTGAGTCACTTAACAGACTGTTCTCAGTGCAGACACCAGAAACAGACTGCGTCTATGACAGTGCCATGTAACATATACATGGTTTCCCAGTACCTGTTTTTTTCAAGAAAAACAACTGATCCTTGGATTTTTTACTGTTTCCCACAGTTGCCCTAAATTGGTAGCAGTGCAATATTTCTTTTATTTCTTTCTTTTCCTAAATGTTAGTGATTTGACTCAATCCCACAAAGTCCTGAATTAGAAAGAGGGAAATGGGCGTTCCTTCAGACCTGCCCTTTTTGTGTCTGTAATTTGGGAAATATGTTTATAATTTGGGAAAGTGAGACTCAAGTTAAATGACTCATATAATTTGTACATGTATACATGGAACTCCAGCCCCGACCATCTGACTCTTAACTTTTTCTTTCCATCATATCATTTCTCCTCTCAGGAGCAAAACAGATCCTTTAAGAAGGACCACTGTTACCCTGGCTAACTCTCCTACTTGAAGAGCTTTGAAGAAGCTCTGAAATTCATTATGGAGCTAAGACTGGCTTTGTCGGCTTCCTGATACTTTGATCAGAAAGCATTTAGAACATTAGAGCTGTGTACAAACTTAAGAGATTATTATCAAATTTATGCACAGAAATAGATAATATTCATTCTGTTAGGTCTAAAGATCTGAGCCAGATTCAGTCTCTGAAAAATAAGAAAATTATTTCTTTCGAAAGATGTATTAGTTCCTTGCAAATGGTAGGTTTATACATCTGACTGATCCAGCCCCTCCATCATTGACACAGGCAGATGTTCGACCATCTGGCTGGAGATGGCCATGGTGCGGTGGCAGAGCATAGAACTGGAGGCCAAAGACCAGGGCAGTGCCACCCCCCATTTCAGCCTCCACCTCTTTGTCTATAAAACAAGGGCCAGCAATTCCTACTTCTTAGGGCTTTTGGAGATTCACGTGAGAGCTGTAGATTAAAAGCCTTTGTGAACAATACTTCCCTGGGCACATCTGAGGAGTCACACATTAAAGGGGACGTTATAGCTTAGTACTTAGGAGCTCAGATTCTGGAGTCAGGCTTCCTGGTAGGAAGCAACAAGCTTTATTTCTAGGAAGATCACTTCGAGAGGAGACTGGTCCATGGGAGCATGTCTGATACCACCTGAGCTAGATTTGTAGCCCTCAGTGGATCTCTGTGGCTTGCTTGGTTATCTCATGCGTCATGTCAAGGTGGTGATGCTCAGAAGGTCAGCTGTGTGGATTACCCAGCGCTTTACAAAGCTAAATATATTTGAAACCCTGATAGTCAACTGAATTCAGTACAGGCAATAAACTATAGTACTTATGAAATGGAATTTTCCTCATGGGCCCTAAATTCTATTAGAAGAAATTTCAAGAGTCTTAAATAAAATTGCTTAGTGTTAAAAAAAGGGGGGGTGGGGCAGGGAGCCTTGCTAAATTAGACACATGAAGTTTGCATTCAATAGTGAGCGATAGAAATAGGAAAAACTATTTTAAGCTATAAGAAGGCAGTACTGCAGTCCTAATTTGGGGATAAGATGGCCCAAAATTTACCATTCTGATGTCATCACACACTGAGATGTTGGACAAGTTTCTTTACTTCCCTGAGCCTGTTCCCTCAGTAGTAAATTGAGGGCAATAGGCCTTACTTTGATTTTTGACAATTGATATAATGCATTTAAAGCATTTAGCACAGTTCTTGGCATGTAGTAAGCACTCAGTAAATATTACTAATGTTATTTTTAGGCAAAGATGACTAACGTGTTTCTAAGTGATTAAGAAGACTAAAACGAGCCACTGGTGTCTGAAATTAAATTTAGAATAAGGAGGAAAAAAGATGGTTTGATTTGATTTTGTTGTATGTTTTGTAATTGTTGTTTTAAAATTAGAACTATAGGTTGAGATTCTTATGTGCCTGTCCAGTCTGGGGGAGGGCAACAGTTGTCGAATCTATTGGGAAAAAAAAAAAAAAGATGGACAGTGATTACATAGCAATCAAAAATAAAAACTATTGAACATGTAACCATTACTGTGACAGCCTCATTGAACAGCTAGCCTACCATTTCAACATTATTACCATCTCACCTCTGCCAAAAGCCTTTCCTAGCCATTTCAGCACACAGTGATCTCTCCTGAGAACCCATAAAGCTTACTAACCCCATTTAGCCTCAAAAAAGCACTGAGGCACTTACATACCCTGTCCTGTGGCTCTTTTCTCAACTGGGCAATGTTCAGGGCACCCCTCAGTGGGGCCTGGACGAAGTCTTCAGGAGGACTAGAATTTGTGTCTTACCGAGGGAGCATTCTTTCAGAATACTCTCCTGCATATTCAAGAAAAGGTGCTGACACACTAAATGATATTTGGTTTTTGCTATGTTTCAGCATTAGAGAATAAATAGATTAGGATGAGAAATTAGCACCTCAGCCAGCACTCCCTAGAGTATTAAAAGTTGCGAAAAATGGCCTTGAAGAATGAAAGGCAAAAATTTTAACAGATATGACAGAGAATTTCAAATAGTGCCCATTGTTGAGTGGAAGTGAGAAATGCAGAGATGATTTGCCTGATCCCCACTTAGGAAATAGGTGGGAGAAATAAAGGAATTTCTAAGTTAGCAGGTATATCTGTCTTATTCTTTTATGTAAAATACTGAGACTTTGTCTTAATTCAGTAGCTGTTTGCTGAGCTTCTGCTATGCAGAGTGGTGATGATGATAACTAACATCTGAGAAGTTACTGTTTACTAGGCTTTCCTCTGATCAGCAAAGTGGTCTTGGACCTACAGAGTCATTCAAGGTAGAAGTAGGGATAGGGCCTTGTCTTGTTTGGGCACACGAGAACAAATGGATGCGGGAGGCAGTGGGGGACCAGCATCTCATCATGTACTCCTTATAGAACAGAGCGTTGCAAAGAGATTCTTGAGAACTGAAAGGCAAAATCTGGACAGACTTCCTTTGCACAACCTCTGAATCAGCTCTGAAGGTCTCCTCTGCTTGCAGGCATCAGAAGTTGAGAGACAACTCTCCATGCAAGTCCACGCCCTCAGGGAAGATTTTCGGGAGAAAAACTCATCAACCAACCAGCACATCATCCGTCTGGAAAGCCTGCAGGCCGAGGTGAGCTTCCCACGCAGCAGGGTTTGGAAGTAGAAGTGCTTTTCTCATTGGAGGCACTGCAGCTGGTCTTTTAGATATGGAGCCCTCTGAACTGGGGAACAGAAACCTGCTCTGTCTAAAATCTCTAAAGAGACATATCTGTGAGAAACTAAATAGGAAACACTTGATCCAGGTTCCTCTGGGTAGTCTGTTGGCTGGAAAAATAAGGTTTTTCAAAGTTATGCTGAGTGTTTTGAAATGATGAATGACCTACTTTTTACTGAATATGTTGAGCCCTCCAAAAACATCCTTGCCAATCCTAAATAGCTCATGGGAAAGAGAATCTTCCCTTTCTCCATTCCATTTGGTCCGGTTCAATTCATCTTAATAGAGCCTATTATTCCCACCTATAAAATGAGAATAGAAGTATCTGCTTCATAGGGTTGTTGTGAGGATTTGCTGAGTTAATATATGGAAAGTACTTGGGCGTTTGGAAGATAGTACTGGTATTAAAAGCATACAAGAGGGCAGTCAGGGTCTATGACCCTGAGTTGGCCAGAGGGAAAAAGAAAGTAGCACTTAGGAGATGATCCTGTGAGGATCCAGTTGTGTGAGGTGAGGAGGAGAGGGCCATATCACCAGCCCAAATGGGGGCTTTTTCCTGGGGAGGCTTCTACCCGGTCCACGCCTGAGAATCCCTTCTGCTCTGAAGAGCAAGCTTGTGGCTGAGTTACACTTTGAGGGACAGGCTAGGGCCACATGACTGTACACCCACCGTCACTGTGGTTAAGCAATCAGCCAAGGTGGTCAGGCCCAGAGAAGCAGGCTCCTCCCCTGCTTCCTAAATGACCCAAGGACATTTTTCCTAAAGTCTGTCAATGTCTTCTCTTTTCTCCTGCCTCTCATTCCCTTCCTCCCTCCCTTCCCTTGGAATTCCTACTGGGATTGAGCAGCAGGTTCTCGAAGTAAGTAGTTTGTTCCGGTGGGTTCGGCATGCCTGTCTGTGACCATTTGTGTGCATGACTTGCCGTTCAGCTGCCTCTGCCAGGGTCTGACTCGTCCAAGCTGCCTGTCTTCTCTCTCCCCGCCACACCCCCCGTCACTGTTTCTAGACCCTTGTGACACAGGGTCATTCCCAAGAGCGTTTATTGCTAGATTTGGTCACAGGTTCCAGGGCATGTGTGGGGGGCAGGGTGAATGAAGGACTTGGCTACCTCATGCCGATTCCTTGCTTCATCTGGTAACACTACTTTTAAAAGCCAAGCTATGAAATTGTTCATTTCAAATAAGTTACTTCATGGGGCCAGGGTTGTGTATCAGAACCATATTACCTCATTACCTGACTGAGTGGAACGTGGGAAACAAAGATGATCAGTAGGAAGGAAAGTGTAAAGGGCAGAGGGTATTTAAATGAAAATCAGCTAGCGCAAGAATTCCCTTCTCGTGGGTAGCGTTGCTTCGGTGCAGGGAATTGTGGGCCCAGTGACAAAGGGAGCCCGTTCCTTTTGGTCCCTCACCCAGGTGCACACTTGTGAGACAATAGTCCTTTGTTTGGCTAGATACCTGATCTCTCTGGACAAAGGCCACATACTTTATTTCCCCAGGATGGCATCCTATCTGATTGATTGATGGCCAGGGCAGATGTGTGCCCCATGAACAATTCTAGTGCAGCATGAGAACAGCCAAAAAGCAGAGGGCGAGGTGGATTTCGGAGGACCTGGGACAAGTTACCCGTTCATTTTAAAATCTTCCCTGGAAAAGGTCTGAGGCTGGTCCCGGTCATGAATTGTTATCCACATCTGACTAGAGAGCTTGGAGAACATCTTAACCACGTCGGGAGATATTTACAAGCAAGAGGCTGGTTGAGAAATCAGTCCAGCCGAGAACTGATAAATAAGAGGAGCCAGGGAACCTGCAGGACTCCGAAAGTCCCCCAAGGCCACTGGCATTTGGGGATACTCGGGAAGGCTTCCCAGAGTCCTGAGCAGGGTGGCGTTCTTGGGGTGAAGCATCGCTGGCCTCGGAGGGATTGGCACAGCTACCTTTCCTGCAAACCTTGAGGCCAAAGAAAACTTGGCATCTCTTTCCTCTTTTCCTCTGTTTTCCAACTGAAACTGAAGAGACTAGACAGACCTTCCTAAAAGGTTTATATCTCTTTGGAGACTAGATGTTCAGTGTACAAACATATCAGCCGTTTAATAAAAGGAAAGAAATTGCTTCTATTCAAAAATGGCTTGCTCAAGCAAAAAAGTACCTTGAGTAAAATCAGTTCTTTCCTTGTGTCCATGTCCTGTTCCTTCTCAGAACACAGGCTAATAATGCAAGCACTGCTTTGTTTTCTGTGCTCTGCTAGCTCCCCTATTAACTCGGGTCTGAGCTGTGACCTTAGAGCCAGACCTGCCAGCAGTGGAAAAGGGTAGAGAGCTTTAGAATATGAAAATACAGCAGGTCCAGGGGCTGTCTCGGGCGCTTTTTTGTGCTCCTGACTCGAGAAGAAAGAACGGTACATAAATTGTGGGGTCGAAGTCAAGTCATGGGTAGGTAAGGTGGGGCCCTTCTCTGTCTTTATCTGTAGTAGTTCCAGAACATGAACCTTCCCTTCCTCTGCCTGGCATCCCACATTCCAGCTTCCCCAAAGCTCTACTCCCACCCCTTCCCAGACAGGTTTCTAGAGGGGAGGGATTTTCCTCTTTAGCTTTAGTGGTTCACAGCTGCTGTCTTAGAGATGGGGACACCGGGCCCCTGGGCAGAGCACTTGGAGAGACACAGACCTTTATGTTTGGGGGCTAGTCCCTCCCTTCCTACTCAGCCCAGGTGTAACTCCACACCACCCCTGTGGCTCTCCACCCTTTCAGATCAAGATGCTGTCGGATCGGAAACGGGAGTTGGAGCATCGTCTCAGTGCCACCTTAGAGGAAAATGACCTGCTCCAAGGGACTGTGGAAGAACTACAGGACCGGGTGCTGATCCTGGAGAGGCAGGGCCATGACAAAGACCTGCAGGTACTGGTGCGAAAAAGCTGTCCTATAGGACTAGGGCCAGACAAAAGGAGTGCTTAGCTGCCTAGCTGGAAGGAAAGGCTGGGAGGCCAGTGCCACTTCCAAGGTCAGGAGTGGGTGCTGTCTCCCTGCGGGCCTGGTTGTAGCTCTCGGGCACTCACTCACTTGGCTGGCCCGGCTCTGTCGAGAAAAATTGCATCTGCTACCCACAGGGCATCTTTTCATTTTGTTCTGGGCCACTAGCCCCTAGAGCAGTTTTACAGAGTTCTTTCTGGGCTGTTAACATGGAACACCGGGGGTGTCATTCTGCCTCTTGGGGTTTGAGAAACCTGCTAGGGATTTCAGAGGGAGCCTGTGACTTTCTGTGTTTGGCTCACAATGCTCTCTGCGGCTCCTTTCCCAGACTGATGGATTTAGTTGGCTGGCACTGAGCAGAAACCAAGAAGCTGCCCACTGAACACAGCAAGACATATCCTGCTTCTGCCAGTTGCTAGAAAAGGCATAGGCTGACCCCTTTGTGAGCCTAATTAGCCTCTTTTTCTCCCCCACTAAAGGAAATTGCTTCATGGCCATATTTGTCCTTATTTGGGAACTGCCACCTGAATTCCCAAACTCACACTTGACAAGAAACAACCTCCTAAACAAGATAATCACTTCCAGCCTCCCCAGAAATAGAGTGTAGCATCTGCTGCCAAGAAAGCTTTGCCGACTGGCCTCGTAGCACCCGGGGCTAGTGGCTAAGAGTGCGCTGCTTCCCCTTGAGCATCCTCTGGGCATGCCAGGGAGTGGAATAGATTTTGGCAGTGTCATTTGTGTAGAGGTGGTCAGCCAAGTATGCTTGAGTATCATGTGGGTCACCATCCCAAAGACCAGGCCATGGAAGGTCTCCTGGGCTCAGTGGTCAGCTGCTGAGGAAAGCCCTGGGCTGGGAGATAAAGAAACATTTTAGGCTAAGATCACTGTTACCTTACTCACACCATCAGCTAAGCTGCCACCTGAGTGATGAACCTCTTTAAGGGAAAATTATCAATTTTTCTCCCTCCATGATTTTTGTACATTCCACGGGGAACTTTGCATATATCGGGGCCTCAGTAAAGCGTGAATAGATAATAATGAATGCTTGGTAAAGCCTCACGGCAGCTTTCAAGGTAGAAAAGAGTTTGTTCATTATTTTAAGGTTGATAATGATAATAGTGGTGAACATGTCAGTGATTCTTTACAGGAAACAGAGTGTGTTTCTAAAACTGAGGCTTACTAAAAGTGAATCATTTATCCAAAGTGGCATGGTAAGTCCTTGGTAAAATCGAGAATAGGACCCTCCCACCTGCTTTACCTGGTGCTCAGTGTAGCATATCACACTGGCCTCTGCGAGTCCGTGTTTGACCAGCACTTATTACCCTCTCCTGAGAGCGGAGTATGGAGAGGAGAAGGAAAAGGAGGACATAAGAAATGGAAAAATTGCCCCCACCTAAAATAAACTTCCATTCGGGCATGAATTCACAAATGGAAGGTCCTGTTTCAAATCAGGAATTGGCGACCTGGAGATGGGGAAGAGGTGGACCAGTGTGGACCATCCAGAAACTGGCTGGCACAGTGGACTGTGTGTTCTCTAGCAGCAGGAGTCCCGAGTCACATCTCATTCCCGTCCTCGCCATCTACACAACTGCTTTCTTCTGACTGGGCTGCTTCTGCAGTGGAAGAATGTCACTCGCTCCAGGGCCTGTATCACGTCAGGCAGTTCCTTCCCACTCTGATTCGGAAAATCTGCATTTATGGGCTGAATCCTTGTATTTTTCAACTATTTGTAATTCTTGTTCTTCACATGAAACTCCTTAAGCTGCTGCTAATGACCAGTGTTCTCCAGAAGGCCCTTTCTGTTGCTGAAATGGCCCATACTGATACAGAATTAAAATTCCAGGGTACTCAGGTAGTAGCCGAATGGTTCTAAATCATAGACATGTAGAGCCTAGTGGCCTTGGAATGTAGATAATCCCATGATTTTAATCCTTTTCCTCAGACAAGGGATGAGAGGCAGGCTGAGCAGGCAGGGTAATAGGCCTGCCGCAGTCAGAGTAGCCCTCCTTTGATCTGACTCACTCTGTAATTGGAGTTCTGCCTTCAAACACAGATTTTTAAGCCACTGATCAAATCTGATTTTTTTTTTTTCAGGCTGACAATATGGATAAGAATTATTAGGGACCTGGTCAATTTTTGCTAAACTTTTAATACTCAGTAAAGGATTTTGTCCCTTTAAGGGCAGCTTACCTGCCCTATTTCATGCCCAGCTGGGCATCTTACAGATATGTGTAGGGGTCTTGTCCTGGTGAGTGGTTGGATTTCATCAGCAGAGAGCACAGGTCTCACTGTGAGGTGACTCAGGAAACAGGTGACCTGGAGTCTGGACCTCGCTCAGACGTTGAGCGGGTACTGTTGGGTAAATCACTTAACATCACACTGTCTCAGTTTCCTCAGCAGAATGGGGAGAGTGCCCCCACTTCTGCCAACGTTAGGGCTTGAGTATTGTGAGCTTGAACTTGGTATACTGTACAAACACAAGGCATTTGATATCCTCCTTACCCATACATTTAATACATTTAGTATCATCTTTTTTATATAAAGGATGGTATTCTTATTTTAGAGGGTTCTTATATTTTAATAGGCTCTTCTCTGGTTTGGTTCAGTTTCTCTGCCTAGTCCATAGATCAGTTATTGACCAGAGAGGACAGAGGTCTTTTGTTCTCTTGCTGTTATAATTAATTAAGCACTTTCGAGTGTGCATGAGTAATTGAACTAATTTTGTCCAGGGCAGAAGAAGTTGTACTTACCTGTGCTGAACTTCTCCTGCTGAGATGTATGTGGAGTTGCCTAGAAAATAATTGTAAAGTACTTTGCCAGTTTAGTATGCCGTTTGTAATTGTGCCAAATGCTTCCTAGGAATGTCTTTTTTTTTTTTTTTTTAATCCTAATTTCTTTTTTCTGACTTTCCTCAAAACCGGGGTTGGAGGAATTCCCACTGGACCAGCAGGTATTGCTGATCCATGGGAACTGTGCAGAGCAGGCTCGCCAGTTCCTTTTTCATTCTCTGAACAGCCAGGCTTCAAACTCTTCCTAGTTAAGGCATATCTGGACCACTGGTGCCATTAGCCCATCGTTCTCTAATACCGACTAGCAGAGGTGAGGCTCCCAGGACACTTGAAGAATTGACCGAAGGCTCTGCAAGGTAGCTTCCTCCATTCATGAGAACTACAGGGCTCTGAATTGCTGCCTGCCACCCCTTGATCTCTGTCTGCATCTCTGTGCTGGAGCCACAAGCCCACCGGGCCAACAGTGTGGAAAAGACAGTACAGTGTCTGCTCTGTTTTTAATAAACAAGTGTCACCCAAGAAATGCCATTTTATAAGAGAAGAGATTAGTTAAATCCCAGGAAGTTCTTCCCCTAATTCCCCCCCAAAAAGAATCTCTTGGTTTGGGGGGCAGTCTGCAAATACAAGAGTAGATAACATTTCTCCTGTGCAGGTACAGTATGTGGACACGTCATAGAGGTTAACAAATGGATTAAGATACTGCAATTAGCGTCTTATGTTAAAAGCAACTGTAGCGATGGAGTGTACTAGTAAGAGTATGGCATTTAGCAGTCGTGCTGAAGTTGGCCCTTACATTCAGCAGTAGTAATGTCACCAGATAGCAGTGCCCTGTTTGGACTCCACAGGAAAGGGGCCACAGAGAATACAGATGGGCGAAGTAGCAGCAGCGAGAGAGACAGAAGGAGCCCTGGCCGGTAAACCATGATACCTGTGTTGCTGTCCCCGCTCTGCCACTGGCATCGCCCTCTCTCTCCAAGCCTCAGATGCTGTGCACGGCCCCTCCCAGGCGCAGGGCTTTGTCTGTAAACAGTGAGGTGTGACACAGAAGGGAAGAGACTGCTTTTCCGATGGGTTTGGGAACTCTTAATATTACTGTGCAGATGTTATTCCAAATCCTATCCCCAGCTCTTTCCCAAATAACTTTAACTTTTTCACTACAATACAACATACCTATGGTAAAGCATGCAGACCTCAAAAGGATAGGCCAGTGAATTTTTACAAGTATATACACCTATGGAACCACCACCCAGATCAACATATTGCCCGTTATCAGCACCCCACAAGCCTCCCGCTTGCCCCCTCCCAGTCAGTACGCTACTACTTCCTCAAAAACAAACCTCTATTTCAGCTTTCATCTCTTATATCTCAGTGAAGTTTTGGCACTTTTTATGAATGGAATCATACATTATATATTGTCTTATGCCTGGCTTTTGCTCCACCTTGTGTCTATGAAATTCACCCATGTTGTGGTATATAGTTACAGTACGTTCTTTCGTCACTGCAGTATAGTATTCCAGCGTGTGAATCTATCCATTCTGTTTTTATTGCAATTTGGATTGTTTCCCGCTGGTGGCTCTTACGAATAATGCTGCTGTGAACATCCCGTTTCTCTTTTGTGCACATAGGTGGCCACTTGTGTTGGGTCTGTGCGCCTGAAGAGCGGAACTGCTGGGTCCTAGGAGAGGCATATATTTCACTCATTAGAAAATGCCAGTCTTCCAAAGTGGTCGTCCATCTTCCACTCCCCGCAGCAGTGAGAGTCCACATCTTCATCGGCACTTGATATTATCTAGTTAGTTAGTTAGTTAGTTAGTTAGTTAGTTAGTTAGTTAGTTAGTTTAGCCATTCAGGTGAAAATCTAATAGTATCTTACTGTGTGTACGTGTTTGATTTTTACTATGGAGAATTTCAGACAAACTCAAGAATAGTGTAATGATGGTCCGTATACCCCGTCACTGAGCTCTGCAAACCATCGGTCTCTGACCAGTCCTGCCCCGTCTTTATTACATCTACCTGCTCATCTCTTGTACTATTTTAAAATAAATCCCATAGTTAGATTTCTTTCTGTCACTACATATAGAAATCTAACTATGGGAGGTGAACACACAGTGTAAATATATATCTGCCTTACTGTTAAAATGTACAGCTGAAACTTACTGGATTTTGTTAAGCAATGTCACCATAAAAATTAATTAATTAAATCACAGAATTTTTTTATACTTTCATTTTTATATAATACCTCATCTGAATACCTCTAAATGATAAGAACTTTAAAAATACAACCACAGGACTATTATACCTAAAAAACTTAGCGATAATTCCTTAATATCAAATGTGTAGTCAGTGTTCAAATTTTCAAGTATGTTGTAAATATCAAAATTATTTTTCACATTTTTCATTTGAATCGAGGTACAAATTAAAATAAGCCTACACATTGCCGTTGGTTAATGTTTCTTTAAGTCTCTTAATGCATAGGTTCCCCCTTTATCTTTTTTCCCCCTTGAAATGTATTTGTTGAAGAAACTGAGCTGCTTGTCCTTTGTACCAATTTCCCAAATCTGGATTTAGTTGACTGTATCTCCCTAATATAGTCTAGCATGCCCCTCCCTCCTCTGTATTTTTGTTAGTTGGTGGTTGGATCTAGAAGCGTGATTAGGTTCTGTGTCAGTTTTCCTTGCTTGTTTTGGTGTTGGCAAGCCTCACTGCTGTTTGCTGTCTCTTTGAAAGCTGCATCAAAGCCAGCTGGAGCTCCAGGAGGTGCGGCTGTCCTGCAGGCAGCTACAGGTGAAGGTGGAAGAGCTCACCGAGGAGAGGAGTCTGCAGAGCTCCGCGGCCACCAGCACATCCCTGTTGTCTGAGATAGAGCAGAGCATGGAGGCCGAGGAGCTGGAGCAAGAGAGAGAGCAGGTGCTGACACCCTTGTCTCTCTGGCATGTGAGGTTGCCTGGGGATTCTGGGGGCAGGCCCTGGACTTTAAGAGGCCGTCACTCCTCCCTGTCGCCCCATTGCCTCTTGAGAAATGCTTGTTAACTAATCATCAGCCTCATATCTCTTGTACTGACAGGGTTCTAGATCACTCGTGATCCATCCAGTTAGCTGGCTTTTCATACTACTCGTAACCAGTCATTCCCCTAGTTGTGCACTGACTCCCACCAAAGTAACCGACTATATAAAGAGGTGCTTCATTTGGCAAATGGGAGGGGCTAGAGGGCAGGGAAAATAAGAATTGGGAGTCTGTATCGATGTGCTGGACGCAGAGTAGGTATCAGTATTTCCTGAGACAGGTAATTAAAAAAAAACTCTCCTAGAACTAGTATCTTGGGTTCTTGGGTTCATATACTAGAAAAAGATGACCAGGTGGCAGTATGTGCTAGAGCCCATAATCAAGAATAATTCTTTGCTGGGCAGCTGAGACTGCAGCTCTGGGAAGCCTACTGCCAGGTTCGCTATCTCTGCTCACACCTTCGAGGAAACGACAGTGCTGACTCGGCTGTCTCCACGGACTCCTCAATGGACGAGTCTTCAGAAACCTCATCTGCCAAGGACGTGCCAGCCGGCAGCTTGCGCACTGCCCTCAACGAGCTCAAGAGACTGATACAGAGCATTGTGGATGGCATGGAGCCCACGGTAAGAGGCCAGGCTGAGAAGCTTCTACCCTGCAGGGCCTGGTTAGTGGGAGGTTGGAACCAAACACAGAGCGAGGCCAACCCTAAACTGGAACCTTATAAAATCTGCAAGAATTTCTCCTGAGCCCTTGAGAGCAGGTGAATACTGGTGATCAAGCGGAAGGGACCATGTGCCAGGGAATGGAAAGCTTCACAAATATAGTACATATAGTACATACAGGCCATGGCGGCCTCTAATTAAAAGGCTTTTCTTAGAAGCTTTGAATAGAGAAATTTGGATCCAGGTAAAAACTGTAAGTTACTTTTCTGTAGCTCATTGGTCCTAGCGGCGGGGTTAGCTAGGAGCAGGCACGCTTAAAAGATAGATCTGAAGCTTCCGCTAAAAGGATATAAGTGAGCACAGAAAGTTGAAAAGATCAACCACAAGGGCCCTTTGGAATTCCAGATGTGGAGGAGAGGCATGTCCCCAGGGGGCCTCCTGGCAGACTGGCATTTCTTCTGGCTTCGTGAAAGATTTCTGCCAGCCTTGCTTTCTGTTCGCACTCCTGGCTCTCAGGCTATTGTTTCTCCATGGCTTTCATCCTCCTAAGGAATAGTTGTGTCATTCTGCCCATATTAGATGAAGTAAGATGAAAGGTGGCTGTCCTTAGCTGACCATGCCCTGATGATTTGTGGAATGTGGTGCAGTGTTGAGGCTGGGTCATGGCGGGAGGAGGGAGCTGTTGGAGTGAGGTGTGCTGTCCACGCCACTCAATTGCCCTTCTCTGAAGCCTGAAACAAAAGTAAAATGAATGTCTAGCTATTGTTTGCAGGTTGAAATTGAGCAAGAGAATCTCTCTCCTCTAACCCTTTCTTCCTTCCTTCCTTCGTCTCTGTTTTCTTTCTCTCCTTCCCACTCTCTGCTCCATCTCCTGCTGTCTCGCTCTCCCCCAAACTGAACCATCTCTCCGCTCCCCTCCCCATCGCTCTTGTCTGCCCTCACCACCTCACCCCTCTCCTCCCCATCTCTCCCGCTGACCATCTCCCTGCTCCCCTCCATTCTCGACATCTCCCTGGTTGTCTGGCTCGCTCTCCTTGCTGTCAGAGCTCCCGGAGAATTGACGATGACTCCTTAGAAGAACAGATAAGGCAGACCAGTGAGGACTCGAGAGCCCTAAGGGAACTCATGGAGGGAGAGAGGGGAAAACTGAGGCAAAGCCTAGAAGAGCTGCAGCGGCTCCACAGCCAGGTGAGCGCCCCCGTCCTCAGCCAGTGCAGGGAATGTGCACGTGTCCCCCGACTCTCTTGGGACCCTGGTGAGTTCCCCTCTCCCACGTCTATCTGAGAAGAGGGTTTCTTCTGACAGATCCTCAGAGGACAGTGACCTGAAGTTGAGGTGAGCTGGTTGTCTTCAAGAGAAGAAGCCAGTCCTCTGGTTTAGCCCAAAGTAAAATTGTCAGGGATAAGAATAGCCGACCCTCCATTTCCTCCAGCGGTATACTGCCTGCTACAGAGCCTGAGTAATCTGGTGGTTTCTGACAGTTTAAAGTGTCACAGCTCCCAGGACACTTCGGGATGCAGCTTTTGAGCAGGGAAGTTTGCAAACCAAGGATTGATCTTTGCAGGCCTCTTCTCTCTTTGTAAGTGCCATCACCTCCGCCAGCCTGTTTTTCAGCTTTAGAAGCACTGACTGCTGTTCTTGCTGTTCCTTCCCTGTTTGATCATGATTTCATCTCTCTCGAGGACACTGGCGAACGACATCTATATTCTGATCTGAAAAAGTTTTAAAGGGCTTAGTAGCTGGCCCCACCCAGAAAGGAGCTTCTAAATGTATCCATCCTAGGAGATAAATAAAAGCTCTTCCTTTTGACTAGGATCATGTGTAGAGGTTCTGTCCCACTTAGGGGTGGGCACCAAACATGCAGCATTTTACACCCGGCTCCCACCCAGCCTGCCCGCTTCTTTCCTTGTCCAAAGCTAGTCACCTCTTCCTTCTGCACAAGACCACTGAGAGGTGGAGTTTAAGCCTGGCTTTCACTTCAGTCAGTATTTCTTAAATTCAAAGGATCTTAGAAATAAACTTTTGTCTTTTGGGGGGCCGTGCCCATTAGACTTTCTAATATTATTCTCTCAGAGGGTACTGGGAGTCCCACCCACAGCCACTGCCGCACTCACTGTGAGTGACCAGATACCAAGGACAGAGGGATGCTGTTGAAAGCTTGTTCCTGGCCAGGCGTGGGGAGTGGTGTTAGGCAGCCAGACATTCTCATGCCTAAAACCTAAGGCCCTCAGATGGTCCTTTGGCCAGAGAGTGGTTCAGACTTAGGGACAGGTCTTCCAAACTAGAAAAATAAAATGCAAGAGAAAGTGGATCTAAAAGTCCTTCGAATTAATTAAAGTTTTATCTATTTTAAAGCCTATTTAAACTTCTGTGGAGCGCTTCTGCTTATCAGCTCTTTGATACTGGCAGTTTTTTTGTTTTATTTCATTGCTTCTCAGAATTATAAAACTAGAAAACACCAGAGGGCATTATGTCATTCAGAAACATAAGCAAGGTGTAGGTTGCCGAGTCTGGTGTGGAACTATTTAGGAAGCCATCTGCAATTTTCTGCCTTCCTGCAGCCCAGTCACCCTCCACAGCTTGAAAACGGGACAGGCAACCTTGGCAAGTTCTGGATTGACTTCCCATCCTCTAGGAACGGGAATCCTCTAGCCCTCGCGACCCCGCGGTCTGTGCGTCGCTGCCACGCAGCCTCGTTTCCTGTCTTTTGCACGTCACCTCCTTTGCTTTAGCAGAATTGAACAGAGGCTGCGAGAGGACGAGGCACACACTCCCCCTGCTTTCTCACATCTGGGTCTTTTCTCCGGCTCTTTCTGTCTGCCTAGAAGACTCTCCCTGCCACCTGCGCATGTCTCTACTCAGCGTTCAAGTTCCTGAGCAGGTTTTACTTCCTCCTTGAAACTCTCGATTCCCTTCCTCATGCAGCCTCCCTCGACGCACTGTGTCATGGTTGCCCTTGCTCTCCCACCTCATCTTCCTAGTCCAACCTTAGACCCCCACGAGGACAAGCTCGAGGTCTGGCTTATTTTTATCATCTCCTAAAGCATCTAGCACAGCGCCTTGCCTAGAGGAAGCACTCAAATAATTGTCAAACAAAAAGGCAAATAAAGGCCTAGATATATAAATTCAGAATGATTTCTTTGATGCTATTCAGTCGTGAGGACACCCCCCTTATTTGGGAAAAGTGGATTTCAGGGTGGCTGTAACCTGTCCTTGTATAAACAAGACAGATCAATCTTCATGACAGCCATCGGCAAGTAGATCCCAAAAGAGGGACAGTGGGAGAGGGGAGAGAATGGAGTTTACAACCGCATGCCAGGCTCTGAACTGGGTCTTGGGTGGTATTCATCTTCTTCGATCTTCACAACAACTTGATGGTGGGGAATAGTGTTTTTTTCCCCCTGCTTTTTATGAAAAGTATGTATAGCTCAGGGCAAGTTCCTTGTCACTTCTAAGGCAGATAGCTGGTGGTCTCTACCTTGACCAGGTTTTCCAGGTCAAAGCAAAAAGTTCTTGTGGAGTTGTATCTGGAGCATATGAAATGTTGGCATTTCCTGCCTGGCATGTACTTTTAATCTGTCACTTACTCAGCTGGCAGAACACCTGGCTGGCCCACGGCCGGCCGGAGGCCATGTCAGGGCTCATTTGGTCTGAGGTCTGCCTGTCTCTGCCAGCCGCTTCCTGGGTCTTGAGTTCTGGCCTGCCAGGCTGCAGAACCTGCTAACAAATAGGGTGAGGCTGGGCTTCTCACCTTCCGCCTGGTCTGCCTCAGGGCTAGCTGCGTATGCCTGCCACGACCCCTGCCGGTGCCTTAGCCTGTTCTCCCCTGCGCCTTCTAACCCTGCTCACTGGAGCTGTCCCCACCACAAAAGCCCCAGAGCTGGCAACTCTGCTGTCTTAGTCTGGAGGGTCTAAAGTGTCTCCAGGAAAACTTCATCTTCAGCCTTAGTCCTGGGGCCTTTGCTCAGTTTCATTCTGTCTGAGGATGATTAGTCCTGGGACTCAAAGAGCAGAGCGGTATACTGAAAGGTGATGTCTGTCCCCTAGTGAGAAGGACAGATCTGTATGGATAGTTCTTCCCTTGCAAAAATATCAAAGCATGTCCAATATTTAACAAGAGGGCGAGGCCAGGCATCCTGACTGCAGTCTGATACTGTTGACTGAGGAGAAAGGGCTCCCACCCTCCCATTCATTCAACAAATATTTATTGAAAACTCTACCAGCAAACAGCAGAAACTCACTCAGCTTAAGCAGAAAGAGGATCTGTTAGAATTAAATCTGATAGCTTACAGAATCAGCAGGAAGGCTGGAGAACTGATCTCCAAAGCAGGAAGGAGCCATAGGAAATGGGGCAACAATCTGCTGTCCATGTAATAATTTCCCAGTGGCCTGTTGCTTTGCTGTACTTTCAAGAGCTGTAGTCCCAGGTAGGGGGGTGTGACTGGCAAGTCTAGGTCTCATACCCATGCCCAGGTGCCTAGAAAACGACGTGTCTCTCCCCTTTGGGCTTCTTTAGTAGGAGGAGAGCATGTCCTGTCTTCCACCAAGACTCCACAACCAAGAATGCCCGCAGGATAAGAAGGGATTTGGGGATGATGACTAGACAAAATATGACAACCATCCATTCACTGCACAAGAGTTTTGCGATTAAGCGTCATACACAGTCAGGCTGAGACGTACAAATGGATAGGACACACTTTCTGCCATCACAGAGCTCAAGGTGTACTGGGGGTTACTCTACAGTGGGCAGGGCAAGCCGTGGCCACCAAGGGAGCCACTAGGAAGGGCACCGCACCCACCATCAGAGGATGACTCCCAGTAAACTCCACTGAGGCGTGGACCATGGAAAAGGTAATGGGTTCTGAGTAAAAGGTGATAACATCATTTGGGTGTCTAAATTCCATGTGGCTTTGATCTGGGAAGCAGAATGAAGATGGAAGAGCCAGGCTGCCTCAAGTACTGTCACAGAGATAAGAGCCAGGTCTCAGGCCCTGTGGCTAACAGTGCTCCATGTTGAGTGAAAGATGGCTGGAAACCAAACTTGAGTCCCTACCCCCAAAAAGTATTTCAGAGCCCTGATGCATGGGTAGTCTTTATTCACTAGTTCCCTGAGATTGCCTTGAAATGAAAGGGAGGTGATGTGGAATCTGTTCCCATGGCTGCCATCCATTCCCACTGCTGGCACCCTGGCCACTGGGCATGTGGCATCCTCTCTCCAGGAGAGATGGGCCTCCCTCAGAGCTGGGACAGTGAGGAGCTACCAAGCCTGCATGGCACACAGGCCCTGTGCCGGCCTGGGGCTTCTCTCTCCTTTCTCCCTCTGGGAGGGAAATACCCCAGGCCGGCAACAGCGGAGTCACCATGTTCATCCGTTTTGTCTCCCTTTAGGTGACGCTGCTGAGTGTGGAGATGACTGCACTGAAGGAGGAGCGAGACCGACTCAGAGTGACATCTGAGGACAAGGAACCAAAGGAGCAGCTTCAGAAGGCCATCAGGGACCGGGATGAGGCCATCGCGAAGTGAGTGAGCATGACTTGTTTAATTTTACTTTAATTGCAAGTAACATGAGTATATGCTCAGTTTTAACAGTTAAATCGTGCAGAAAAATATAAAAGTGAACATGAATTTCCCTGCTACCCACCCTCACCCCCAGTCCCGTTATTCTCCAAACAGACACGACTGTTGAAAGTTGGGTATGCATGTTTTGCAGATCTTTTTCCTATGTATAGATGCAGGCATCTATGCAAAATACAGTTGTCATGGCTTTTTTTAAAAACATCAAAAGGATGATGATATTCTATATGTCTTGGTTTTTGTTTTCCCCACTTATATCTTAGAGAGCCTTCCAATTTCATTATATATACATCCACCTCAAGTTTTTTTATTTTTAGGTTGTTGGGGTTTTTTTTACTTTAATTATGGACATTTTCCAGCGTACACAAAAGCAGAAAACGTAAGCTGAATCTCTGCTTACCCATCTCTCAGCTTCCAAACTGATCCTGTGTGGCTAGTGTTTCACATCCCTGTCTCTGCCCACTTCCTCCACCTCCCCACCCTGTTAACGCAAGTCACAAGAACGTCCTAGCAGCTCTTCTCTAAACACTTCGGTAGAGATCGCTACCAGAAAAAGATTTTGCAAAACACACAACCACAATACAGTTACCATACTTGAAAAAACTTAATTTCTTAATGTCATCTAGTAACCAGAGTTTGAGTCCCCCGCCAGTCGTCCTATAAATGTCTTTTTATAATTGATTAGAATCAGGCTTCAAAGTCCACATATTCCATTTAGTTGATATGTCCCAAAGTCCGTAACACTTCCCCCTCCATCTTTTCTTCTCATCGCATTTATTTTTTGAAGAAACCGAATCATACGTCTCATAGTTTTTCTACATTCTGAGTGTGATTGCATCTCCAAAGTGTCATTTAACATTTTTCTCTGTCCCCTGTATTTCCAGCAAACTGGGTAATTTTTTAGTGTTTTGGGTTTTTCTCTAAAAGAGAAGAAATGCAGAAATGCATTTTCTCACATTCAAAAAATTTGGAAATACATAAACAGAAAACATATTTATGTATTCCCCATATCCCCGTAAATTGTTTCTTAATCATGCATTCAGTCTACCCTGTTCCCTGAGTGTTAAGGAGATAAAAAGTACTAAAAATGTATCCGCTTTTGGGGCACTTTGCAACACATTAATAACATTTGTGTATCACTTCATTGTTTCCAAAACACTTTCATCCTTTAATCCTCCCAGCCACAGCAAGAAGCAAAAATTTTTAATACCAGTTTTACGGATGAAGAAACAGATATTTTCCCCAAGATCACAGCCAGTGATCACCGGCCTCCACCTCGGTCTCTGACTCCTGTCTCCATATTCTTTCCCCTTACACTGTGGCTGTTTGTCAGGAAGCCGAAAGGAACCCATTTGAAACAATTTGTAATTTGATACTGTATGCCTTTTTTAAAAAATGACATTTTAATTTCTGACTTTAAAATTCCCCATACTTTCTCCCTTCTCATTTGCATACACACTTGTCCCCACCCTTCTTTTCTCTTTAATCATTTTCATCATCTCCATTTCTTAGTCTTACCTTTGGGTCCCCTTTTCTATCTGGTCAGAACCTTATATCAGGTTCACTCAGTCAGGCTCATAAACCTATATGTTATTGAATGAACTCAAAAAGACTGGAGGCTTTCGCTAGAAATAAATGATAAAGATTTTTTCGAGGCGCTTAAAGTTTGCAAACTGTGAACATAGCTAGGCAAAAACCTAGAGGTGTTCCAAAGAAGAAAGGAAAATTAAGAGTTCTCAGAGTCCTGCGTACTTAGCCCTAGGATTGGTCCAGGACAGTTATCAGTCAGATGTCAGGCGGTCTAGGTGATGAATGCCAGGTTGTCTAGAGCAGAGGTCCCCAGCAACCAGGCTGCTGACGGGTACCAGTCCGTGGCCTGTTAGGAACCAGGCCACACAGCAAGAGGTGAGCAGTGGGCGAGTGAGCAAAGCTTCCTCTGTATTTGCAGCTGCTCCCCATCACCACCTCAGCTCCACCTCAGGTCATCAGGCATTAGATTCTCATAGGAGCACCGGTCCCTGGTATCAAAAAGGTTGAGGGCCGCTGTCTAGAGGATGGGTGCCAGTAGATCTGGTCACATCTGGTGGCTTGGGTGTCGGGTAGGCTGGGGGATAATCGGAGGGTTATCTGGAGGTCTGGTGTATGTCCAAATGTATATCCAGGCATTGACACAGGACTGGAAGGTTGAAAAGTTTTACGTTTCCAGGCTAGTAAAGGAAGAATAGAGTCTTTCCTCATGCCTCAACCTTCATAATGTGAATAATTTTAGCAGCTTGATTAAAGTGATTCCGTTTTATTATGTACCCTATCTTCACTCTTTCCTCGGTATCTTTGCCACTGGATTCCTGGTAAATTTAATTAGTGAATACTTAAATAGAGTGTGATTTTGGAGTGGGAGTATACTTTTATGAATAACAAAGGTTGAAACTGTGTCATGCAATCAGGGAATAAAATGATAAAATTGAGGTGCTAATTATGGAAGCCCATCGGGAATAAAAAGCAGAATGAAGTTAGAAATAGAGACTGGTTGGTCACCTTTTCCCAGCTAGACAAGTAGAATAGAGCTGAACATCAAGCTCTGACCATTTTTCTGTCATCAGATGGGAGGTGGGAGATACAAGCACCTCCTAGCACAAGAAAGTGCCAGGGTGCAGGAGAGGAGAAAGAAGTTGTCCAGGCCCCCTCTCTTAAAATAGGTGGAACTTAGCCCTGGCACCTGAGTGACAGAGGAGGCCACCAAATATCCATGAAACTTTAAATACGTGTCCTTCCTTGCCTGCTGTCAAAGGAAGCCCAGTTAACCTGAAGTCTGAGCAGATTTACAAATTCTCCTCCCTGAGTAGTGAGACTCTGTAATGAGGGCCCTGCCTTTCCTGGACCCTTTTGAACAGGGCTGACCTTTGGGAGGGTGTTAGATCACTCCAGGAGGATAGTTTTTTCTATCCCTTAGAAATGAAATTCTTGGTATACAAGAATTGAGATGACAGACCTAAGTAATCATTTAAATGTGTAGGGGAGCCACACCACATTTGAATAGGACCTTGTTTGTTTTACAAGATGCTTTTATATACATCACCTCTGATTCTCCATTCTAGGCAACTTTGGGGATGGCAAGGCCCTCTCTAGAATAGTTCAATCTGAATCTCTAGGTTTGGGGCTACATCTTAAAAGAGTCCCCCTGATCCACCCTATGATTCTAATGGGTAGTTATGGGTGAAAACCCCCGAGAAAAATAACTTTCTTCACTGGGCTGCAAGAAATCTTAAGGCATTCCTTATATACAATAGAGGAGTTTCAGAAAAGTTAGTAACAATTTTATCTCCTTGCAGGTAAAAGGCCCTCACTAAAAAAATTCTGGGGCTAGCTATCTGCCTTGTACAAACAAGAAGGAGTCAGTTACTAGTGGTTTCACTTAAAGAAGGAATTCTTCTAGCCCTTTGAAATACCCCTTTTCAAAATTGATTAATATATTGATCCGTGGTTACTGCAGCTTTGCTTTCCTGGTCTGGTGTTTCTCATGAATGACAAGCACCAAGATTCTCTAGTAAGCAAACGTTGCCGTGGATGCAGCCCGATGCCGGGATCCAGAGGTGGGCAAGGCAGGCCCTTCTTCAGAGGCTCTCTGGAAGGAGAGCCCCCTTCCCAAACGGCTGCTGCTGGACCTCGGCCCCTCCGCCCCTCCGTACGGCGGTATTAGCGTATTCTGGGGTCTCCCGGTTGCTCGTGGCGCCATCTGTCGGGAGACACCCTGGAGCTCAGGAGGCTGCAGCGGGGCGGAGCTCCAGGGGTTCGCTCTGACGTTCCAGTGCCGAGGGTGTGGCCGGCTGGGCGTCCATGGCAACCGGTTCCACGGGAGCGTTTCCGCTGTTTGCCGCTGGCCAATGGCAGCGGGCGTGATAGGGCAGCCTGCGGCACCTGAGACGCCGGCGCTCATTGGACAGGCTCGTCTGCTGTCTCTGCAGCCGCAGTGCGGGCGGGCCTGAGTGATGCGGCCTCCCGGGACAGGCTTCTGTAGGACGGTGGGCGGGGCGCCGTTCTGGGGTGGTGAGTGGGGTGTCAGGGGAGGTGACTTAATTGCTCCGTAGAGTGGAGGCCGGAGAGGAAATGCTGGTCAAGGTGATGGCCTGAACGTTTTACCCCAACTGCCTCGCCTTCCGGCCATTAGCTTGGTGCAGGTGGCGTTCCTGAGGCCTGAGCCGAGCGGCCTCTGCAGGCTGGTCCTCTAGCAGTCCTTGGGCTGTGTCCACTTGTCGCTGGCCCTGTGCAACGAGGACACTTTTTTGCTAGTTTTTGGCGTTTCGAATGCAAAAGGTAACAGTTGATGAAGACGTTTTGGCAGCTGGGCAACCGATGCCTCCTCTGCAGAGGCTGCCTAGTTAGTTTCCTACACTTAATACCATCCCCCTGTTACCATAATAATAATAATAATAATAATAATAATAATAATAACTTTCTTTTGCATTGAACTATGATTTAGCAATGTTGGAATTGTCAAAATGTGAAAAATTGTCAATATGTGAAATTGTCAAAATGTAAAAATACAAAATGCAAAAGCGTGTGAAGGGTTACCCACCCGGAATCATCACCCAGGGATAACCAAGTAGACACTTTTGTCTGTGACCTTCAGACACACACAGGCATTTTTCCTTTTACAAAGAAAGTATCATATCAGACCTTGTTTTTTGGTTCTTTCCTACCCTAGGCCTAGATACATCGTATTTCCCCACTGTCAGTGAATACTCAACATCATGGTTGTTACATGTGACTGTTCCATCATATAATTTACCACCAGTTTTCTAGTTGTTGGCTACTATGATTAGCTAAGCTGTGATGATGGTCACCACTGTGCGGCCTCCTCACCACCTTTGCACATGTGTGTCTCTAAAATAGATCCCTTAAGGGGGATATTGCTTGGGTGGGGGGGGAGGCAGGAGAGCAAGGTCCCCACCTTACCCGAGGACTGGCCTTTTTGGGAAAGGCTTAGTAGCTCCTTAGTGTTCTGTGAGATCTTTGATTTCCTCTGGGTTCCAGTCCTGATTTAAGTGTTACCCTCTTACCCACTTCTGTGAGATGGGGATGACAGATAATCCCTTCACCTACAAGTTGGCTAGGAAAATTGAGAAAACGTCTGCGAAAGCATGTTGCAAGCATGCCAGCCCTCTACAACTAACATCGTAGTTACTATTTGTTGTGAGTTTGGGCTCAGAGCCCGTTTCCGCATCCTGTGGACTCCAGGTGCCCTAGGTAAACAACTACATACTTCTGACCCAAGATATCCATGCTTTCCCTGACTTGTCTGTTTTCAGGAAGAACGCCGTGGAGCTGGAACTCGCCAAGTGCAAGATGGACATGATGTCTCTGAATAGCCAGTTGCTGGATGCCATTCAGCAGAAACTGAACCTCTCGCAGCAGCTTGAGGCTTGGCAGGTGAGGGAAGGGAAGACGAGGCTCCAGGAGTTATCTGAACGCAGGCAGAGTGTAAGGAGAGTTTGTTAAGAGAGGGTCCAATGCGCGTGGGTGAGCTGTAACCCCTGTCTTCACCAGGTGAAATTCAGAGCTCATGCACCCCCAGTCCCTGGGGAAGAATGCCTGAGGGTGCTCACTAGAGCTATGAGCCCCAGGTTGTGCTGTTTGGGGGTATGGTGACCTCCAGGCTTGGAACAGGGGCCTCCTTCAGCTAGTCGTCATGGCTTTGTTTAAATTAGCTAGAAAGAAAACAGCTGTTAACGTGGAAGGCCCAGGAAGCCCTATATGACCGACAGAAAACTCACAGGCGGACATAGTTCAGCAGCCCACAGGTTGCTGGCAGCTGCTGCCCTTCCCTTTCTCAAGGGCCAGCTTCCTTTTTCCAAAGAGTGCTGGCCTGGTGCAAGCCTGGAGAAAATGAGTCATTGTGTCCATTTCCAGGAGCACTGCTTTCAGAGTCCAGGCAGCCTGCCCCATCCCAGGCCCAACGTGACTCCCCACTGGGCCAGGGCTGTGCGTGCTTTTCGAGGTTGGGGCCGTACAGTTTCTGGATATGGATGTAACCATTCATGTTGCTCCCCAAGAAGTCTTAACCGGACAGATGAAAAGCCACTTTTGGCTTTGCCAGGCAAGCCCCGCCGCGGAGGGCAGGTTGGTGCTGACCAGTCCTCCAGGGGCCCTGTTGGGCTGGCCGCATGAACATTGACCCTCCGCCCACCCGCACCCCAAGCTGGTCGCTGGCTCCTCAGCCAGCTGGCCGCTCCCTGGCTTACTGCTCCTGTTCTTCTCTCTTCTCTCCTGGTTACAGTTTGCTTCCTCAGGGCTTTTTACTATCTGGCTCCTTTGGTTTCTGATCTAGTGGCCTTTCTCAGTTCCCGTATCAACAGCTTTAGTTGTACAGCCCTCCTGCCTTTGAGGTGAGACCGACCCTTCATCCCACTCACCCTCCCCAATGCCATCGAAGTCCTGCCCCTGCCGTCTCCCTCATGGCCCACCGTGTTCTGTGTCGGAGTCCGGTGCCATCTCTGTGCAGCGTGCCATGCCATCGAGCCCCTGCCTCCCTCCTCCCACCGCCATCACATCCAGTGAACACAGCAGCACGTGACCCAGTATTAACAGGCTGGCCCACTTACGGCCGGCTGACCCCTGGTTTCTTGGTGTACCCCCTCCTCGTGAACGGGTTGTCTCACCCACAGAAGTAACGGCAGGCTTGGAATTACGAGCAGCTCATGTGTGTGTGTGTGTATGATGTTCTAAAGTGATGTATTCCATGGGATTGCCTTGACAGATTTTCAAGTATCAAAAATGCAGTTCACAATGTGCCAGAATAAACACTGGCACTTGGAAAGGGTTTCTTTCTGAAGGGCGCGTTAGCAGTCCTGATGTTGTGTTTAACGGCGTAGATTTTATTGAGCACGTGCTTAAGTTCAGGACACTGTGCCGAGGATTCGACACTGGAATGCTCAAAGTAGAGACCGTGTCTCTTATTTCTGTAAGGAGGGGGCGGGGTACAGGAAGGAAGTCGAGTGTGAAGAGGGATGGGGGGAGGAAAGGAAGGCAGGAAAGCAAGACATGAGCAAGGGAGGAGCAAGAGGTCCACAGCCAATGCCATCTAGTGACATGGCCAAGAAAGTCCCTTCATTTCCTGAAACCTGCAAAGGTCTTTACATTTGAGTGACACCCACTGGTGAGAGCTTGGGTGAGAGCGTAGGAGGTGATGGACAAGCTGTTCAGGGAGGGAGGCCTGGCCAGCCCCACTTCCTGCCCTTGCCAAGTGAGGGGCCGCTCAGAGGGCACAGGCCATCTGCCCTGACATCAGGCCTCCCCATCCTGTGCTCAGACTCAAGCAGCTAACTCACTCCAGGGTTTAGCCCAAGGCTTGGGGTCTTTTCACCAGGACATTCATGAGCCCATGGGGTTCAAAGGGGAAGGAATCAAGCAGCTGCTTGTTGTTTCCCGCTGGTGTAAACTAGACAGGACTGCTTATGTCCAAACCAGTAGCTTTCATACTTTGTCAGTGGCAGAACACCTTTGTCGAATGGAGTCTTGCACAGAATTGGAATCTAGCAGCTAGAATAGAGTGGAGCCGCTCTATCCAGAGCCCCTCTATGGAGTAAAAGCTAATGTCCTGCAAGGTAGACTTGGGGTGAGGGGGGCATTTTCTAGGCAACTTTAACAAAGTGGAAGGGGAAAGGTGCTGCCTCAGTGAGAAAGCCAAGGACAAGCGCAAAGATAGTGATGCCCAGGCCTTTGCCACAGAGGGGAGCCTCGCCAGTAGGGGGCTGATGGGTGGTTGGGCTGGGCAGGGCCAGTACCCAGGGAGTCTGTCCTTGCCACGTATGGCTGCCAGTGATGCGTGGGCATTGGCAGCTCAGGCTGGTAATACTTTGAAAGGAAGAAAGGACAGAAGCCCCCCTGAGGCCAGGCCCTTGGGCTAGAAAGCTGGCAAACAGGTCACTGGTGCGTTTGGGGGCTGGACCAAACTAGAGGCACCCACTCAGCCTTAAGGGACACAGGAGGCAGGGCAGAGAGGCAGGTGAGGCTGAGCGCTGTGTGGGGCCGGTGGCCTGGGTGGAGAGACAGGGAGGCATCAGCTCTAGCTGCAGCCGTTCTCTGGCCCTATAGGAACTGACAGTCTAGGGGGTCGGACCTGACAGTCTAGGGGGTCGGGCGAGGGATAACACTAGCGAGGAGAGGCCAGCCCAAGCCCTGAGGAGACTGGAGGTGTCACGTGGCTCCTGTGTTTCCCGGCATCGCACTTATACTCGCTGCTGTCTTGGTCGGGGCAGCCCCGGCTGCAACTGCTCACTCATCTCATTTCTCATCCTCATCTCCCATCCTTCCTGACACTTGTTACCTCCCAGCCACCCCCAGTGCCAGGTCACTGCCCTGCTCAGCCCCCTCCTTTCTGCCCTCTGCAGGATGACATGCACAGGGTCATTGACCGGCAGCTGATGGACACACACCTGAAGGAACAGAGCCGGCCTGCTGCTGCCCTCTCCAGGGCCCACGGCGCAGGGCGCAGGGACGAGCCCGGCACCGCTGAAGGCAAACGGCTCTTCTCATTCTTCAGGAAAATTTAAGCTGGGAACAGTCAGGCCAGCGAGGATGGGTGGACTGGAGGCGACTGAAAGGGGGTGCAGGCGAGGGCCCAGGGTACTACTGTGTTTGCATGCAAGGGCCCCCGCCCTGGGCCAGGCTCAATGGCTACACTGCCTGCCTGCACTGGGGCCAAGTCGTCCTGAAGGGCCTGCTTGTCCTCTGAAGGCTGTCCTAGACAGAGGGGCAGGCAGGAGCCCTGTCCGCACTGCCCAGCCAAGCCCAACCTGGGCTTCCCCAGGATCCGCTGTTGCTGAGCAGAGCTCATGCTGCCTCCAGCGGCCCGGGGCCCATGCCTCGGAGGGTCCACGCCAACCCCAGGCGCTGCTGCCCTCCTGTTATGGAAGATGGGGAGCGGGAAACGGAGGCCCTTTCTGCATGCCTCAGGGGGCTGTTGCTGCCCCAGCTGGCCTGAGCCTCGAGGCCTAGTCTTGCAGGGCATCAAGCCCAGGCCTGAGTCTCCATCTCTCCCCCAGCCCCTGGCCCGGGAGTAAGGGAAGGCGGCCCCTCACCACGTGTACGCACCTCTGCCAAGAGCACCTCTGTGGGCAGGAGTCCCAGCCTGCGGGGCCTGATGGCTGGGGCTGTTCTCTTGTGCTCAGCCACAGTGGGCTCTACCACAGCTTGGCCAAGGCCACCTCGAGCCCAGAAGAAAGAAGGGCCTGCCCCCTGGCTGCCACTGCTCTTCCCCGGCCTCCAACAGTGCAGGCCTTGCCTGTCTGCAGGCTTTAGTCAGCCAGCCTTTTCCCCTTCATGGGGCCAGGGCTGCGAGGGGTCTTGTCCTCCTCCCACGGCCCCCCGCTCCCTTCACATACACAAGTTCTTGGTTCAGCCAAGCAAGTCTAGGCCACAGAATGGCCCCAGAGAGGTCTGTGGTCAGCCACCTCCACGTAAAGGGCAGCACTGTCACCACGGGGTGGATGCCTGCAGATACTGCCCATGAGGCCTGCAGAAGAATGAATCCTGCAACCTGCTGCTTCTGCTCCTTCCTCAGCAGCCACTCCACCTTCTCTGCTGAGGCCCTAACAGGCGCCATGGGCTGAGCCAGCCCGCAGGCTGCTTCACAAAGGATAACCTTCCTCCCACACCTGGGAAAAGCACAGCAGGGATGAGCAGAAAGAATGTACCTGTAGATATGTACATACCACAGTGCTGTAATTTTGTATGTAGCAATCGTGTAAATACATGTATGGATTTTATAATATACATATTATATATAAATCTATAAAAGCATATTTTTAGAAACACAGCGCACCACCGCTTCTTTTGAAAATAGTCTTAAGAATAAATGAATTTCTACAGAGTTTCCCGCCTCAGTCATTGGGTACTGGAGGGGTGGTTTGGTCAGAACACAGCTTATCTTTCAGAAACCGCCACTGGCTGGCATGAAGAGGCATCACTAGTGAGTCCCCCGCACACTTGGGAGGACACCTCATATACTAGGACCTAGCCAGAGGACTCAGCCAGGAAGGGGCACCCCCACTAGAGGGTGAAGGCATCCTGTCACTGACAGGTGTTTGGGGAGCAGTGACCAAAGGCGCCACCTCCGTGCCCATCACAGCCTGGGCTCCCCGCCAGTGCTGCAGCTACAGGCAGGCCCTGCTGGCACTGTGTCCCAAGCCCCAAGCCGGCCCTACGGCTGGGCAGAAACTTCAAGCCAGGAAGAAATCACTGCGAGCAAAGCTTCCGCTGCATCCTTCCGGGCACGCAGAGAGTAAACACGGCGCTTCCCCTGGCATCTTAACACGTGAGCTCCCAGCCGATGCGTCAGACCAGAGAAGCTCGACCTGGACCAACCCTTGGTGAACGTGAACTTGGCTCCTGAAAGTGTCCCTGAGCCTTGAAAGGCACCTGTGCAGGACTCACACCAGAACAAACGAGCTGGACACAATGGGTGGAAGAAGGCAGGCTCACCCAGAGCACAGCTGGAAGAGAGGAAACAGACCCTGGAAGAAAATTTGGCAGCTTGAACCTTTATTTTTAGTACTTTTTTTAAAAAGCATAATTAGAAACTTTCAATACAGAAATAATCCTAGCAAACCATTTAAATGTTTTGTTGTTTGACAGAAATTTCACATCAAGTCCACCAGGACACATCGGTCCAGCCCTATGACGCCCCCGCCCCCACCCCCCATTCATGCATACTTAACACTCAGCGGGACAGGCACACTGTCATCACCAAAATTACCCCACCACCTGGGTCTGGACATCCAGGTGCCAGAACCATGATGGTTTCTAGCCCGGGCTAGAAGTTTCCAGGACCCCCTCCTCTTATTGCTTGAATTTGCAAGCACTGCCACACTGGTGTCACCTTAATGCTTAAAGTGGAGTGTGCTGCCCACTCCAGGAGCCCAGAGCTCTGTGCGTCTGCACAGGATCCATGGTCAGCCAGGACAGTCTAAGGACAGAGACCCTGCTTTTGCTCCTGGCCCTGCAACCAGACAAGGCTGCCTGCCGGTCGGCCCTGCAGCCACCCTCCACAGCACCGCCTCCTCAGGCCCACAGAACTCCCCCGCCTCATCCCACGTTCCAACGTGAAGGCCTGTCACATGGAACCACGGTGTTTTGGCAGTTTGGGGAAGTGGAGAAACAGGTCAGAAGAAACCCCCTGTTTTGATTGATTAAAAACCCATCAACAGTGTTAATGTGGAAAATCTGCAGTGTGATCTGTGATGTGATTGTCCAATCAGGGCTTCGCCTGGTAATCGCCTAGGAAAGGAAATCTAATAAAACGCATCATGGTGTTGAAATAAATTATTCCCAGGTTACGTGATCCTTTTAGGGGAAAGATGAATGAAGTGTCCTAAGGGGGAGGGAAGGGGACAGTAATCAAGTGCAGATAACCCTGGTTTTTCCTCCAAGGGACCAGGGTGGGTCAAAGCTGGCTGGCTCCCAGCCCCAGCTGCCATTCCTTCCCACCTAAGAAATCCTCGTGCTATCTCTGTACTAAAACAGTTGTCAGTGATCCCAGGCTGCCTGCCTTCCAGCTCAGAGGCTCTATCGCCATAGTCCAGCAGCCCCTGGCACCCACTCCCCACAGTCAAAGGCGCCCGGTGCTGCATCAAAGACCCAGGAACTCAGTGGGAGGCCTCGGCCAACGCAGATAAGGTTGGGAGGCCCCTTCTCCTTTCCCAAGAAACGTCCAGGAAGACAGAGCTGATCTGCCAAGAGCCCAGCCCCACAATGACAGGAAGCCATTCACTTTTTCTAAAAACACTGGCCCCAAAGTGCGGAGGCCACAGCTTTTGCTGCTGTGCCAACCAAACCTCAGGGAGAGAAAAAAAGTGTGAGGAACTTAATTCATTTGATTTGGCTTCATTTTATCTGTTAAAATAATGCTCCTAAGCCCCATCCGTGCATGAACACACCCTGCCTTACTGTTGGAACTGAAACAGGTTGGTATAAATAGAAGCTACAGCCCTCTAGGTTTGTAGCTCAGAGGCATCTAGAAGGCAGGACAAGAATCTGTTGGCCAAAGGGCAGGAGTGGCTCCTGCAGAACCAAAGGGCTGGGCCGGCCGAGGGCAGGCCTCTAATGGGAACCCCAGGCCTACCTCAAGGCCAGGCTTCCCCAGCTGCCAGAACGGTCAGAGGCAGGGAATGGGGAAGGAAGAGAGCTGGGCTGGGAACAGAGGTGGCATAGGCCCTAGAGATGGGTGAGACCCAAAGACAAGTCGACGACGGCTTGCAGCAGACAACAGGTAACATGGAGCCCGCTCCACCAGCCCAGGTTGGCAAAAGACGTGGCTAGAACGTGATCTCGTCTCCTCAGGAAGCTGCTGGCGGTAAGATGGGATGGGGCGGGAGGGTCTGTTGCAGCAGGCTGGCATTAGGGAGGCAAAGCCAGAGCAGGTCAAGGGTGACATGTTGGTTAAAGCAATATACATTATGTACAAACTCTTGGTTAATCAGTCCGCTCGGCTGGCAGCGTCCTTGCTGGGCCCAGGCGCCTTGGCCAAGGGGCAGGGGCACCAGAAGGGAAGGGCAAGTTGTCCAACACCTTCTTAGTACTCGAGGGGGAGGGAAGGAAGTGCCGATGGCGCCTCCAGATACAAAAACGTGGAGAGAATTCTTTAAATAACGGCACGAAACTGAGACTGTCCCCCGAGGAGCCGGGCGGGCCTCGGGCTGGGGGAGTGGCCGCAGTGCAGTCTCTGCAGGGGGCTGAGCGAGGCATTAGCAGCAGCGTTTCTTTCTTTTACTGTTCCTCGTGAGCTTCACCACATCGTTCTGTTGCTGCTGCTGCTGTTTTGCTAAGTTGTCTTTCTTTGCTCGGAGGACCAGCTCTGTGATGCAGTTGAACATCTGTGAGGGTGAAGGAGGCAGGGCAGGCCTCAGACCCAGTGGGGAGGCCTGTCACGGCTGTGCTACTACCTCTGCTGGCCAGCATGGCCACCTCCCCGCCTCCAAGGGCCCAGCTTTATATTTCTGCTCATACATTTTTTGTTATGTATATCATCAAACCCTTTCTAGAAGGAAGTGATAAAGTATAAAGGTCAAAGAGGAACATCAAAGACCAATGAGCTATGTCCTGAAGGAAGTCAGTCTCTCAGCACCTTCTAGTCTTTCTTTTAAAGAGACAAAGGAACCCCTGTCTTTCAGCTGGAATCTTAGGACAAAACAGGTAGAGGTGCCTCTGCTCTGGTGACAGGCTAAAGGGACCCAGAGCCTGACCACTCCATGCCACCTCCCTGCACATACTGCCTAGAACCTTCCCCAAGACGTCATGATGCCAGGATCCAGTGGAATGCCACCTACCAACTCACAGTCCTGTCCTGCGCTCTGCCGGAGAAGTGACACAATTTGCTTCACTTATTATTCATAACCCAGGAGGCAGGTCCCCCACCCCAATCTACAGAAGGAACATATGGAGCCTAAATAGCTGGAGTCGCCTCCCAAGGTCACACGGACCCCACCACAGGCCAGGTGAAAAGGCCCACACTGATCCTAGCCTGACTCAGAGGCGCCCGGTGTCCAGGATGCAGTGGGGATCCCGGCCTCCCCAGGCCTCTGGGCTCCACGCTCCGTGGGGAAGGACTCTCCCAAAGCTGTGAGAGCAGCCAGCCTGGGCTTGTGGCAAAGGTCCACTCTTCTCCCACAGACTCCCACTGCTCTCCAGAGGGCCCGGCAGAATGAAGGGACACTGCCCCGGCGGAGGCTCGGCCGGTCTGCGTGGGGCGTGCACTCCACAGCAGGTGCCCGCTCGAGCTCTGGAAGCCATAGGAAAGCAACCTGGAGGCCAGGGCCGTAGGGAAAGCCAGACAGCATAAAGTGACAGCAGCGGAGCGGGCAGTGGGGCAGAGGACTGAGTGGAAACCGCATGGCTGTGGTGTGGACAGGCCTCAGTCTGACTCAGCCTATTACAAGCTGGGTGATATTTCTCAAGCTGGAACCTCAGTTTCCCATCTGAAACAGAATCATTTACCGCAGAGAACTGCTGAGAGAGGCACTAACAGCTTCAAAGGGCCCAGCACAGTGCCTGGCACACAGCAGCCACTCGACAAATGGCAGTTACTATAACATTTTCTGTCGGCCACCTGGGTGCCCTGGGCAGGCTAGCAATGCAGAGAGGAGCAGAGCTGGAGGAGCAGAGCCGGGCCCCACTCCCTCCCTGTCCTTGCTCCAGCCCAGGCCTCACCTCTTCCACGTTGACATTCTCCTTGGCACTGGTCTCAAACAACTGGATGCCCATCTGTGCAGCAAATTTGTAGGCATCTTCTGTCTCCACCACCTTCCGCTCGGGGTCATCATTCTTATTCCCCACTTCAAGGCAAAGCAGAGTCAGCCCGGTGCTGCAGGAGCACCCCAGCACCCGCCAACCCACTGTCGCCACCCCACTGGGTCCAGTCTCACCTAATATTCGGCACACATCATCACAGTTCTGGTTGATTTCATGAAGCCACCGCTTGACGTTGACAAAGGATTCGGCACTGGTCACGTCATAAACCACGATGACCCCATGGGTCCCCCGGTAATACCTGTAGGGCCGGGGTCTACATCAGAGCTTCAGCCAACAGAGGAGTAAGCCCCTCCCTGGGACCTGCCTGCCCACATCCAGACAGCGGCCGGGGACCCGGTGAGCGGCAAACGCTCTCCAGCAAGACACCCAGAGTCTTCTCTCCACTTGGCCTCGCCTGAACTTTCTGGAACCGCACCCTGGCCAGCAGGAAGGGATGCTCATTAGTACTGCTTCTCAATGCTTGTCACCAAGACACCAGTGAGTAGCGAGTGCTCAGCCCTAAGGAGGCCAACCAGGTTGTTCAGAGTCTGCCACGAGCTTGAAACGTCTTTGAAGTTCTTGTTTTATTTTTAAAATTCAGGCAAGTTTTGCATTTGACATATTATCACTCTCCTTGTTTTAACATTCAAAAATTTTTTTCTCTCCTCAAATCTCAGTAAAATGCCATTCCAAGATGTACCATCTGTGAAGCCCTATCAAGGTCTGCACCGCCCCCGGCCCCGGGTGCAGGTGGGCACCTCTCATCCTGCCACCCTGGGCTCATCCATGCCAGTGGCAGGGAGAGCATGGAAAAAGTGTGGACATGCAGGTACGGTTGAGAAGAAGGCGTCCCACATATGCCAGCACCCAAATGTGCAGAACCCGTGGCGTGAAGTCAGCTAAAAGGCCTGGAAGGCTGGAGAGTATAAACATTCCTCTCCAGATACTGCGTCCCTATTCATTCACATGGTTCAAGACGACATCAACCCCAGGAAGAAGACAGGGCCTCACACTTCCCTGGAGAGCCTTCCCTGACCCAACAGCCAGGTGACACCCCCGCCTGACACTATGGAACAAGCCAACGCTGCAGAGATGATCACTCACCAGGGCCTTCTCAGTACGAGGCAGGAACCACTGCCCACAAGAGGTGGTGGTCATTAGCTGACAGGCTGCTTCCACCCAACATGCTGGCTGCCCCCCTGGCCCAGCCCCAAGCACCTCCAAGCTCCTGAGGTTTTAGCAGGACCTGAGTGAGCGCTTGGCCCCAGAGCCTGCAGGAGAGCTGCGGTTCTGAAGTGCCAGACTTGGCAAGGATGGAGCCAACATGGCTGGTGGGTGCTGCTGTGTCCCCATCTGCCTGCCCATCGGCCCTCTGGCCAAGTATTTGCATTCTAGGCCCAACTACAGGACAAAGGCCAACCCTAGCTCCATCTCTGAAAAGACTGTGGGACCCTGGGAAGGTCACTGCATGCGCCTCATTGTGCCTCAGTTTCCTCAACTCTAAAACGGAGATACCAGTACTTTTGGACGGTTGTGCGGAATAACAAAGATGACATACATTTTCACAAGGGCTGGCGAACAGTAAACACTCAGAATGGTGGCTCTTTATTATCATTAATATTCCTTCAGTGACAATCTGGGGCCCCTGACACAGGTGGAAAAAAACCAAGGGACAACGTGGCAAGACAACAGTGAAGGCCGCTTCCCTGAGCTGGCTATCAAGGCTGTGAGCAAGAGGAGGCCCTGCCGCGCTCAGGTATCAAACCTGACCAGTCTCCCCCACGCCCTGGCTCCACCCTTCAGATGCTGTACACTGAGACCTCACAGGCTTCATTCTGCCCACAGCTTTGCCCTCCCGAGGATGCGGCGCCCCCTGCCTTGGGGAGCCCTAACAATCAAGCAATCTAGGCACTGGGCCCTCAGAACCAGCTCTCGGTCTGGCCCCAGCCCCGTCCTCTGGCAGCTGCTGCTGAGAGCACCAGGTTATCACCAGTTCAGCTTGGTGGATGCCCACCTGAGCAGGCACAAGAGTGCAGGCCAGGAACCAGGGGAGAGACGATTGTCCCCTGCCAGCAAATAAGTGTGAGTAGTAAAATGTGTTTCCAAACTCTCCTTTGCTAAAGTCTATTGAAGATGCCAAGATGCCTACAGCCATGGCCCCAGCACAAAGCCCCCACTGCTCCCTGAGAACCTCTGCCTTTTCTGGGGCCCAAACAAGGGGCCTTTATCGGGGTTGAGGGGAGACACACAAGGAGAGAACCAGTCCAGGAACGAGGTCGGGGACTCAGAGCTCTCACGAGAGGGAACGAGTGCCTCTGGGCTTCTTCCTATTACCACCATCATCGGCGACCCCTTCCACTCCCCACGACTTAGCTCTGTGCCAGGCGCATTATATTCACTACATAATTAATCTTTGCAACAACCTGTGACACGCAGAAGGGTCGCTATTTTATCCGTGAGGATGTGAGGCTGAGTAACCTGATACAGTCACACAGCCAAAGTCACGGCACCTGGGTCTGACTCCTAGTGTCTAGGGCAAGGCATCGAAGGGGCTCCCCTTCCTTGTCACCTCTCCCTCTCACCATCCAACACCTCACTACTTACTCCTCCCCAAAACCTCGCCCCCAGCCACACCTCTCATGGTCAGCAAACCCCAGCTCCCAAGAGACAAGAAAACCATGAGAGTGACGATAGGGCTCTTTCTCATCAGGCTAATAGGATGTAATTTTAGTTTCTCTTTTAATTTCCTAAATCAGAAAAGGCCACACTATTGTACCCTGACTGCCCCAATCTCTGAAAAGAACAAACTCTGCTGGTCTCTTCCAAGACCCCTTCCTTCTTCACCAGCTACCATCACCGGGTGTTGAGTCTCTCTGTGACTCCTCAGCGTGGCCTGTAGTGCCTCCTGCCTCAGGAGGGGGACATGTGGGGACCCCAAGATGGAGCTACCTTCAGCCTTCCCAGATGGGATGGCCAGCAGGGGCTGAGCTGGTGCCCACAGGCCACCAGTGTGTAGCGTCACCCACCCCCCCTTCTCAAGCACCCTGAAACAAACATGCATTGCCCTCAGGCAGCTGAGTAACTCCAGTCTCCCCAACAGAATGAAGGAGGCTGTTCACCCACTTTTGGACCCGCCCTGAAAGGAGCTGACCTCATGGCAGCCAGGGCAGGGCTGTGGCTCCTCTGCTAAAAGCAGCATTTCTCATGGCCAGATCCCATATTCTCGGCTTCCTGAATTCCCCAGCTGATTTTAACCCACAGGAGGCACTAGAGTACATAATACCATCTGCCTGAGCCCGCGGCCCTTGCAGGTGGGAGGCCAGCAGAGAGCAGGGACTGGTTAAAGGTAAGAGCTCTGGCATCAGATGGACCTCGATTCAACTGCTAACTGACCAACCAAGCTAGGTCACTTCACACTCTCGGCCTCATGTTCTCATCCATAAAATGGAGATAATCACAGGACCCTTTTTATCGGGATTAAATGAAATGAAGCAAGTAATGTCCCTAGCAATAGTCCCATCTCGGAGTAAGTACATCTGAGGTTGGTGCCTTGGTCTAACCAAGAGGTCTTGGTTTTGTTTGGGCTGGACACGGGCCACCCAAAGACGTCCATACCCCAAGGATCCTGACCCCAGCTGCCCTCCTTAGGGTCTCACTGGCAGTTGCTGAGACACCAAGGGGCTCAGGCAGCTCAACAGCAAGTAGCTGGAGAAAGCTGCACGGGGCAGCGCCCATAACTGGGGACTCTTGGGGGTCTCAGGGAGTCATGGACCACAGCACACGTGCTCACCACAGGGCTAGCCCAGTGACAGAAACCCACAGAAGCTGCCCAAGATCCAGCCCCTCGGAATCCCTTGACCAGGGCCGCCTGCCCACCTGCCCACCCCCCTCACTGCCTGGCCAGCTCCCCCTGGTGTCCCCCATACTACCAGCCACCACTGTAGGGGCTCTTCGCACTTCCCATCCCTCAGAAGACCCTACAGCCAGTCTGGGGTCCACCCCACCTCCGTGTGGAAGGGAGGGAAGGGATCTCCGGCTGACGACCCTTCTCACGCACCTGCCCAGGAGCCCCCCTCATACAGGGACTGCAGGGGAGGCAAAGCGGAGGCCTACTGAAGAGGCAACTACCACAGGCCAGACACTGGCTCCTAACTCTGCACACAACACCATATGCGGCTCAGGCTCTGCCACTCCCTGGGAGCAGGACACCTCTCAGAAGCTCCCTCATCTGTAAAACGGGGACAATAACAGTACCCACTGCAGAGGGCTCAATGAGATCATCTGCATGAAGCCCAAGCACAGGGCACCCAGCACACAGGATCAGCATTAAAGCAAAGTCTAAAGATAAACCCTCTGAGAAACTGAAACACTGAGAGTTTAGGCAGCTTGCCCAAGGTCACACAGGAGAACAGCAATGTAAATTCCAAACCGTTTGCCTTCGAAGCCTTGCTCTTTGCTGGAACCCTCCATGGGACTCCTGCTGTCTGGAGCTCTAGCTGCTTTCTCCTGTTTGCAGCTAAGAGCCACAGTAGGGCTGCGGGAGCACAGGAGGGCAGCCCACTGAGTGAGCTGGGTTCCCAGCAACCGACTTTAGGGAGTCCAAGCAGGGGCCTCTCGATGGCTGCCTACGTACCAGGGCCCCTTCCAGGCCTCCCAACAGAGAGAAGCCAGCTCCAAGAAGTCAGGGCGGGTAATGGGAGGCTGCACAGCTGACCCCAGCTGTCACAACTGACACCCAACAACAGTAACTGTTACTAAGCGTCTGACCACCAGGCAAAGCCAGTATCACAGTTACCCCATTTTACAGACGAAAGCACCAAAGGCCACAGGGTAAGCTGAAGGACACGTACTGTTCTGCCAGGCCCCAGAGCCAGGGTGCTCAGCCACTGCTCACACAGGGCTAGCAGTCACACCTAGTCCCCAGGAAGAAGAGGCTCATCCTAACAGAACCTACAGTGGCCAGCAAGGAACTCACTTCCCAAAAGCCTCAGGGGCCCTCTCCAGTGACATTTCTACCACAGCCTGGGCCTAGTCACTCAAGTGTGTCTACATGTCAGTGGCGAGAGGTTAGACCGGGGGCGGGCCAGCCCGACTCACGTGGAGGTGATGGTGCGGAAGCGCTCCTGCCCAGCCGTGTCCCAGATCTGCAGCTTCACTTTCTCTCCATTGATCTCCACAGTCCGGATCTTGAAATCCACTCCGATCGTGGTGATGTAACTGCCTGCACACACACGCACATTAGCAAGGCCCACAGATGCCCCAGTCAGACCTCATCCTCAACTGCACAGCCGACCCCAGGCTCCACTCGCTGTACGGGCCCAGCATGTCAGAGGCCCCAGGAACAGAGCCCTGAATGAGGAAGGTACAGTCCCTGCTGTGACGGAGAGCAATGGAGCCCACAGTCGAGGTGAGGGCCAGACAGGATATGATGAAACAAAGTGACGAAGAAGACAATTTCAAGTGTGACGAGTACCACAAAATAAATAAAACAGGAAATGTGACTTGGGGGAAGGATAGGCTCCTTGATTTAGAGCGGCTGGGCCACAGACGTGTCAGCTGTGGCCTAAAAATGGTGGGAGACCTATCGCGCACTTCAGGTTTTTCTTTTCTATTCTATTCCAAACATTTAAAATGACCCACAAAATTAACTTCTTAACATACAACAAGTGCGATTTGCTCCAGGCAGAAAAGATAGTAGCAAAAAATAGCAAATGGAGGGGTCATGTGAGGTCAAGCACACACTCAGGCAGGTAAGAGGTGCCAAGACCTGATCTCAGGGCCTCTGTGCCATTTCAAAAGCTTGGACTTTCTCTTGTGTGTGACAGGGAGGCATTGAAAGGTTTTAATCAGAGCATGAGCTGCATTGTAAATAGCTCTCCAAGGGCATCTGTGCGAAAGATGGAGTTGAAGAGAATTTTTGGCCAGTGTAACAGTCCTGTCCAAGCTTACAAAGGCCCGAATGCTAAGAAGACAAGTTCTCACTCCATTTGGAGCTTACAGTATAACAGTGCTGCAGACAGGACACACATGACTGAGTCTACAAAGGGTCGAGAGTATAGAGGAAAGACCAAAGTTCACGGTGGGGTGGAGATCAGGGAAGGCTTTGGGGAGGAAGTCACATTCGGGCCTAGCTTGAAAGAATAGGTAAGATTTCAAAGAGTAAGATTAGCTGGGGGAAAGAGAGCCCACCCAGAGGAAAAGAGCAGAGGCAAAGCACAGAGAGAAAACATTCAGCAAACAAGCCGACCGCTGGCACTCTGCGAGCCCTGGATGACAGCAAGGAGTGTGGCCCGGCACTTACTGCGGTGGGCACTCAACAAACAGCTGGTGGCTGAATGGGTGAGTGAGCAAGAGAGCTCGAGAAACAAAAGAATGAACAGTCTGAGAAAGGAAGTTGGAAAGGTGAGCTGAAAATAGATTATGAAGACCAGTGGTTTTCAACCAGGGATGACTGTGGCCCCACAGAGGACACTGGGCAGTGCCCAGAGGCATTTTTGGTTGTCACAACCAGGCAGGGGAGCATTGCTACTGGTGTCTAGTGAGTGGAACCCAGGGATTTTGCTCCAAGTCCTTCACAGAATGGCCCCCACAATACATAATCACAGGATCCAGTGTCAACCGTGCTGAAGTGGAGAAACCTTGCTATAAACTCTGCTCGCCTAAGAGAGGGCAGCTGAGGTTTTTAAACAGAAAGCCCCCGCCAGAAGTGTGTATCAGCAAGATGAATTCAAAAGTCTGGTGGGGGATGGGTAGGAGCTGCTGTAATGCTTCAGGCTAGAACCAACTAAGCTGCTGGTAGTGGAAATGGATAGAGAGAGACTACAAAAGAGAGCCCTCCAGGAGTTGAAAGCTGATAGGATGGGAAGTCAGAGGGACATTTTTTTCAGCACAATGAGAAGCTGCCCATTAGTTACTACTCCTGAACAGAAGGTACTAGCAACAACAAACCGCTCATATGTACTGAGAGGTTACCGAGTCCCAGGCACTATGACTTGCAATATTGCAAATGACCCTCACAATAACTCTTTGTGGGAAGGACGATGATTAGTGCCACTTTACAGATGAGTTGAGACTTAGTCATATTCATGGTCACACAGAGAAGACAACTCTTTCCACATCACACCAACAGTGCAGGGCTACTGTCGGGAGAAACCCACTTCTCTACCGAGAGGCGTTAGCCATGGAACCACTTCCTAATTGTAGCTCACCCCTCAATCACATCACAGGGAATTCACCATAAGAAGTCACATATCATCCTTGATCAGAGAGGCCAAGCCAGCGTGAAGCCTCTGCAATGAACCTCATATACTCGACAAAAACATGTCCCACTTCACCAGGGACCAGGGAAATACAAACTTGAAGGAGACTCCACTTTCTGCCAATTGGCTTAGCAAAAACGAAGACTACCAAGACTCAGCTCTGATCAGCGTTGACCAGGACACTTTAAACCCCTTGGCGGGGGAGTATCACTTCACTCAGTACAGCTTCTTTGAGAGCTGAGTTGATAGTATCTGTGAAAAATTTAAACGCACATACCCCCGACCTAGTCATTCCATTCCACTTCTATATAGGAATGAACATACGATGTATCCCAAGAAATGCAGCATCACTGAGACTAGCTGCAACCAGGAAGCATGCAGCTATCAAGAGCACTGTTAATGAACGCGGTGCATCCATGCATGGCCCTGGAAGCTTCACAGGCATTCCAAAGAGCCAGAGGGCTACGTACAGCCGTGGAAGGGTGATCCTTGACAGGCTGAGGGATAGGCAAGTTGCTGACCCGCTGCACGTAGAGTTGAGAAGGAAAGTTGGAAAGGTACACACCATGCTAAACAGTGACTGCCAGAGCACCGGCAGGGGCGGGTGAAGGGACAGCTTTCATTTTCCACTCTATTGAGTCTTCCTATTTGAAATTTTACCTGGGCATGTACTAACTTGTAAAATTTTTTTAACTTTTCCTTTTCTAAATGTTGGGGCACAAAAAGACCCTGCATGGCAAAGGATGGGCCTGTAAAGGATTTTCTTGAACAAGACAGATTAAGACCGACCACAGAGATTTCTAACCTGTGCCTCCCTCCGCTTCTCCTTCCCTCATACGGCAACTGGAATGACAATGTTTCTGACATTAGGCAGAGGCAGGTATGTTCTGGCGCCAGGGAAAGGGATTTCAAAACCAAAACACCACAGCAGCACCCCGGGGGTACACTCACCTGAGAAAGTGTTGTCTGCAAAACGTAAGAGTAAACTGCTCTTGCCCACACCTGCAGGAGAGAAAGCAGGAGATGAGAGGAGGCACAGGACCCCTCCCTCCAACCCAATCCTTCCTTCTCCGGGGAGATGATACCCAGGACCTAACTCAAGAAGCTCAGCAGGACCCATCCCCCTCCTTGATGCTGCTTTTGACCTCCCCAACCAGTCACACATCAAGAGCATCTCTCCCACTCAGTCTGTGACCTTTTCCTCGTCCTAGTGTAAGACAAGCCACCCCCAAACGCCCCAGGGAGAGATGAGAAAGGAACTCATGCCCAGGCCCTGTTTTGAGGTCTAGTCCCAGCAACCCAGGGGAAGGTACCAGATGACAGAAATAAAGCAGGGGAAGGTCAAACAATAGTGGCCCCAAAGTGTCTCTAAAATATGATCCCTAGAAAACTGCACATCATGTGCAGAGCTTCAGTTTGTGTGCAGTGTGAGACGAGGAATTGCAGAGCTGGAGAGAATCCTTGAGATCTTTGGGGCTATTTTATAGATGAGGAAACTGAAGCCCAGACAACTTGAACCATCACCCATCTTCCCCCGGCTGATGTCACTGCCGGCTGGATCGGTGGGGAGCGGGTGTCTGCCTTACACTTATCAGCCCAACAACTCAGTTCCCGTGTGCTCAGAGCATTTCACTTGCCACAGCATCTCCTGGCACATTTGTTGACCCTCATAAGCTTGCATTCCCTTTAATACAGTAGCTTTAGCCTGCCAGGTGCATCTGACCTGTGTCTTCCTATTCCATCCTCACCCCTGCCACCCTAAGGCCAGCTGGGTCAATCATCCACAGAAGGCAAGTATTAGCATGCATAGAACACTGAGGGTGATGGGCACTTTGATGCTCCTATAATTCCAACTGCATCTCTTAAGATGAAGCAACGGAGGGTCCGAGAAGCTAAGCAGCTGGCCCAGGGGCCTCTGCAGGAAGCATGGAGCTGAGACCTGAATCCTGGGTTGTCTAGTCCGGAGCTCTAAAGCTCCTGCCAATACACACTGCATGGGCAGTCTTCTTGCATCTGTTTCAGGAAGTGGAATAAAAACACTCCAAAGGGGCTCCTGCATCTCGCTTCTGGTCAATTTTTAGCAACCATGCTATCAAAACTAGACATGAGGACATCTTAACCTACAGTGTCAGAAACCCCTGAAGCTAAGTGCAGATTTCACATAGACGTGGATTTTTGTGGGGAGGAGCCTACGGCTCTCAGCAGCTCCTCAGAGAGGCCACTGTCTCCACCCCCACCTTCAGCTGTGCTTAACACTAAGTAACCCAGACATCCTATCTGATGATCCAGTCTGGAGGCTTCTGCAGGTGAGTGTGATGTCCAGGGAGGCCCCGGAGAACTTGTTTCATGGAGTAAACCTGGGTCTGACCTTCCTACAGACAAGTTAGGGGCGCTGCGCCCACAGTACCTGCTGCTCAGCCCTGTGCCTGCAGCCCTCTTGCTCAGAGCCACTTCCTCATTGCTGCTTTTCTGTGAGGTTTCCTGCTGAGCTCAAGGAGAGCCCAAGTCTTGGGCTGGGTCCCTCACGGCGCTCTGCCCAACGCCAACACCCCATCAGCCCTGCCGGCTCCTCTGCTTCCTCCTGGAGCCTTCTGGGTCCGCTTACTCAGCTAAAATCTGTGTCTGGGCCACTAGGCTGTGAGTTCCTCTAGGAAGGAGATCTCGCCTCACTCGCCCTGAACATTTAATGTGCTGAAAGCCAGGCCCAGCACTTAGTAGGTGCCAACAAAACATTGTGTAATGAATTTATGACTAAACTAATGCCAATCACACTGACAGCTATGCTATCTACGCTATGACTGCAGCATTAACAGAAGCCAAACCAGAGGTTTTCAAACTTTGTAGGGTGGGGCAACAGAAACCTTTTTTTAAATTAAATTTTATCTGACTCCCATATATCTAAAACAGATAGAGGGGAGGTGCTCTCTCTGCATGAAGCAATAAAGTAACAGTGTTCCCTCCAGCTTGGTCTCTCCCGGTCCCCTTCACTCACCCCCAGCCTCCTCTGCAGAGCTGCTGAAAACCACTAGACCTCAGAAAGACCACTACAGTCAACACATCAACAGCTACTCCGAGCCTTCGTTTGGGCCTGACATCAATCTCCAGCATTGCTCTTTCCTTTAAAAGAAACAGACACCCACCCTGAGAAATGCCATCTCCTAAATATACCTAGTAGAGGCCTCCTTGGGAAAACATGCTGCTACCATTCACCCTACAGCACTGGCCTAAAGAAAAAAGAGCTAGGTACCAATCTACCTTCACAGCAGCAGAAGTCAAGAGCTTCCCAAGGACCATGTCTAGCATGAAACCTAACCAGTCCAACCCCATCATCTTTCACCCTGCATGGAGCACAGGCCCGGCACTTGACATCTCTTGGTAACCAGGAGACATAGATTAATTCTACAAAATCCTCACACACCACTTTCACTCATCACTGTTCTCCCTGCTTCACATTCCCTCTCTCCCTTGCTTTCTGCCTCTTGGGTTACACAGATGCTCTGGTCCTCAAAAAGCCTCCACGAAAGTGCCTACCCTCACCCTGCTCATCCCTGGGGCTACAGTGCCCTCACTCCTCTTTGCTTCAGTGTGAGACTGATGAAGACCTTTAGACCGTCAAGTAAAGTGTTCTCAATTTTAAACTTGGCTCAGCAACTAATTCACTGTACAACCTCACATAAGTCACTTCCCTTCTCGGAGCCTCAGTTCACTCATCTGTAAAGTGAAAGGCTTTACCTAGATTTCTGACGGCCACTCCAGCCTCCGGGTTCTAAGAATGAGGATAACTGGCCCCATGGATCAGAGGAAATGCTGTTACACATCAGAGCCGATGTCAGAAGAACATAAGAGAAAGTGCAGAACCTTAGGCATAAGAGCTGCAGAAGCTGAGAGAATGTATTCCAGAAGTGTGTACAATGTGGCAGAGTGGGAAGTAGAACTCTAGATTTATAAAGAAACTAACATTCATTGAGGGCCTGTTTGCCAGGCCTGACACCAGCTGCTCACCCAGGAATCAAATCGATGTGCATTAACTTCTGGCTTTGCCTCTGAGGAGCTGTGTGACTTTGGGCAAGTCAGTCAGCTCCTGAGTCTTAGTTTGCTTATGTGACGAACCACACAAGCAATGGGTGAGAACCAGATAAGAGAATGTCTGTGAAATCATTTGATAAACTTTAAGGCAGCATGCACATAAGGAGCCCAGGTCACGGGAGTGCATGATGTTCTTCATCTCCTTGCTCAGTTACCAAAGCTTAGTTTGAACTTCATGGCTACCATCTCCCTGTCTCCTAAGCATTTGGCTTTGAGTATCAGGTCACTGTAAGGAGAAATTAAACTGGAGAGCATCTGTCTCCTCTACACAACAGAGTCCTCCATGCTCAGACTGACCTAAGAGCCAGACCACATAAATCTTGACTCAGTGAGTCTTCTCCCGCACCTGACTTCTGAGTGAAAAATCAATACACCATACAAAATGTACTATAAGAAAGGGGGCCAAAACCATCCCCTGGGTTTGATGGAGAAGAAAAGACAACAATCTGCATATTCTTGCTGAGTTTACATTTTTCATTTTTGGAAATCAATACAGACCCTAGATGTCTTGCAGAGGGATAAGAACCCCTAACCGTGGTGGGCTGACTTTAACTCCAAAAAGGAGAGAAATCACCCAAGTGCCAGCCCCTCAGAACCAAGGCCAGGGCTGAAATCAAATCCCGTAAAGGCTTAAGCCTCAAGACCAAGAGGAATGCTGGCAGCCATCTCCAAGAGCAAGTCTACACAGCTTGTCTGGTTTTCTTTCATTCAAACCACAACCTCCTCCTTTCTAACTCCTTCTGCAACCACAGCCACTCTTCGTCTCCATAGTTAGCCCCTAAGTTTTCCCCTTACCTCTCCCTTCCACCAGTAACCACGGAAACCTCAGCCATCTTTCACCTTATCCAAACCACCAACCACATCCTAATCCAGCTCCGCAGTGAGACCAAAATCCACCCATTTCCCTGACCAAGCTATGACACTGTCACCCAACATTCCTACATCAGGGTCTGACAACCCCTTTGATTTGGTCCCCTCTTCCCTTAAGAATCATGGGCTCCACCACCAACCTGGCCTCTGCCTCCAGTCACATGACTCCCTTGCCCACACTCAACTCAGGTCTGGTCAATAAACTCAGCATGCTCCCAAGCCTTCTTCCCCATTATATAATCCCAGCACCTCAGTTATGCTCCCATAAACCTCCTGGGGCCTGCCTCCCTGACCTCTTGGTCACCCCATAAACCTACTTACCTGCCACACTCCAAATACCTCTAAAACCCTCCACCCTTCACCAGAAACCTGCCTGTTTCTTCTAAGGATACTTATTCATTCATTCAACAAATGTTAGGCACCTACGGGGTGCCAGGCACTGCCCTGGGCACTGGAGATGTTAGCAGTCCACTGAACTAGGAGCTCTCCAAGCATGTGGATATGGTCAAAGTCAAAGCACTTTTCTAATTGTGGCCGACCCACCTCCCATCTAGTATACAGTATGTAAGAGCAAACACATATCGAGCACTCACTATGTGACAGGCACCGTTCCAAACGTGCATTATCTCATTGAACACTCGATCAGCCCAGTGAGGCAGATCCTATTATTCCATTTTACAGATGAGGAAACAGAAACATACAGAGACAGGGTAATAATGATTCAACAGGAATGTGACAGGCCCTGGGCGAAGTGCTTTACCTGCCTCACTTACCTCATTTAAACCTCACAGTAATCCCACAAGGCAGGTTCTGGGAATATCCCCACTTTGCAGAGGAAGAAACTGAGGCTTACGAGGATACTGATTATCACATCGATAGCTACTCACATCTACTGGCCAGATTGGGTGCTAAGCACTTTTCCAGCTTTATCTCATCGAATACTCACACCACCACCCAGAGAGGCAAAGTTCCCACTTCTCAGATGAGGAAACTGAGGCTAAGAAAGGCGAAACAATTTGCCCAAGGTCACAGAGTGAGAAAGCTGGTAGTCCCAGAACTCGAACCCGGTTCTCTCCAACTCCAGAGACCGCGCGACTTGACCAAGGTCACACGTGAGGCAGCGGCAGGCGCGGCGAGTGGACCCGGCGCCCCAGCCCCGACCCCCACGCGCCGGGCCCTCCGCTCCGCAGCCGGGTGCCCCAACCTCTCCTTGACAAGAGCCGGAGCCCCTCGGCGCGCCCCTGCGGCCGGCGGCCTCCGGACAGACCCGCCCGCCCCGCGCGGGCCGGCACCTCCCCGGCCGTCTGCCCGCCCCGAGGCCCCCCGCGGGCCGCGCCCGCGCAGGGCCCACGCCGCCTCCGGCCTCCGCGGCCCTTACCGCTGTCGCCGATGATGAGCAGCTTGAAGAGGTGGTCGTAGTCCCGGGCCATGGCGGGCGGGGGAGGCGCGCGCGGGCGGGCGGGGTCGGTGGTGGCCTCGCGATCCGCAGCTCCCTCCGGGCTGCTCCGGCAGCGGCGGATCCACTTCCCGAACAAACAGCCGGAACTGACAGAAACACCTCCCTCCGCTCCCCCTCCTCCTCCTCCTTCTCTTCAGCAGCCGCCGCCGCCGCTGCTGCCTCCCTCCTTCCCGCCCCGCCCCGCCACTGCGCAGGCGCAGCTCCCGGCACCGCCTGTGCGCAGCCGCAGCCGCAGCCAGCCGCGCCCTCTCCGCGCTCGCGCACCACGCGTGCGCCCTGTCAGAGTCCCCCCGGCGCGGGCCTTCCTGCCCAGTGTCTTCTTGGTGAACATCACCGCCGCCACCCTCGGCCCTGAGGGCTCGGAGAGCGGGGCTGCTGTCGTACCCTAACTGAAAGAAGCCGAGAGTGCTGGAGAATCCCGGCTGTGGCCTGGGACGGTCTCGATCCTTTATCTTCAAGCCTTGCGAGCGATGCGGAGAGGAAAAGACAGGCGCGCAGAGACTGTGGGGCGGGGCTTACGCCGAGCTCCAGGTTCCTGGAGACCGGGTACGCGGACACTCCGCCCCCTTTCTGCATCGACACCGCCCCCGGGATGCTGGCTCTGGCCCCTCATGGTGTCCCGGGCCTCTGGACCCGTCGCCGAGGCGGCTGGTGTCTGCCGAGTTTTACAGAACGATAATCGGCTGCCGGAGCTTGGCGAGTTAGGAGTGTGGCCTTTGAGGTCAGCGCTGGGTCAAAATCACGTCCTAGCCCTGTGACCTCTTGGAGCCTGAATTGCCTTCTTGGTAAAATGGGGAGGATAGTGCCATTCGGAGTCCCGTCCAACCTCACGCCGAGCCGGGGAGATTAATGACCCAGTGTGTAAGAAGCACCCCGGAGACCGAAAGCACTAGCTCCCTGGGCTTCGATTTCACACCACCTACAAATACACAGCTCAGAGCCTTGTGGTTAGGAGGACCTGGGCCGTTAGAGGCTAAGCGGTATTTACTTTATCATCAGCCCGTTTTTCCAGTTCTAGAGTACCCACCTGCCCTAAAAATAGGATGCTCCTACTGCCATCCTCATACAATTGCAGTGATTTTTAAGTTCCTGGTAAGTTCCTTATAGTCCTGTCCCTTTCCAGACAAGTACCTGTTGGATAAAGTAGAAACTTTATCAAACTTCCTTTTTTTAAACCCTGACTTTATAATAGTCATGGTTTTTTAAAAAAATATACACAAGCTTACCAAAAAGTAGGTACTAGTTACTATTTTTCCTTCGGACCGACTCCTCACAGGTAACCTGCTAATAAATTTCTTGGATACGTTAAAATGCTTAAATATATGCTGAATGAATATCCTTCAATGAGTTTTCTGTCTATGCAAACACAAAGGTATGTACGTTGCTTTTTCTCTAACAATATAGACATTTATTAAAGAGCTGCATGGTATGGTAGTCCATATGGTTGCACTATAATCACTCTGCTCTTGATAGGCATTCATGTTGTTTGTAATTTATTATTATAACAATGTTTCAGGGGAGATCCTTGAACAGCACATGAAGTATCTGACTCAAGCTTTGAGCTGTTTTCCAGGAGCCGAGAATCAGTGTGGTGATGTCAAAAGAACACGGGTTTGGAATCTGAAGGTACTACTAGCTGGGAGAGGAGCTGCTTATATGACCATTGAAAAATGGTCATTCTTGGTCTGGGAAAGCTTGGTGGGATCTCCTTTGATCCAGTCATTTTATTTAGGAAATAATTAAGTGAAGAAGATAGCCTCAGTGTAGCCATCAGGCAGGCACACTCAACCAGCCAGTGAGGCAGGAGGTCACACTAGATCACCTTCTCAACTTGTTCTGGAGTCAGAGAGACTTTGGTTCAAATGCTAGCCTTGACATCCTGCCCATCCCTTAAAAGCTGTGAGATTTTGCATAAGTCACATCACAATGTCTCAGAGCCCTCATTTCCACACAGGATGGTTGTAACAATTTAGAGATGTTTGTAAATCACCTGGCACATACAGGCACACCTTGTTTTACTGCACTTTACAGATACTGCATTTTTAACAAATTGAAGACAAGATCCACCAGCGAAAAGATTACAATTCGCCAAAGGCTCAGAAGGTAGCATTTTTTAGTAATAAAACATTTTTTAATTATGTGCCTTTTTTAGACATACTATTGCACTCTTAATAGACTACAGTATTTTGTAAAACATAACTTTTATGTGTAAAAACATCTGTGACTCACTTTGTTGAGATACTCACTTTATTGCAATGGTCTGGAACCGAACCCGCAATATAGCCAAGGTATGCCTGTGTAGGCATGTGATAAACTAACTAACTAATGCTGTTAACTGAGGCCATTCTGTACTGACTCATTCGTACTTTCAGCCATCTCCTATTGCAGATTCCAGCACACATTTCCAAGGCAGCCTCCTGATATCAGGGCTACAGGGTACTTTTGAGAAGTAGAGCAGAAGTGGCCATTATGAACACCAGATTCCTGACTTGCCTGCATGTGTCTTCTGAAAAGCAATAAGCATTAATTCCTTTATTTATTTAGTAACTATTTAATTAAATAGTAACTATTTAATTTATTTAGTAACTATTTATTATTATGTGCCGCAGATTATAGAGCCTTTTCCCTCCAGGAGCTTTCCCTACAGTCTAGTCAGAATAAGACATACTCATGAGGAATTAAAAAATATAAGACCATACAGTAAAAAACAGCTGTCTCTCTTCAGAGGAGGAGAGATATCACTTTTAGCTAGAATCATGGGGAAGAGATTTCATCCTAAAGATTTCGTGATGGAATTGGAAAAGAAAGCTTTGAATGACAGGTATATTTGGACAGCTACTGTCACAGCCTATGAAAATCATCAATTTTGGCTTTGAGGGGGAATTCCCTATAGGCCAGGATATATGCCAGGCATCCCAAAAATGAAACTCTGAGCACATTTCCTGTAGGAACAGTTTCATATTAATTCAAACTACAGTTCAATGACTGGAGCTGTTATGGTAGGTAGGTAGATACTATATATATAAATATATATATGTAGATATGGACTTTTGTGACCCGAGGTAAGATTCAGTATGTACTGCTCATGGGAAACTTGGTTCCACTATCCTGAACAGCCAACTTACATATGAGCTTTTGCAACACCACCTGCTTGTACATTAGAAACTACACTGGGGAGGCACTGAAAGTTTTTGAGAAGAGCAATATCAATATGGATTTCAGCTGTAGAGCTTTAAGGGTTATTGCTGAGGCCCAGGTGTGAGATCAACAGCAGGAAGGGACAGATGCATAAGGTGATATGCAAACATCAACCAAAACAGTGTTAAAAAAAAAAATAAACTTACCTGGCAACTAGATTCAATCACTAATTCTGTAAATATTTGTGTGCCTACTAGGTGCCAGGCACTGTACTCGGCACTGAAGATACAAGAGCAATACAAAGTCCCATCCTCTCTCATTTCTTCAATAAATATCTGAGGGCTCACTGTGTGCCAGACACAAATATAGGACCTGGAGATTTAGCAGTAAATAAAACTATAAAATCCCTGCTTTTGTGGAGCTTACGTTTGAGCACAGAATGCAAATATGTTTCTAAAGAGAAAAATAAAGGAAAGTAAGAGGGACAGGAGTGTGCAGAGGTTTACAGGAACAATAGTGACACTATGGAGGTGCTGGGTATATGCTATTCATTCAAGAATACAGAATAAGATAAAAAGAATGGTTGGTGGTAAGAACAGTAGGGTTGAATGAAGTATTTTTCAGGATAGCAGAGATAAAGGATTAGAAGCCAATGAATAGTAAGAGTTGAGCAGTGAGGGCTGAAGATGGGAACTTTAAAAGAGCTTAACTGGCAAAGAGGAGTGTTGGGAAGTGCGGTGTCACCTGTGAGGAGGCTAAGAGGATAAAGGAGAGGGAACCTCAAGCCTGAGGCTTCAAAGACAGAAACAGCAGTGCCTCAAGGGTAGCAGGAGATGGAGGTTAGCGCAATAGAGGCGTGGAGGGACCTGTGAAATCCAGATTTCAGACTGGTCAGCGATAAATTCTAAAGTTGCTGGGGTAAGGAACAAGGTAGGAAGTACATGCTGCAATCATGTAAGAAGGTAGAGGTGAGTGTAAACGAGAATTGAGAGAGAGCAGGTAAACAATGTCAGGGACTTTAAATGAGGAGCCGGGATGGGGCACCACCCAACATGCTGGTCTGAGGGAATACAGGAACTTGTGCCTGATCTTACCCTTTGATGGACCTGGAAATGGGCCTTTTATCCCATGCCTAGGTATCTAGGTATCTAGATCTCTAGATGCCATACCTAGAGACTTGGCAATGGCCTTGCCTTGCCCTGCACTGATGTAGCCCCCCAAATCAAGTGGACATTAAGTACCTTGATTGCAGGGACCATCCTGGCATCCTCTGGGACCTAACACATGGTAGGCATGTGCTGAGTGTTGAAATAAAGTGAAGCCACACATAGAATTTAAAGAGCTAGAAGGAATACCAGAAATAATCTAGTTGAACTCTCTTGAGTTTGCTTTATGTAGGGTGTGGGCCAAATTTGGGGTCTCTCATTATAACTGAGTCAACCCCCACACACATACTCCTGCCAAACCCTTCAGTAGGATTTTAGTCCCCTCATCTTTTAGATTAGATCAGTGGTTCTCAAATTGTGGTTTCGGGACCCTGGGGCTCCCTAAGACTCTGTCAAAAGATCAATGAAGTCAAAACATTTCAAAATACTAAAATATTATTTGCTTTTACCACTCTCATTCGCTTACGAGTGTACAGTGGTTTTCCAGAGCCTAAATGACACGTGATAACACAACGGGCTGCAGAAGCAATGAAAATTCAGACATTAAAGAGGCTTGCAAAAATGTAACCACAATGCCACTGTCACTAAACAGAAAATGTAGATATATTTGTTATGGCTATTTATACTAACAGGTAATGGATTATTTTCAAATTAATAAAACTTTTAAAATTGACCAGTTTTGATGTCTGAGATGGTAAATATCAACAGGCAAGATATATGTAAGCAAGAGCTCTTTATAGTCCTTGACAATTTTTCAAAGTGTAAAGGGGTCCTGAGGCCAAACTGTTTGAGAAATGCTGGATTAGTTACTGCTGCACCCCAGCTTCCCCCCTCCCTTTTTTATGGGAATCTAAATAGTTAAGAAGGATTTACTGTAGCTTAAGACCAGGCTGCCATCCCAACCAGAGACGTCTTGAGTACCATTATAAAGTAAATGGTGTATTCCCTGCTGGCACACTCAGCAAAGTCTCACCCAGAAATCCCACTGAGGTAATAATCTTTGGACCAGTTTTTCCAGTTTCCTAAGCTTCTATCCACACTTCCAGACACTTCCACCCTGGTAGGCTGCAGGGAACCTTCCTAACAGAGCTGAGGGGCAGCGCACAAGCACCCGGTGAAATAACTAGGCTCCACCTCTTGTGAAAAGTGATACCTAGTCACTTTGCAGAGCCACACGCCAAGAATTTAGTTTTTGTTAAACTCACCTTCTAGAATTATTTTTATGAAAAGGCCAAGGGGCTTTGTGACCAGAGTATCAAGAAATATGGATTCTTTTCCAGCTCTGCAGCCAAGAAGCTACATGACCCTAGAGACACTCCTTTCCATCTGTTCCTCAACTTTCCTCCTCAAAATAAGGACCAGCTCCACTGCTCTAACAAAGATGGTAACGTTGCTTTCCTGCCCAGGCCGTGAGGACCCGTCCACGTGCTACGACTTCTCTCTTTCAGTGTCAGAGTCGAACACAGGAATCATCATTCCTCAAAAGAAATGATTTTAGGTTAGCTTTTCAAACTTCAGGCTCAAAAAAGTTAATAAAGCCTCAAAATTCTGGGGTCCAGTAATTATCTCCTGAATATGAGAAGATTGTGCTTGTGACACACCTTAAGCAGTGCCTGGTGTTCAGTCTCTCTTCATTGACTCCTACTCACATCAGCCGCATGTGAGCACCCAGTGTGCCTGGCCTGGGGTAGAGTGCATTATCTCATTCACTCCAGACACATGGGCTCAGAGAGGTTAAGGAACATGCTCTGAGTCACCTAGCATAATACTAAGCGTTAAGGCCCAACTGACTTCAAAGTCTGTGTGGCTCCGCTTCAGTACACTATTCTAAAACTTAAAAGTGCCATCTTCGTTTCCTTAAAAATATTTAGAACCTAGATCTTTAAGTTAGGCTGCTTCCTGTTTCTCCCTATTGTTCTAAATTAGAAAAGTTTAAGGGAGTTTAAGACACGTCCACACAGAACCATACTTAGAAGAAAAACATTCTTGCCAATCTTGTTTCAAAATCTGCTCTCAGTAAAATGTCTCCATATCCCCGCAAATAAGTGTCCCTCCTGCAGGTCCCTTGATACTCTCCCAAGCACTCTAGAATCACAGCAGTGGGACAGAAGAAACTTACCTATTGATTTGGTTCCTGAAAGGGATGTGAACCATGTCACACTCCCACATTTTAAAATAACCTTGACACAGGATTCCAGAGGTTCCAGGAGTCAGCTGAAGGACTAAGAACGCTATTTAATTTTCCCTGGATCAGCTACGGGCACAACCTCTCGTCATTGTCTTTCAGGCACATGGCAGAGAAAGATGGGAATGTCCTCTTTAGAGGATCACAAAAAGTCTAAGAGAATGTCTTTTTGAAAAACTTTCCCAGCCAGTTTCCTATAAATGGGGTGAGGTATTGATCAGGCCACGGAGCAGGTAGGTAGGGCTTGGGGAGGGGACAGCCCTGGGACAGTCAGCCAGAGCCACCTCAGCATTTACCTAGTGTGCTACATCTGGATTTTTGATGCCTGTGTGCCAGGACATGAAAAGTTTGGAGGCACTGCTCCAAAGAATGAAAATGCTTGCACCTAACTAGCCAGCACAGAAGTAAGAGAAAGGCTAAGCATATGAGGCTAAGAATCTGGGAGACAGATTGCCTCAATTCTCTCCTCTGGAAAATAGTAACAAGAGGACCTACTTAATAAGTTGAGGAGATTAAATGAAAAAGAAAAAAAAAAAAAGCCAAACATCATCTTACAATTACTAGTAACTCCTAAAGGATAACTTTGAGAACAAGAGATTTTTAGACCTTCCGTTCCAAATTCTCCATTCTACAGGTGAGAAAACTGGCCCAGAGAGATTGGATGACTTGCCCAAGGCTAAACAGCGCTACTAACCACCAGGGCAAACAGCTCTGCTTCTCTGCTGCCAAGCGCCACATCCTCCAGGGCGTTCAGTCTGGGCTGCTGTTTTCAGGATTGCTGACTCTGGGCTGACCAGGTCCTTCTGCCTGCTCCATTGTCATGTCTGTGACATCCCTTCACAGCTCACTTCCTGGGAACTCACACCCTCCTTCCAGACTCACGGAATATAATTCAACATGCTCTGATGCCTTTGAGTCATCTCCGTCTGTGAATCAACCTTCATCCATCTATCCTGAACAGAGAGATTTCATCCTCCTCCAGCTTCTGGAACCGGAACCCGGTGTTTTTCCTTTACATTTTACATACTGAGTGTCTTCCAACTCAGGTTCTCCTCCCAATTTCAGACAGGGGACTGAACACCAGGGGTGGACATAAGCATCAACACTAAGATCTCAGAGGAAACACCAAAACTACTTTAGGGGGTTAACAGAGGTTCTGAGCCTATAGCCTCTCACCCAAGAACTTCCACCTGCCTGCCCAGAGCTAACTGGCAGAGGTGACCACACAGGCAGACAGCTTGCTGAAGATATACCCCAGGCAGCAGGATGGACACGGATGACCATCTGAATCCCAGAAGCAGGGAACAGTTACCATGGCTACAGAAAGCTGTAACCACTGGCTGCTTTGACTACAGGGACCAACTCAGCTGACTTCTCAAGGTCCCTTCCAGCCCTGGGACTCTACAATTACATTGAGCCAGTGAGACCATATCTGCTGCAAAAAGAGAGGAAGTCCTGTGACTTACTAGGCTCAGGCATCGAAAGCAAGGATTTCATCAGAAGTACCTTAGAGGTCACCTTTTCTTATTCATTCGAAGTGCTGAGTCACAAAGCTACTTTTGCTACCTCTGCCACACTGGGAATAAGCAAAGCCGTACATTTTTTGGTACAGCATTTTAGTCCTTTACAAGTGAGTTTGCTACCACCATGTTTAATTTTTCTTCCTTTTATAGCTCTGACTAGTAATTTTGATAGAGGTCTGTTCCATATTGTGACCAAGGAAAACAGCCCAGAAAAACTTGCATCACTGGGCCTAGAAGGGTGCGCTCCATCAGACAGGACGTGTGGATCTCGAGCCTTCTAAGAACCAGGAGGAAGGAAATCATTCATAAAGGAGGCAGATGCTGAACCGCCACTCTGGTTTCCTCTAGCCAATCCTCTGACTACAGGAAGGTGGTACTCACTCCACACAGGGGATACTGCTCTCTAAAGCTTCACTACAGGAGCTTCCTACCTTCCTGAGTCAGGAGAGAGCAGGGAAGTGGCTCATTCAGCCCCTGCATTGTCCACACCAGGTGAGGCCACAAGCCTGGCTACATATCTCTCGAGACCTGACCTCAGGATAGAGAAGACTGCAGATACCTACAAGGCTTCCAAGAGCAGGAGAGAGACACCCAGAAATCAGAGAGCTGCCAGTGCTTAATGAAAAGTTGCCAGCCTTGCCTTATTCCTGATGCAATAAGTTTCATGTCTAATGGAAGTTTGGAGATTTTTAAAAATCGGCTTATATCAAGATTAGATCAAAGCCTTTATTAAACGTTCCTCCTTCAAACCACTTGCATTTAAACCTATGCCCCTCCCCTGACCTGTGAACTGCCAGGGCTGCGAGAGTAACGCTTCCACCTGACAGGGGTCAGATCCAATCAGGCCACGCGACATTGCAAGGCCATGCCAAGACACACCACACTGGGCACGCTTTCGCAGTTCAGTGCCCCACTTGAGACCTAAGCAAAAGATTGGTAGCGTAGCTCTGGAACCAGAGCTCAAGCACAGAAGAAGGACCGGAAGTGTGACCCTACTTGTTCCACCGGCCATGCTAAGCTGGATGAGCAGCTCTTGGCTAGCATTTGGTGAGGCTCGCACATGTGCTTTTTCTTCTCTTCTCCAAAGAAAAGGGTGAGAGATGGAGGAGGCAATTTTCAGTTGTGTGTGGGTTTGATTTAAGGCTTTGGCTGTGGTCTGTTGATATAGTAAAATACTTTCTGGGAAGGCCATCTCCTAAGCTCCCCATTCAAACAAACGTTATTTTCAAAAATGAAAACACTGAACAAAGAGGTGGAGCCGAAATGCTGATGTGGAGCCCAGTGGAGGGGCCCAGGCCGCTCATGTCAGAATGGTGTCATCCACCTGCTCCGTGGAGTCGGCCTGGCTGGCCAGCTTCTTCAGGGACCTTCGGTTGCATTCATTCAGCACCTCCAAACTGGCTACATCCAAGATCTTGGAGAGGGCCTGTGGGGACAATGGAAATGAGGAGATAGAATCAGAAAAGAAGGCTTCAGATTTCTCCGATCAAAGGCAAAGATGAGTGCTAACCTCAGGACTAGCATCACTGAGGGGAATCTGGCAAAATAAGAGAATCAGATGGATCCAGGGAAAGCCAAGAAAACCACTCGTCATGCTCATCACGTGGTGAGGCAGTGGTAGTTAAAGATTTCAGTGCTTTAAGGTTACCCGGGGGTGGGGAGTCGAGTGAGCAGGGTTCTGGGCTTCAACAGGCAGCTGCACTGGCATCTGTATTATAGGTTTGGGTGCCATATGAGAAGAAAGGGCTCTGATGCTGGAAGAAGTCTGAACACCACAGAAAGAGCAGAATGTGTTTTCAGGCACTAGACCAGTCACCTGATCACAGTCTGCCCCTCGGGGGCAGAAGAAGACCTGCAAGACGAATGCCCACAGCACACCCTGGGAGGCACTCCAGTGCCAAGCTCTCACCTGAAACACTTCTTCACCCTGTCTCATCTTGAGGAGGTTGACAATCGCCTGGTCACTGTAGGCTCTAACGACAGTGTTTTTATCCTTGGTATTGTCGAGAAGGGCCTTCAAGATGGGTTTGATGGCTTGGGGGTCCAGGGGAGGCAGTGGGTCTTTGTTTGCCCACCAGATCATCTTCTCAGCCACCAGCCTGATGTCACTGGATGGGTTCTGCAGACACTATGAAGGGGAACATAGCCTTTTAGTCAGGCATATCCAGTCTGTTTCTCAAAGCCCAAATTTCTGCCCTGACATTCTCTCTTCATTATGGAAACTGGCCCTACTGCTCCCTTCCAATGCCTTCCTTCTCATGGGAGGGTGACAGGGTGTAATTCCCACTTCATCTCGTGCCACTCTCCCCTCTGTGCACTACTCTTGGCCCACACAGGGCTTTCACTTCCTCAGACATACCATGCGCCTTTCTGCCCCAGGCTTCTGCACTGGCTGGTCCCTCTGCCTGGGACGTGCTTGCCCCGGATCCTCGCTTGGTTGGTTCCTTTGCATTCTTCAGGTTTCAACTCAAATGTCAGCCTTCAGATATCTCCCTGACAGCCCTATCTAAGTTAGGGCCCTCCCCCTGGGCTTTCTGTACATCTCAACTCCAGAGATCTTGTCTACCTGGCTCATTTCTATACCTCCAGGGTCCAGCCCTGCCAGGCACACAGCGGGTCCTCAGCAAACGTATGCTGATGAACAGCTGCACACAGGGTGATGCCCTCACACAGACTCCATCTAATCGAGGCCCTGAAAACTCTCAGCAGGGATCTGTGGGTCTGCAGGGTGGAGGCCATCACCCTTTGGAACCTCACTACTCGAAGCAAGGTCCATGCACCAGCAGCACTGACACTGCCAGGGAGCTGGTTACAAAGGCAGAGTCTCAGGCTTGGCTGTGTCTCTTAAAATGCAGGTTCTGGTTCTGACTTGTATGCACAGTGATGTTTGAGAAGCATACTTTATTACGCAGGTGGTAGGGGGGCCCCACTGTCTGGATCCCCAGCTTATACACCCCATAACAGCTAAAGGGGGGCAGGGAAGAGAAGATTTACTAAGATTTGAACCCAAGTCAGTCCCTAATTTTATAAGATCAAGATACCTAAAATAAATGCCTAAAATACTCATTCTTAACTTGATTTGGGGTCAAAGGTCTATTTGAGAATCTGACAAAACGTTGGGCACTCTTCCAGAGAAAAACGCATACATGACTGCTTTGTGTTCCACCCCTGGGAGTTCAGAGATGTCCTGCAGGCTCTCCACAGACAGCAACTAGACCGTGGCCGCCTGAGCGCTCACTGGAGCGTTCTCCGGTCGGTGGCCTCTCACAGGTCAGGCTGCCCCGCTCACCTTAATGAACAGGCTGGAGAGTTTGGCAGGCAACTGTCCTCCTCCCGTCTCAACGTGGTGCTTCATCAGGAAACCCATGCCCCGGACCCCACTCACCGCGATGGGGATCTGTGGAAGGAGGGGAGAGCTAGACAGGGTGGCATCTGGCTCCTTCCCTGAGGCAGCAGGGTCAGGCATGACCCTGTTCCCCGGGAATCTCCGGGACCCTGGCTCTGCCCCACCAGCTGTCCACCCCCCTCACCACTTCATATCTAATACTCCGCGACAGCACTCATGTGGGGACACTGCCCCGGCTGTGAGGCAGACCCACAAAGCCTGCACCCCTGGTTCCAGGAACCAGGGTCAGAGACCTTCTCTCTAGAAGGGAATTCCAGATGCTCCAAACCAAACTCCTCATTGATTAGATGATGAAACTGAGGCCCAGGGAGAGCAAGTACTGGTCCAAATTACCTGCAAAGGTAAAGCTCGACCCCAGGCCTCTGACCACTCAGTCCGGTTCCCCCGAGCCGTGTGAGTAAGGCTCTGGCTGTGGGGTATTGGCTAGGGGGGGAAGGGCGGGGCTGGTTGGGCTGCCGCAGAGTCTTACCCTGTCTGCCATGGCACTGCTGAGGATCATGTCCTGAACTTCACCGCTGTATTTGCCTGCACAGAGTCTGCTAGGAGCCACGTTCACAGCCACGGAGAGTGCCAGGCTCCGCCCGTGCCGAACCATCCAGTCAATGCCGGACACGTCCGCTGGGTAGAAGGACACAGTGGGGTCACCCTGTACGTTACAACCTACCCGCCATTCTAAGCCTGCACCCCACTCTGACTCGGGGCCTCGTGGAAACCCCAGTTGACGTTGCATACAGACCTCCCTGCCCAAAGTGGCATGTTAAGGAGAAGGCTCCCACAAACCACCTCAGACCTGCAGCTGTGTTCTCTGAGCAGACACACTCGGTGCCTCAAGAGCACTGGAAACTCCATTGTTTTCACAGCTGGAGTCCCCAGTGTACAAGAGAGACTTACCCAGCAAGCACTGCTGAAGAACAGCACTGAGCTCCTCTTCAGTCAGAAAGGCACACAGTTCCCCCAGGCATCCGGCTGAGGAGATGCGAGTGTTGTCCTGACAGGACACAGGGAGCAAAAGGTGGTGTGAGCACCCCACCATCTCCACATCCGGTCCAGGGTAACCGGGGTGACTGTGCCCAGGATGTGGAGGGCAGGGAAGAAGGGACAAAGCAACTCGGGAACTCTAACTCCAGTCCTTCCTCCAGGCCCTGGAACTCCTGCTGCCAGATCGGGGCTGCCATTCACTGCAACTGCCACTTGATGTGGAGTTAAAAATTACCTACCCAGCACCCCACTTAATTACAGAAAACTCCAATGTGTGCACATATGGTAACCATCATCACAATAGCAGCAATAACTATGTTTACACAGCACCTTTCTTCTTAGGAATTCTGAATGTTTTATATTATTATCTCAATTACTATCAACAGCCCTGTGAGGCAGGGAGGGGCAGAGAGGAGGGGCTCCCGGCTAGAGAACCACTGAGCGACTTTTCCCCCCAGGAATCTTGTGTGTCCAGAGTGACTCCCTGCTATCGCTACTATCTCAGTGTGACACTGCCACCTATATTATATTACGGTTTGTCATAGGAAGTCACACAGAAGCCGCTAATCAACCCAAGAAAGATAAGTAAAAGCCAAGCATTTTCTGTCAAAATCCCAGCCAGATGCATGGACGGCTCCTTACTGCTCCTCCCTAGCCAGCTAATGATGGGACACTGAGCAAGTAGATTTTAGGTGACGTGCTACATTATCAGTAAGTGCTAATTTTATATGCCTCCCTCAAAACAAAACAAATAAACAATCAGGGACTCAATGGCCTGTGGGGAGGCTGATGACAGGTTGGTACCTGGACTGTCACCTTATATTCAAGGGAAATTAGTTCTCAGGGGGAGGAGGGTGGTCTGCCAGTGGTTTAAGCCTCTGAGCTCCACGCAGGAGCCCAGGTGCCAAGCAAGGCTAAAGCTGGCTCTCTGGCACCCACGCACTCCAACTGGATCTATTTTAAACTCCATTGTGGTGAAATGCAAATTAGTTTAAATATTCACTTTTGCTTACACCATCTATGGCCCTGTAAAAACCCTGACAGACTGTGACCAAAAGGTACTCTCCCATCTGTACTCAAGAGAAGGTCGGGGCTTTCGTCGGAGAGCAGGTGGCTGGGGAATCAGACCAGACTTGAGTTGCCATGATCAGTGCAGCAGCAGCAATGGCCAGCCCCATGTAGGGGCACAGAGGAAGTGTACGTGTGACCCCAAAGGCCTTTCTCCAGAGGTCAGCCCCACGAATGTAAATTAAGCCACACAACACAGGGCTGTCTATCAGAGAAGAAAGAGAACATTCTTATCCACAGTCTGAATGCTTTAGACTGTGGATCTGCCACAGCCAATGCATGGTTAACAAAGCCTTCCAGACTGGGTGAGGAAGGGCTACACTAACAGAACTGTGACAGAACCAGGAGTCACAGGGCTCCTATTCTGGTTCTGATTCTACCACTGGCTGGAGTGTGGCCCAGGCAAGTCTCACCCTCTTACACAATGCTAAGACCTT